>NC_041382.1:33620418-33795830 GCF_002162155.2 Triticum dicoccoides
TTGAGGACTTAGCTGCAGTCACGCACTCGCCTAAGTTTGGAAAAATCCTACCGAGTGGAGAGCAGTCCTCCCACTCGGGGGCTTAGCTGCAGTCCAGTACTCGCCTAAGTTCTCTCTCTTGAGGACTTAGCTGCACTGAGGCACTCGCCTAAGTTTGAAAAAATCCTACCGAGTGGAGAGCAGTCCTCCCACTCGGGGGCTTAGCTGCAGTCCAGTACTTGCCTAAGTTCTCTCTCTTGAGGACTTAGCTGCAGTCAGGCACTCGCCTAAGTTTGAAAAAATCCTACCGAATGGAGAGTAGCCCTCCCACTCGGGGACTTAGCTGCAGTCTAGCACTCGCCTAAGTTTGAAACACATCCTGCTTTGCAGCAACAAGGGGCAGGTCGACTACCGCCTCCTCCTTGGAGAGCTTCGCCACAAATACAACGCGCACTTCATCCTGCTCTCCAGTAACAAGGGGCAGGTCGACTACCGCCTCCTCCTTGGGGAGCTTAGCCACAAATACAATGTACGATCCATCACTGACCCGCAAAGACGACGAGGTGCAGGTCGACTGCTACCGTCTCCTTCGGAGCTGCGCCACAAATACAAAGGTTGTCTCGAATAAAGAATGATTTCCACTCGACGGGGAATGCATAAAGATATTCGACGATAAACCAAGTTCGGATAAATCCTAAAGGTTTCTGGACCACAGATCAAAGTGCTCTGGCATTCAGCCCGAAAGAGTTTAACGGTTACAAAAACCACTCGGCATTCCGAGGCAAATTTAAGGTGAGGCATAAAAGTTTGTTCACTCCGCAGGAGGAGGGCTGGCAGGCTCGACGAACTCATCCAGGCCGACGCCGTCGGCTATCCGAGTGGCTGCAGCGATAAAAGTCTCCATAAAAGTTCGGAAGTCATGTTTCTGGGTGTTGGCGACCTTGATTGTTGCCAATTTGTCTTGTCGCACCTCCTTGCAGTGGACACGAACCAAAGACAGAGCCACATCAGCGCCACACCGAGCAGCAGACTTCTTCCACTCCTGCACTCGGTCAGGGATTTCATTTAGTCGAGTCATCAGGGACTCAAGATCATTTTGGAGCATAGCCTCTGGCCAAAGTGCCGGGTCGATCCACGACATGGCGACCTTTAGTCGAGCCAAGTAGTCCACGACACCGTCAATGCGGGATTCTAGTCGGAGCAGATTCATGGCAGTTTCATCTTTCACAGGAGAATTGATTGGATCCAAACCAGGTTCGATCCGCCCAGTCTCCTCCTCAAGGTTCTGGCAAAACTCTGCATCACGATCCAAGGATAAGTCAATTTACATATGCCGAGTCGACAAAAAAAAAATCAGTCGGAACAAAATGTGCACCTTCAAGCTTGATGAACAACTTCTTGGCAAGACTCCTCAGGTAGCTCTCCAGATCGTCCCTCCTGCGAGCAATGCTTTCCATCTTCTCGCCCAGGATGAGACTCTCCTTCTTCCAGCGCGAGCACTCCTTGTTGGCGTCATTCAGAGCAGACTTCAGCCTAGTATTCTCTTCTTCCAACTGGCCGACCGAAGCCAGTTTCTGTGCAGCTAGAGTGGTTTTGTCGTCAGCCTCCTTTCTAGCAGCATCCAAATCCTGGTCCTTCTTCACCAGAGCTTCTCTCAGTTTTTCTACAAAGAAATGATGCCTGATTCAGAAAGAGTAGAAGGGAACTCAAGCTTAAGACAGACCAGTCGACAAATTCGTCTTACCAGTGGCGTCGTCCTTGACCCGTTGCAGCTCTGTCTTGGCCAGCTCCAAGTCAAGGTTCAGTTGGATCTGCTGTTTCTCTAAGTCAGCAAAGCAAGCCCCAAGATCACAAGATTTCTAAAATCAAAGGGGAGAAGTTATTTTTACAGCAAAAAAGTTACTAAGGCTACGGTCGACCGCCCGCAGTCCACCATAGCCTCGGGGACTACACCCAGCGGGTGCACTTTGCGTGCCCCCACCGGTTCTGATCCCACTTGACTGGCCCGCCAGAGTCGAGTGCAGGGAGTTAAAAAAAGCTCAGACCACAGTCGACTGCCAGCAGTCGACCGCGGTCTCGGTGACTACACCCAGTGGGTGCACTTGGCGTGCCCCCACCGGTTTCGACCCCACTCGACCAGACCAAGTGGAAGAGACAAACTATCAATTCGGTTTACACGCAACAAGATACAAAGACTACAGTCGACTGCCCGCAGTCCACCGCAGTCTCGGGGACTACACCCAGTGGGTGCACTCAGTGTGCCCCCACTAATTCAAAGTTCAAGCAACGCACCCAGTGGGTGTACTAACGCAAAGATTTTCAGAAAGGAGTCTTCAGATATCATATCCTAACAGAACAAGCAGCGACCAACTAACCTGAACGTTGCTTTGGAGAGCCGAGCTGGCGTTGTAGGCAGCCTGACTGGCATCTCGCACCATCTTCATCTTCTCCATCATGACACCCGCCTGGCGTCTAGCTTCCATGGCAGCATTCACTTCGTCTTCTGGGACATGATGGGTTGCAAAAACCGAAGGTGAGTCAACAGGGGCCTGAGCAGTTGACAAAGAAGGCAAAGCACTCGACAGTGGCACGACGAAGGTAACAGAACCCCGATTGGCGTCACCAGCGTCCTGAACGACTGGTTCCGCCCTCGGTGTCGACTGTAGTGCCTCGCTTGTAGGAGCTTGCCTACTCTTCCTCGTCAAAGGCCTCTCGGGCTCTTCATCATCGTCAGGGAGGTCAATAACGTTGGGAGCTGTGTAGGGTGCAATTGCCAAAGTCACATCACCCAATGATGCACATTGCAATTGGGTCGACCAAACAAAGACAGTACGGCAGAAATCATACCCAGATTAGAAGTGACCGCATCCTCCATCACCTCGTCCTCGTCCCTGTAAGCTGAGGTCCCGGAAGTGGCAACATTGACAATCCCAAAATCCGACCAGTTAAAACAAGAAAAACAAACAGCATGAAGCGTCGAGTGAACACGAAAGGAGACACTCACGCGGAAGCAACGGGGATGTCAATCTTAATCTTCGGCAACACCTTCCGAGTCTTCAGCTCTGCAACTTTGGGGTGCTTTGGCGCTTTCTTAGTCAGGGTTGGTGAAGAGACCCGAGGACGCTTCGAAGACTGACCAGCCTGAGCAGTTACCTTTTCACGGGCACTCGGTCGTTCTTGGTCGAGCTTGGATCGCCTCTCCCGGCGAGGAGGTGACTCGACTTCTTCTCCATCACTTGAGTCGTCGCTTCCTCCACCCCCTTCACCGTCGGAAGTCCACTCGCCACTGTCGCCACCGCTCGCCTCACCTTCCAGAGCTTGCTCTCGCTCTCCGTTGAGCATTGAATACATTTCAATAATGTCCTGAAAGAAAGCAGAGAGAACAAAGTCAGTCGACGCAGTGTATGCAGGAGCGAATTCAAATTACAAAGCAAAAACTCAGAATCAGACCTTCTCTGGTACATGAGACTGGTCGAATGGAGGGACTCTCCTGGCTCCCCTGGGGTTGTCCTTATTCCCGGTAATGCCCGACAGCCACTTCTCTAGTGTGTCGTCGTCGACCTCCTCCGGGTGGATCCGAGTGGAGTCTTCAAGACCCGAATACATCCAAATCGGATGGTCTTGGGCTTGAAGAGGCTGGATGCGCCATTGAAGGAAGACCTCCAAGAGATCCATACCGGTGACCCCGTCACGGATAAGATGGAGCACTCGATCGACCAACACCCTCACCTGCGCCTTCTCCTCCGGGAGCACCTTCAAAGGGGAGGATTTCCTCACTCGGTCCATGGTAAAGGGAGGGAGGCCAGTCGACTGGTCCTTACAGTAAAACCAGGTCGACTGCCATCCACAGACTGAGTCGGGAAGAATCATGGCCGGAAAAGAACTTTTCCCTCTCATTTGAATACCAAGACCCCCACACATCTGAATCACTTGCGTCCTCTCGTCACTCGGATTAGCCTTTTTCACCGTCTGGGAGCGACAAGTGAAAATGTGCTTGAAAAGACCCCAGTGAGGCCGGCAACCCAGGAAGTTCTTACACAAAGAAATGAAAGCGGCGAGATAAACGATTGTGTTGGGAGTAAAGTGGTGGAGTTGTGCCCCAAAGAGGTTTAGAAACCCTCGAAAGAAAGGGTGAGGAGGCAAGGAAAATCCACGATCGATGTGGGTGGCAAGAAGAACACGCTCACCCTCCCGAGGTTGCGGCTCAGATTCCTTCCCCGGAAGCCGCGCCGAGTCATAGGGGATCAGCCCCCCTTCGGCCAGGTCGTCGAGCTCTTCTTGGGTGATCCTCGAGTGGATCCAGTCGCCCTGGATCCAGCCCTTCGGCAGGCCGGTTTGCGAGGAAGATTCGCCCCGGCTGGTCACCTTCCCCTTCGACCTCGCCGTCACCTTCTTTGCCTGCTCCAGAGCCGCCATCTTCTCCTTCCCCATTGTCGCTGGCGAGACGCGTACGGAGCGGTGGCGCTGGGGCGAGAGCGAGCGCAGTGGAGGGGCGTGAAAAGGAGAAGAGGTAATGGGAACGCACTGTTCGGGAGACTCCGGTCCAACGCCTTATATGAGGCCGCTTCCGAGTGGCTGACGGGTAGGCCCAGGCGGCTCTGTCAAATCCCGTAACAATTGCGCGTGCGATACGTGGCGAAAAAGGTGGCGCGGGGATCGAGGCAGCTCCGCTCTATCCCATCCGATTACTACGGCCTCCCCCATCCTGCGCGCTTCCCAAAATTCTGATCCCACGAAATCCGCGGACAACAGAACAACTTGTCAAACCAAAGATCTCCTCCGCACCATCACTCAGAGCCTTTCGAGTAAAGAAACTCACTCGACAAAGAATTAAGAATGGATCAAGGCGACTGGAAAGGAAGTCGCTATCATCACTCAGGTTCATTGATCCGAAACAATATATGCTCACAGCATGAAAAACGAGTCAGAAAAATGCTCAAACCCTGTCCCACTCAAACCTCGATCCATTCGGGGGCTAATGATGAAGCTATGTACCTAGGGTAGGGTCATGGACCTGTCCAAACTGACCTACCCAAGGACATCTCCAGAAGAAATCATCTTTCAATCGAATTGAAGGTGTCTCACTCGACAGACTTGAAGATACTCGACCAAGAAGCAATCACTCGACCAAGACCAAGCCACTCGACGGTCAGGTGACCTAAAGGCGCTCTGCATGCTAACGGTCGGTTATTAAGTAGCTTTTATGGTCATCATAGCACTTTATTACTAGCGTTACCAGTAACGCCTTGCCTTAATGTACATTGAACCCTTTGTATAATGGGCTGGCTGGGGTCTTGGCGCACTCTATATAAGCCACCCCCCTCCTCTGAAACAAGGGTTCGCACGCCTGTAATTCACACACACATAATCCAGTCGACCACCTCCGGGCTCCGAGACGTAGGGCTATTACTTCCTCCGAGAAGGGCCTGAACTCATAAATCTTGCGTTCCTACAACTCCTCTATAGCTAAGATATTGCCTCTCCATACTTACCCCCCTACATCACTATCAGGCTTAGAACCACGACAACAACCCCTTTATCGCGTTGGTTGCGAGGTTCTTATTTGTTTGTGTAGGTGCGTGGGACTCGAGTGTAGTCTCCTATTGGATTGATACCTTGGTTCTCAAAAACTGAGGGAAATACTTACGCTACTTTACTGCATCACCCTTTTCTCTTCAAGGGAAAACCAACGCGGTGCTCAAGAGGTAGCAAGAAGGATTTCTGGCACCGTTGCCGGGAAGATCTACGCCAAGTCAAGACATACCAAGTACCCATCACAAACTCTTATCCCTCGCATTACATTATTTGCCATTTGCCTCTTATTTTCCTCTCCCCACTTCACCCTTGCCGTTTTATTCGCCCTCTCTTTTCCGTTCGCCTCCCTCTTTCTCTTGCTCCTCGCATTTTTTGTCGTTATGTCTGAAATTGGGGAAATTATTGTCGATATGGACAATAATAATAACATGGATAATTCTGATGCTCCTACTGAAGAACCCACTATCTTACATATGAAAAAATTCCGAATCGGTAGTGGTAATATTATTGGAAAAGGGGTTATTCAAGATTTCTTTACGTGTGCCGGTGCTTTACCTTCTATGGGTAGTTCTATTCTTCATAGAACTAGTAGCCTTGCAGACGCTATCTCCATGCTTATAGTTGAACTTGAAAGGCAATTTATGCACACGCATCCTTGCATACAAAGGATTTTCTTAGAATTTTCTAATATTGAGCATTCTTCTGTAAAGCGCGCCGCTACTATCTTTTTAGCACATGAATTCAGATTTATAATAAAAGAGGCCAAAGAAATCTTTGCGCACTATAGGGTGGACGCCGGCCGTTCTCCCATAGAGGCAATCCTCTTTGATCAAGAGGAAGTAATGTGTTTTCAATCTTTAAACTATGTTGCTTTTAATGAAAACCTTAGAAAAAAAGTTCCTACCAATGTTCTTGTTGATAGAATTTCCGAACTTAATAATGATTTTGCTATTCGAAATAATGAGGTAGGATATTCTCTCGAGTATAGGCTCATGAAGTTCCGCCAAAAGATTGCTTATAATGATGAATTGATTGTGCAATATGAAGGGCCGAAGGAGGAACCTATACCTCCCAAAATTGATCTTGGGGATTTCTGTCCCATTAAATTTAGCCCTTTCGATTACTTTTGTTTGCCTTAAAGAAAACTTGCTGCTGAACGTAGAGAATATGAAATGAGTTTTCATGATGTATCCTATTATTATGGCAATATTTAGATCTATCCTTGCTTTTATGCCTAGCTAGGGGCGTTAAACGATAGCGCTTGTTGGGAGGCAACCCAATTTTTTTTATTCCTTGATTTTTGATCCTGTTTAGTAATAAATAAATTATCTAGCCTCTGTTTTGGTTATGTTTTTTGTGTTTAATTAGTGTTTGTGCCAAGTAGAACCGTTGGGAAGACTTGAGGAAAGTCTTTTTAATCTTGCTGTAAAAAATAGAAACTTTAGCGCTCACGAGAACTGCTGGCATTTTTTATTGGAGAGTGATATTTAGTTAATTCTTTTTGAAGATGATTAATATATAAATTCCGCACGTCCAGAAATTTATTTTAGAATTTTTCGGGTTCCAGAAGTGGTCGAAACCTACAGATTACTACAGACTGTTCTGTTTTTGACAGATTCTGTTTTTCGTGTATTGTTTGCTTATTTTGATGAATCTATGGCTGGTAAAGTAGTTTATAAACCATAGAGAAGTTGGAATAAAGTAGGTATAACAACAATATAAATCAAGAATGAGTTCATTACAGTACCTTAAAGTGGTGTTTTGTTTTCTTTCGCTAACGGATCTCACGAGATTTTCTGTTATGTTTTGTGTTGTGAAGTTTTCATGTTTTGGGTAAAGATTTGATGGATTATAGAACAAGGAGTGGCAAGAGCCTAAGCTTGGGGATGCCCATGGCATCCCAAGATATCTAAGGACACCAAAGCCAAAGCTTGGGGATGCCCCGGAAGGCATCCCCTCTTTCGTCTTCGTCCATTGGTAACTTTACTTGGAGCTATATTTTTATTCACCACATGATATGTGTTTTGCTTGGAGCGTCTTGTATGATTTGAGTCTTTGCTTTTTAGTTTACCACAATCATCCTTGCTGTACACACCTTTTTAGAGAGACACACATGATTCGGAATTTATTAGAACACTCTATGTACTTCACTTATATCTTTTGAGCTATATAGTTTTTGCTTTAGTACTCCACTTACATCTTTTAGAGCACGGTGGTGGATTTGTTTTATAGAAATTATTGTTTTCTCATGCTTCACTTATATTATTTTGAGAGTCCTACAAAACAACATGGTAATTTGCTTTACTTATGAGATGAGTCCTAATATGCTAGGTATTCAAGATTAGTAAAAACTTTCTTATGAGTGTGTTGAATACTAAGAGAAGTTTGATGCTTGATAATTGTTTTGAGATATGGAGGTAGTGATATTAAAGTTCTGCTAGTTGAGTAGTTGTGAATTTGAGAAATACTTGTGTTGAAGTTTGCAAGTTGGATTCACACCCACTTAGTTTCTTTTGTTGAGCTTTCATACATTTATAGCTCTAGTGCATCCGTTGCATGGCAATCCCTACTCCTCACATTAACATCAATTGATGGGCATCTCCATAGCCCGTTGATTTTCCGCGTTGATGTGAGACTTTCTCCGTTTTTTGTCTTCTCCACATAACCCCCACCATTATACTCTATTCCACCCATAGTGCTATATCCATGGCTCACGCTCATGTATTGCGTGAAAGTTGAAAAAAGTTTGAGATTACTAAAGTATGAAACAATTGCTTGGCTTGTCATCGGGGTTGTGCATGATGAGAGCATTCTTGTGTGACGTAAATGGAGCATGACCAAACTATATGATTTTGTAGGAATGAACTTTCTTTGGCAATGTTATTTTGAGAAGACATAATTGCTTAGTTAGTATGCTTGAAGTATTATTAATTTTATGTCAATATTAAACTTTTATCTTGAATCTTTCGGATCTGAATATTCATACCACAATTAAGAGGGTTACATTGAAAATTATGCCAAGTAGCATTCCACATCAAAAATTCTGTTTTTATCATTTACCTACTTGAGGACGAGCAGGAATTAAGCTTGGGGATGCTTGATACGTCTCCAATGTATCTATAATTTTTGATTGTTCCGTGCTATGTTATATTCCGTTTTAGATGTTTATTGGGCTTTATTATACACTTTTATATTATTTTTGGGACTAACCTGTTAACCAGAGGCCCAGCCCAAATTGCTGTTTTTTTGCCTATTTTAGTGTTTCGAAGGAAACGGATATCAAACAGAGTCCAAATGGAATGAAACCTTCGGGAACGTGATTTTCGGAACAAACGTGATCCAGAGGACTTGGAGTCTACGTAAAGCAATCAACGAGGAAGGCATGAGGTAGGGGGGCGCGCCTACCCCCCTAGGTGCGCCCTCCACCCTCGTGGGCCCCTTGTTGCTTCACCAACGTACTTCTTCCTCCTATATATACCCATGTACCATGGAATCATCAGATACAGAGCCAAAACCCTATTTCCACCACCGCAACCTTCTGTACCCGTGAGATCCCATCTTGGGGCCTTTTTCGGCGCTCTGCCGGAGGGGGCATTGATGACGGTGGGCTTCTACATCAACACCATAGCCTCTCCGATGATGTGTGAGTAGTTTACCTAAAACCTTCGGGTCCATAGTTATTAGCTAGATGGCTTCTTCTCTCTCTTTGGATCTCAATACAAAGTTCTCCTCGGTCTTGTTGGAGATCTATTCGATGTAATATTCTTTTGTGGTGTGTTTGTCGAGATCCGATGAATTGTGGGTTTATGATCAAGTTTATCTATGAACAATATTTGATCTCCCCTGAATTCTTTTATGTATGTTTGGTTATCTTTGCAAGTCTCTTCGAATTATCAATTTGGTTTGTCCTACTAGATTGATCTTTCTTGCAATGGAAGAAGTGCTTAGTTTTGGGTTCAATCTTGCGGTGCTCGATCCCAATGATAGTAAGGGAAAAGACACATATTGTATTGTTGCCATTGAGGATAAAAATATGGGGTTTATATCATATTGCATGAGTTTATCCCTCTACATCATGTCATCTTACTAAAGCATTACTCTGTTCTTATGAACTACTCCCTCCTCATCATGGAGAGCGCCGGGATGATGAAGATGGCCACCGGAGAGGGATTCCCCCCTCCGGCAGGGCGCCGGAACGAGTCTAGATTGGTTTTCGGTGGCTACGGGAGGCTTCTGGCGGCAGAACTCCCGATCTATTCTACACCCCGATGTTTTTAGGGTATATGGACATATATAGGCGAAAGAAGTCGGTCAGGGGAGCTACGAGGGGCCCACGAGGGTGGGGGCGCGCCCAGGGGGCAGGCGCGCCTCCCTGCCTCGTGGCCACCTCGAAGCTTCCTTGACTTCAACTCCAAGTCTCCTGGATCACGTTCATTCCAAAAATCATGCTCCCGAAGGTTTCATTCCGATTGGACTCCGTTTGATATCCCTTTTCTACGAAACTCCGAAACAAGGGAAAAAACAGAAACTGGCACTAGGCCCTGGGTTAATAGGTTAGTCCCAAAAATAATATAACAGTGTTTAATAAAGCCCATAAACATCCAAAACAAATAATATAATAGCATGGAACAATAAAAAATTATAGATACATTGGAGACATACCGGCATCCCCAAGCTTAATTCCTGCTCGTCCTCGAGTAGGTAAATGATAAAAACAAAAGTTTTGATGTGGAATGCTTCCTAACATATTTCTCAATGTAATATTCTTTATTGTGGCAAGAATATTCAGATCCATAAGATTCAAGACAAAATGTTTAATATTGACATAAAATAATAATACTTCAAGCATACTAACAAAGCAATCATGTCTTCTCAAAATAACATGTCCAAAGAAAGCTATCCTACAAAATCATATAGTCTGGCTATGCTCTATCTTCATCACACAAAATATGTAAATCATGCACAACCCCGATGACAAGCCAAGTAATTGTTTCATACTTTTGATGTTCTTAAACTTTTTCAATCTTCACGCAATACATGAGCGTGAGCCATGGACATAGCACTATAGGTGGAATAGAATGGTGGTTGTGGAGAAGACAAAAAGGAGAAGATAGTCTCACATCAACTAGGTGTATTAATGGGCTATGGAGATGCCCATTAATAGATATCAATGTGAGTGAGTAGGGATTGCCATGCAACAGATGCACTAGAGCTATAAGTGTATGAAACCTCAACAAAAGAAACTAAGTGGGTGTGCATCCAACTTGCTTACTCACGAAGACCTAGGGCATTTTGAGGAAGCCCATCATTGGAATATACAAGCCAAGTTCTATAATGTAAAATTCCCACTAGTATATGAAGGTGACAACATAGGAGACTCTCTATCACGAAGATCATGGTGCTACTTTGAAGCACAAGTGTGGAAAAGGGATAGTAGCATTGTCCCTTCTCTCTTTTTCTCTCATTCTTTGGGCCTTCTCCTTTTTTATGGCCTTTTTTTCATTTTCGTCTGGAGTCTCATCCCGACTTGTGGGGGAATCATAGTCTTCCATTATCCTTTCCTCACATGGGACAATGCTCTAATAATGATGATCATCACACATTTATTTACTTACAACTCAAGAATTACAACTTGATACTTAGAACAAAATATGACTCTATATGAATGCCTCCGGCGGTGTACCGGGATGTGCAATGACTCAAGAGTGACATGTATGAAAGAATTATGAACGGTGGCTTTGCCACAAATACGATGTCAACTACGTGATCATGCAAAGCAATATGACAATGATGGAGCGTGTCATAATAAACTGGATGGTGGAAAGTTGCATGGAAATATATCTCGGAATGGCTATGGAAATGCCATAATAGGTAGGTATGGCGGCTGTTTTGAGGAAGATATATGGTGGGTTTATGGTACCGGCGAAAGTTGCGCGGTACTAGAGAGGCTATCAATGGTGGAAGGGTGAGAGTGCATATGATCCATGGACTCAACATTACTCATAAAGAACTGACATACTTATTGCAAAAATCCATTAGTTATCGAAACGAAGTACTATGCGCATGCTCCTAGGGGGATAGATTGGTAGGAAAAGACCATCACTCGTCCCCGACCGCCATTGATAAGGAAGACAATCAATAAATAAATCATGCTCCGACTTCATCACATAACGGTTCACCATACGTGCATGCTACAAGAATCACAAACTTTAACACAAGTATCTCTCAAATTCATAACTACTCACCAGCATGACTCTAATATTACCATCCTCATATCTCAAAATAATCATCAAGTATCAAACTTCTCATAGTATTCAATGCATTTTATATGAAAGTTTTTATTATATCCCTCTTGGATGCCCATCATATTAGGACTAAATTCATAACCAAAGAAAATTACCATGCTGTTTAGGACTCTCAACATAATATAAGTGAATCATGAGAGTTCATCTATTTCTATAAAATAAGACCACCACCGTGCTCTAAAAAGATATAAGTGAAGCACTAGAGCATCAACAAACTGCTCCGAAAGATATAAGTGAAGATCAATGAGTAGTTGAATAATTATGTAACTATGTGAAGACTCTCTAACATTTAAGAATTTAAGATCTTAGTATTTTATTCAAACATCAAGAAAAACTAAATAAAATAAAATGACGCTCCAAGCAAAACACATATCATGTGGTAAATAAAAATATAGCTCCAAGTAAAGTTACCGATGAACGAAGACGAAAGAGGGGATGCCATCCGGGGCACCCCCAAGCTTAGGCTCTTGGTTGTCCTTGAATATTACCTTGAGGTGCCTTGGACATCCCCAAGCTTAGGCGCTTGCCACTCCTTATTCCATAGTCCATCGAATCTTTACCCAAAACTTGAAAACTTCACAACACAAAACTTAACAGAAAACTCGTAAGCTCCGTTAGTATAAGAAAATAAATCACCACTTAGGTACTGTTGTGAACTCATTACAAATTCATATTGGTGTAATATCTACGGTATTCCAACTTCTCTATGGTTCATACCCTCCGATACTACTCATAGATTCATCAAAATAAGCAAACAACACATAGAAAACAGAATATGTCAAAAACAGAACAGCCTGTAGTAATCTGTAGGATTCGAATACTTCTGTCACTCCAAAAATCCTGAGAAATTAGAAAGTCCTATGTAATTTGTTTATTAATCTTCTGCAAGTGGAATTGGTATTTTACCGCTCTCTGGTAAGAAATGAAAATTATTCTCGTGAGCGCATACTTTCTGTTTTTTACAGCAAGATCAAATAACAATCACCCAAGAAGGTCCTAAATGCTTTACTTGGCACAAACATTAATTAAAACATAAAACCACATCTAAACAGAGGCTAGATGAATTATTTATTACTAAACAGGAACAAAAAGCAAGGAATAAAAATAAAATTGGGTTGTCTCCCAACAAATGCTATCGTTTAACGCCCCTAGCTAGGCATGATGATTTCAATGATGCTCACATAAAAGTTAAGAATTGAAACATAAAGAGAGCATCATGAAGAATATAACTAGCACATTTAAGTCTAACCCACTTCCTATGCATAGGGATTTTGTGAGCAAACAACTTATGGGAACAATAATCAACTAGCATAGGAAGGCAAAACAAGCATAACTTCAAAACTTTAAGCACATAGAGAGGAAGCTTGATATTATTGCAATTCCTACAAGCATATATTCCTCCCTAATAATAATTTTCAGTAGCATCATGAATGAATTCAACAATATAACCATCACATAAAGCATTCTTTTCATGATCTACAAGAATAGAAAATTTACTACTCTCCACATAAGCAAAATTCTTCTCATTCGGAATAGTGGGAGTATCATAAGAAACCTGAATACTATAAATTGTTTCCACATTAAAAGAGTAATGTTCAGAAAAAGGGTAATCATAATCATGACAAGTTTTACAAATATAATCAACACTATTCTTTATAGCATAAGTATCATCACAATAATTATCATAGGTAGCAACTTTGTTCTCATAATCAATTGGAACCTCTTCCGAAATAGTGGAATCATTACTAAATAAAGTCATGACCTCTCCAAATCCACTTTCATAATTATCACAATAAGATTCAACATCCTCCAAAATAGTGGGATTACTACTTCCTGAAGTTGACACTCTTCCAAAGCCACTTTCATCAATATAATCATCATAAGAAGGAGGCATGCTATCATCATAATAAATTTGCATATCAAAACTTGGGAGACTAGTAATATCGTCTTCATTAAACATTGCATCCCCAAGCTTGGGACAAATATTAATTTCAGCAAATATATTCTCAAACATGTCATTCTCATCAAACATAGCGTCGACAAGCTTGGGCCTTTTCATATCATAAGTATAATCACTCTCATCATTAATAGTATGCATAGCACCAATAGTATAGCAATTATCATCATCACAATGAGTAATAGGAGAAACATTATTTGGGAGGGATACCTTTCTACCTTTGCTCCTCCGTCTTTTCTTTTTCTTCTTCACATCATGTGTGGGTTTAACCCTCTCTTTTGAGCTCCTTATTAATGAGATTGGTTGAATAGAAAGCTCCTGCTCGTTCCCTGATTCATCATAAGAAATAATAGGAGGATATTGGGAAGTCTCTTCCCTTTCATTAGTATTCTCTTCATCTTCTATTTCTTTTCTTTTCTTTATATACTTGGCAATATAAGGATTTTCAATGCAATTCACCGCGGAATACATATAAATTTCCTCTAGATCAAAATTAAGAACTCTATCAAGGGCAAATTCTGGAATAACCTTAGTTATACATTTCATTTCTTCATAACCCAAGAGCAAAATAAGTTCATTATAATGTGCAAGGGAAATCAAGTCATCACAATTTTTGGACACGATACGATCATGAAACAATTTGCATTGGGTACTGAAATGATCACGTTCATTGCAGAGTTCACAAGTACGGCTAAGAAAGTTTAAATTTTCAGCACAAACATCCAGCCTTTCTTGCAACCACTTGGTTTCTAAATACTTATGCCTCTTACAAAATCTATCTTCCCTTTTGGTATGTATTTGCAAACTCTATGCACTCCACAGAAATCATCATGCTTATAGGAAACATTTTCATCATGACTAGTGCAATCATCATTAGTACTATGGATATTCAAAGAGTTCATACTAATAACATTGCAATCATGCTCATCATTCAAAGATTTAGTGCCAAACATTCTATAGACTTCTTCTTCTAGCACTTGAGCACAATTTTCCTTTCCATCATTCTCACGAAAGATATTAAAAAGATGAAGCGTATGAGGCAAACTCAATTCCATTTTTTGTAGCTTTCTTTTATAAACTAAACTAGTGATAAAACAAGAAACTAAAAGATTTGATTGCCAGATCTAAAGATATACCTTCAAGCGCTAACCTCCCCGGCAATGGCGCCAGAAAAGAGCTTGATGTCTACTACACAACCTTCTTCTTGTAGACATTGTTGGGCCTCCAAGTGTAGAGGTTTGTAGGACAGTAGCAAATTTCCCTCAAGTGGATAACCTAAGGTTTATCAATCCGTGGGAGGCGTAGGATGAAGATGGTCTCTCTCAAACAACCTTGCAACCAAATAACAAAGAGTCTCTTGTGCCTCCAACACACCCAATACAATGGTAAATTGTATAGGTGCACTAGTTCGGCGAAGAGATGGTGATACAAGTGCAATATGGATGATAGATATAGGTTTTTGTAATATGAAAATTTAAAAACAGCAAGGTAACTAATGATAAAAGTGAGCGTAAACGGTATTGCAATGCGTTGAAACAAGGCCTAGGGTTCATACTTTCACTAGTGCAAGTTCTCTCAGCAATAATAACACAATTGGATCATATAACTATCCCTTAACATGCAACAAAGAGTCACTCCAAAGTCACTAATAGCGGAGAACAAACGAAGAGATTATTGTAGGGTACGAAACCACCTCAAAGTTATCCTTTCTGATCGATCTATTCAAGAGTCCGTAGTAAAATAACATGAAGCTATTCTTTCCATTCAATCTATCCTAGGGTTCGTTCTAGAATAACACCTTAAGACACAAATCAACCAAAACCCTAATGTCACCTAGATACTCCAATGTCACCTCAAGTATCCGTGGGTATGATTATATGATATGCATCACACAATCTCAGATTCATCTATTCAACCAACACAAAGAACTTCAAAGAGTGCCCCAAAGTTTCTACCGGAGAGTCAAGACGAAAACGTGTGCCAACCCCTATGCATAAGTTCACGAGGTCAGGGAACTCGCAAGTTGATCACCAAAACATACATCAAGTGGATCACGTGATATCCCATTGTCACCACAGATAAGCACATGCAAGACATACATCAAGTGTTCTCAAATCCTTAAAGACTTAATCCGATAAGATAACTTCAAAGGGAAAACTCAATCCATTACAAGAGAGTAGAGGGGGGAGAAACATCATAAGATCCAACTATAATAGCAAAGCTCGCGATACATCAAGATCGTACCACCTTAAGAACACGAGAGAGAGAGAGAGAGATCAAACACATAGCTACTGATACATACCCTCAGCCCCGAGGGTGAACTACTCCCTCCTCGTCATGGAGAGTGCCGGGATGATGAAGATGGCCACCGGAGAGGGATTCCCCCCTCCGACAGGGCGCCGGAACGGGTCTAGATTGGTTTTCGGTGGCTATGGAGGCTTCTGGCGGCGGAACTCCCGATCTATTCTGCTCCCTGATGTTTTTAGGGTATATGGACATATATAGGCGAAAGAAGTCGGTCAGGGGAGCCACGAGGGGCCCACGAGGGTGGGGGGTGCGCCCAGGGGGGCAGGCGCGCCTCCCTGCCTCGTGGCCACCTTGAAGCTTCCTTGACTTCAACTCCAAGTCTCCTGGATCACGTTCGTTCCAAAAATCACGCTCCCGAAGGTTTCATTCCGTTTGGACTCCGTTTGATATCCCTTTTCTGCAAAACTCTGAAACAAGGGAAAAAACAGAAACTGGCACTCGACTCTGGGTTAATAGGTTAGTCCCCAAAAAAATATAGAAGTGTTTAATAAAGCCCATAAACATCCAAAACAGATAATATAATAGCATGGAACAATCAAAAATTATAGATATGTTGGAGTCGTATCAGTGTGCAGGGGATGTTTACGTTGTGTTTCTTGGTTCTCCTACTAGTTCGATAACCTTGGTTTCATATCTGAGGGAAAGACCTACCGCCGCTGTGCTGCATCATCCCTTCCTCTTTGGGAAAATACCAACGTAACTTCAAGCGACATCAAAAGGAATTTCTGGCGCCGTCGCCGGGGAGGATCTTCATCATAAGCAGGTTCCTAATCACAAATCTCATCTCCTCGTAATTTACATTATTTGCCATTTGCCTCTCATTTTCCTCTCCCTCACTTCACAAAAATTTGCCGTTTTATTCGATCTGTTCTTTGCTTGCAATCATGAGTGATTTCGGTATGGCACCAACAAATGATGGCCTGACTCCTAAGATTGGACATACAAGCAATCTGGATGCTAAAACTTTTATCTTGGGGCAAGGGACCGTTATGGGAAAAGGATGCATCAGACCACAGCTAACCACGGGCCTAGAACTGCGACAAAACGCTCTGTGTGTATGAACATGACCCACGTTTGAATCACAACTATGAGTGTTGATGCCTGAACTAGCAACTTCATCCAGTGAAATCAATGTTACGGTAAATAACTGCTAGATCGACCCAAGACATTACCTAACGATCTAACAATGGAGGATGGAGGGGGTTGTATGCTGCTTACGACCATTAGAGATGACAACGGCCTGTCCATGTCGGAGATGAGGCTGACCTTGAAGGAAATATGCCCTAGAGGCAATAATAAAGTTGTTATTTTATATTTCCCTATATCATGATAAATGTTTATTATTCATGCTAGAATTGTATTAACCGGAAACTTGATACGTGTGTGGATACATAGACAAAACATAGTGTCCTTAGTAAGCCTCTACTAGACTAGCTCGTTAATCAAATATGGTTAAGTTTCCTAACCATATACATGTGTTGTCATTTGATAAATGAGATCACTTATTAGGATAATGATGTGATGGATGATCGTTCAATTTTATTGCTATAGCTTTCTTCATGTCATATAGATATTCCTTTGACTATGAGATTATGCAACTCCCGGATACCAGAAGAATACCTTGTGTGCTATCAAACGTCACAACGTAAATGGGTGATTATAAATATGCTCTACAGGTATCTCCAAAGGTGTTTGTTGGGTTGGCATAGATCAAGATTAGGATTTGTCACTCCGAGTATCGGAGAGGTATCTCTGGGCCCTCTCGGTAATACACATTATAAGAAGCCTTGCAAGAAATGTGACTAATGAGTTAGTTGCGGGATGATGTATTAAAGAACAACTAAAGAGACTTGCCGGTAACGAGATTGAACTAGGTATGAAGACACCGACGATCGAATCTCGGGCAAGTAACATACTGATGACTAAGGGAATAATGTATGTTGTCATTATGGTACGACCGATAAAGATCTTCGTAGAATATGTGGGAACGAATATGAGCATCTAGGTTCTGCTATAGGTTATTGACCGGAGAGGTGTCTCGGTCATGTCTACATAGTTCTCGAACCTGTAGGGTCCGCACTCTTAACGTTCGATGACGATTTTTTATTATATGAGTTATGTGATTTGGTGACCGAATGTTGGTAGGAGTCCCAGATGAGATCATGGACATGATGAGGAGTCTCGAAATGGTCGAGAGGTAAACATTCATATATAGGATGATAGTATTTGGACACTGGAAGTGCTCCGGGGGTATCGGGTATGTATCGGGTCACCAGAAGCGGTTCCGGGCAACCCCCGACAAGATATATGGGCCTAATGGGCCAAGAGAGGGACATACCAGCCCCAAAAGGGGCTGGTGCACCCCCTATAGGGCGAATAGGTGCAGAAGGAAAGGAAGGGAAGGGAGAAGAAAAGGGGAGGATTCGGCCTCCCCCTTTCCTTCCCCTCCCCCTCTCTTTCCTTCCCCATCTGATGGATATGGAAGGGGGAGGCCGACTTGGAGGAGGCGCCCAAGTAGGATTACTCCTACTTGGGGTGCCCCATGCAACCCCTCTCCCTCTCCCACCTATATATGTGTGGGGCACCGCTAGAACACACAACATTGATTCCTAGCCGTGTGCGGTGTCCCCCTCCACAGTTTACGCCTCCGGTCATATTGTCATAGTGCTTAGGCAAAGCCCTGCGCGGATCACTTCACCATCACTCTCACCACGCCGTCATGCTGACAAATCTCCCCCTCGACACTTTGCTGGATCAAGAGTTTGAAGGACGTCATCGAACCGAAGTGTGCAGAACTCGGAGGTGCCGTACGTTCGGTTCTTGATCGGTCGGAACGAGAAGAAGTTCGACTACAGCAACCGCGTTGTCAAAATCTTCCGCTTTCGGTCTACGAGGGTAGTGGACACACTCCCCCCCTCTCGTTGCTATGCATCTCTGATATGTCTCCAATATATCTATAATTTTTGATTGTTCCATGCTATTATATTATCATTCTTGGATGTTTTACAATCATTTTATAGCAACTTTATATCATTTTTTGGGACTAACCTATTGACATAGTGCCAAGTGCCAGTTGCTGCCTTTTGCATGTTTTTACATCGCGGGAGATCAATATCAAATAGAGTCCAAACACCGTGAAACTTTTTGTGGATTTTTTATTGACCAGAAGACCACCAATGGGCCAGAGCAGCACCTGGGGGGTGCCCCGAGGGGGGCACAACCCACCAGGGCACCCCTGGGGGCCCAGGCGCGCCCATGTGGGTTGTGCCCACCTCGGTGGCCTCTCACACCCCCTCTTTACCCTATAAATTCCCAAATATTCCAAAAACCCTCGGGGTCAACCTAGATCAGAAGTTCCGCCGCCTCAAGTCTTTATAGCCACCAAAAACCAATCTAGACCCCGTTCTGGCACCTTGTCGGAGGGGGAATCATCACCGATGGCCATCTTCATCATCCCGGCGGCCACCATGATGAGGAGGGAGTAGTACACCCTCGGGGCTGAGGGTTTGTACCAGTAGCTATGTGTTTAATCTCTCTCTCTCCCCCTCTCTCTCTATCTCTCTCTCTCTCTCTCTCTCTCGTGTTCTTGAGATGTCATGATCTTGATGTATCACGGGCTTTGTTAATATAGTCGGATCATATGGTGTTTTCCCATCTCTGTCTTGTTCTGATGAATTGAGTTTTTCCCTTTGAGACTTCATTGTTATCGGATTGAATACTTTTGTGGATTTGAGAGCACTTGATATATGTCTTGCATATGAATGCTTGTGGTGACAATGGGGTATCATATTCACTGCTGTAGGATGGTCCAAACGCGATAGTCGAATCAGAGACCCTTCGACGAAACTGTGTGCGATGCCATAATCGCAAACGGTGGTGAAAAAAAACCCATCAAAAAAGGTGCAAAATGTTTGCGATCATAGATGCATCAAACACGGTTCAGAATTTAGTTGGGTGTGCGATGCAGGGCATACGGTTCAGCTCAATGAACTGTTTGTGATGAGGAGGCACAAAAGAAACGGACAGCCAGATGAAGGCGTGTGCGATATACAGCATACGGTTCACTAGGATGAACTATGTGTGATTAGGCAACACAATGGAAACGGTTCAACTGAACAAGATGTGTGTGATACGCGGCAAACAGGTCAGTAATCTGAAATGTGTGCGAAGACCAATAATAACACAGACGATTGCTGCTAATAAGCCGTGTGAATTGCTCTTTCTATAGTAGAATAACATGTGTGTGTGTGTGTGTATGTAACTGAAATAAACATCCAATTACATAAGTGACTATACAGATCATTCGCACACACCTCAATAAACGATTGCATGCATTCTAAAGTAGGAGAAACGATCGTCTAGTCATCTACTTCTTGTGACGCTCCCGCCACTGCTATGTGACTCGATCCCTCGTTTGGGTCAGGAAGAAGACAGTTCCTAATGTCAACGATCTGCCTGTACATCTCGTAGCTTGTGTACGCGTCCATGGCCGCGTACTTGACATGTTGTTCATCCAGTCTCTTATGCCACACACTGTGCCAGGCGTTCTTGTCCTTATTGCTCTCTTGCTTCATCTTCGCGTAGTAGGGGTCGATGATGGCCGAGGCGAGGTCAACCAGGGAGTTCAGTTTGCTTTTGTCGGTGCCCCAGACCTTGTAGTGGTCCTGGATGTTGACAAGATTCGAGCATTTCAAGTCTGAAACCTTGAGCGCTTTTAGATCGTTGGTGGTGTCCACCGTAGCGAAACTGTAGTCGAAGCTCTTGATAAACCTGGAGAAATGCTCACAATGCCTCGTGGGAAGGTGGAAGTGGTAGACGAGGACGTCATGGCACACACAAAATTGGGCAATGACAACCTTTTGATCGCGCCCGGCACGACCAATGGTGTACTCGAGGTCGAAGCCGACCACTCGGTACTTGTCCTCGGCAAGGAACTGCTCCATAGTTTGGATGGAGCTCTCCACCGAGACCGGATCATTTGTGTACACCACCGAGAGGGCCTTCCCCCCTCACGTGGGTGTCCACTACGTGATGCATGGTGAACTGCCCGCCGTTGTCATCGTTCGCTGCTGGGAGCGCTATTGGAGCCACGGGGAGCGCTATTGGAACCGCTGGATGTCCTCCCTGTATGTGTCTTCGTGGGTGTGCTTATTGTGATGTGTGAGATGAGAGATGAAGGTAAATGGCCGCAGGAATAAAAGTGGGTCGGGCGGCGTGGATTCTCGGCACGTTCGCATGGCAGTTTTTGTAGCGGGTAACTGCATCGTCGCGCCGCGCCCGGCGCAACTGCTTGCACATGAACAAGCGTGATCGTGTGCCAGCCCAAAACACTGGCAGCACGCGTGGAGGGACGAGGGCAGAGCACCCGGAGGGACGCGACAGCAGAGCGCGCGCGATGGGACACGAGCAGAGCGCGCCGTGGCCGCCTAAAACGCAAGCAACCACACACATGGAGCAGTTGAACATGCAGCAAATGGTCGCCTACAAGCCGTCTGACAGTTGCGTCGATGCGTAGAGAGCGGCCGTGTGGTACCACCTCCGTTTAGTCTATAGTCTCCTTTATATTCCGTGCCATACTTTGCCCTCAAATTTAACCAACAAAATGTTAATGCATGTTTTAAAAATTATATAATTGGAAACTATGCTCAAATACAAATCCAACTATATAATCTTTGGCGACATGCATTCGTATTTTATTAGTTAAATCATACTTATAAACCAGGACGGTGGTATAGTAGGTAATTAAATCGCAAACATTTTTTTATTAACCGTATGTATATGTGGCCTTTCGTCCTCCTCTCGCACGTCTTGTCACCCCACTGCCGCAGATGGCTTACAGCACAAGCTTGCGCAGCGTGCATGGGCGTTCTTTTTGCCAAACGGTGGCGCCAATGAATCGTCGGTGAGCCCATTCCCGCGCAAGCTTCCCGCCCGACTCGGTGAAATCCCCCAAAATCCCAATGCTTACCGGCTAGCTATAAAAACCCTCACGGCCGACGAGTCCTGCGTCACATTTTTTCCTCCATCCTTGTAGCTTATCTCGTCTGCTTCTCCCACATCCGCCAATGGCACCGGTCCGTCGTCGTCGCTCAGCCACTCTGCCGTCATCAGAGGACAGCTCCAGCTGGGAGGCTACACCGCACCGGCGGCGCAGTCCCTAGCGTAGTGTAGTGCGTGTGGCGTCCCTGTTGGGTCTGCGCGGAACACCCACCACATGCTCCGTCGCTGGTGCCCGTCAACAGCTGTTGCCGGCTGCCATTGCTGCCACACCACCATCGAAAGCCTGGTCCATTGCCCGCTCCGCCGCCGCGGCCTAAAGGCGGGAGATGGCCGTCGTGGCCGCCACCTCACTGCCAACCGCTGTGGCCATCACCCGCTCCGCCACTGTGGCCCGAAGGCGGGAGGTGGTGGTCGTGGCCGCCACCCCGTCATCGGCCGCCGTGGCCGCCAGCCTACCGTCAACCGCTGGGGTCATGACCCGCTCCGCCACCGCCGCTCGAAGGCGGGAGGCGGAGGTGGATGCCCGCACATGCGACAGCGACCTTGCGCGGTACACCGAGTTCTTGCGGGAGGAGGAGGAGCGCCTTGTCGAGCATGTAAACAGCCTTACTGCCGCAATGGCAGCGGCACACGCCGCCTCAGAGGCGACGATTCATGAGATCTATGAGGAGAACCGCCACTTCGAGAGGGGTCGTCTGGAGCGGCAGAGGGCGTCCGAGGCGAGCCTCACTGAAGCTGTTGTAACATCCCAAATTTTCAATTTGGAATGTTATACATTAGAGCATCTTTGCATATCGTGTTTTATTGCATTTTGTTTGATCCTAGAATTTCCGCGCAACTCAAGGACCTACGGAGAGAGTTGGGGATTTCACTATTTTCATATTTGAGGTTTTTCTCGAATTATGAAAAGAGGATCGTTGATTTTAATTATTTTTTCCTAACTTATTTCTTTTATAAAAAAAGAAAGAGAGAGGATAAAATGACTTCCTCAAAATAAAGAAATATCAGAGATTTAATATTAAAATCAAATAAGGTTTTTATTTTGGAGTTTTTCGCTGTTTTATTTGAATTTAGGAAAAATGCGCGTTTTTCAAAATTGCATTTAGGCCCCAAATAAATGTTTATTTTGTCCGGCTAGATTTTAGAAGTCGGGGAAAATTTATTTCGGGATTTTTGGAGTCCGTTTAGTATTTCTTTTCTTTCTTTTTCTGCACGTCAAATTATTTACGAAAAGGGTCGACCGACTTAGGGCCGTACTCGGCCAGGACTTCTCAGGCCAGGCCTTTATAAGCCGCCGCCCCGAGATCGTTACAGCCGCCCCAACCAAAAACCCTAACCCTAGCCGCCACCCGCCGCCGCCGCCCACGCCGGAGCCCGCCGCCGCCGCCGCCCGCACCTCCTTGCCGGAACTCGCCGCCGCCCCGCCGGACCTCCCGCCGCCGCCGACTCATCGGATCCCGCCGGAGTTCGAGGTAGCCGCCGGTTTTTTTAAAAAACCGATCGGTTTTATTTCATAAACCCTAGATCCGTTTTTTTCTAGATCCGGTTCGGTTTATTTTTTTCTTCGGTTTAGTTATTTAGCGAATGGCCGCTTTTACATTCGTTTTTACCAACAGTTTTCGTCGTTTAGCCGTAGACAGCGAACGTTCATTTGTTAGCCTGTTCGTCGTTTTTCTTTTTTCTCGGATTTTCCGCGATTATTTCTGATCGCGATTTTTGATCTGATTTTCGTTTTAGTTTAACTTTTCGCTCGTTTATCAGAATCAAGCGATTCAAGCGCCTAGACTTTCGTCTCGAAACCCTCTTTCCGTTTAACCAACTCAAACAAGTTTTAGTTCCGTAAAATTTGACTTAGATCCAGATTAGTAAATGAAGCTAGTTTTTTCGCCGTTTGCCTTTCGTCTCTTCGTTGGATTTGTTTGTTTTTGCAAACCGGAGTTCTTAAGTTGAACTTTCTGGTTAGTTCTCTTATTTGAGTTTTACCTATGCATTATATGAGTACTTATTGTATGCTTGTTTGTTTGTTTGCATTAGAGTACCCACAGTGCCCCGCTTGCTACATTGAGTCTCTAGGTTTCCCGGATCATCAGCAAGGCAAGTAACACTTTGATCATACCTCTTACTACCCAGCTTTATTGCATTAGATCAATCCTCAAACATTGCATGATTAGGATCTAATTAAATTATGGGTTTTGGGAAGTAGATGAGGTAGTACCTATTACTTGTTTTATTATCAAACCCTTGGGAGTTACTTCTACGTGTTGCTTATATTGCCATGCTATGCTAGTAGACGTGGATTGGGTTAGTGTATCCATGACAGATGTGAGATTGTAAATTAATGGTTTATTTAAGGTGGCAACTTCAATACACATCTGGGTGGATTGAGGCACCTGGGTATTCCAGCGATTGCCTGTTTTTCTTTATGGACCGCCACCCAGGCTCAAAGGGATCATGAGATTATTCAAGCTAGAAACTTCCATGTGCAGCCACAAGCTACTATGGGCTCTAGCATAGTTCATTAAGTCATGCAAACTCTTACAGTGGTAGACTAGCAGATGTAGGGGAAAGTAGGTGTAACGGTCTACCCGATCGTAAGGTGCTAGCGCTTCTGAAAGACTATGTCTCGGTCATCTGTTTCTCAAACACCATGTAGTGCGAGAATTTGGAGGAGATCGAGTCTTGTGGGGAAATGTGCGCAAACCTCTGCAGAGTGTATAAACTAATCATGGTTAGCCGTGTCCCCGGTTATGGACATCTTGAGTATCTAGTACCTGGATTATCATGTGAATCTCATCATGTGACTTTAATTTATTTTGTTGGGTTTTAATGATATGCTTAATTGGGATTGAGAGGGTGTCTACGATCTCAATGTTTAACAACCACAATGATAGTTAAAATAAAATTTATTCCTTTGCAGTAGGGAAAAATTGGCTTTACACAAAACTGTAACCATAGAGCTTTCCACCAGCCATATATGCATGTAGTATAGCCCAGTTCTGTTCATTACCCTCTATGTGTTACTTTGCCAGCATATTCCATGTGCTGGCCTGTTTTCGGGCTGCAACGTTCATGTTGCAGACTTTTCAGACGACGAGTAAGGAGCTTTAGGTCGCGGTTCTATAGTCAGTGATGCCGTTGGAGTTGATGGACTCACTTATCTTCCAAGCTTTCCGCAGTTATCGTAATTAGATGGCCTTAAGCCATATTTCTTGTAATAAGTTCTCTTTTGAGACACTCGTCGTAATAAGTGTGTGATTGCTACTCTGTTATAAATCCTTCAAGTACTGTGCGTGTCAGCATTACTGATCCAGGGATGACACTGAAGCACAGAGATCGGACCGTTTGAGGTCTGGTCGACACAAGATGGTATCAGAGCACACGCTGACTGTAGGACACGACCACTAAGATAAAGCCCTAGATCACTATTCTCTTCTCATTTCTGACTTCTCATATTTTCTACTCTTTTAGGATGGCAGATGCAAGGAACAAGTTCACGCAACCGGATGAAGATACACCCTTTGGATGCCACCTAAAGGAAGTCACTAAGTACCAAAACATCGTAGTACCAAGCTTCACCGGGACCTACACTGCCACTTTACCCAAGGAGGAGCGCTGGATGATTCAATTTCAAGTTCCAGGAAGGCCGTTCGTGCCAGTCACCGAGCCCATAGAGTTTTCCTTTGATGCACCAACTTGGAGTCTAGGAAAGAGCATGGCAAACCACATCACCATGGGACGTATTGGAGAAGTTTACCACAATGATCTCAAGGATACTATCTACCAGATTTGTGGGCGCCGAGATGAGCACTGGGAAATGATCAGCACCAAGAAGGATAGATCAATTGCAATTTTTATCCAGGAGTTAAACCAGCACATTCGACGTTAGGAGAACCAGATGTGCGCAGACATGATAGATCTGAAGAAGGTGATGACAAGAATCACGGAGCTGGAGGAAGAACTCAAGGCTACACGTGAAGATCATGAGGAGGAAATTGTCGTACTAGTGGAGAAGAATGACGACCTGATTAAGAAGATCGGAATATTCATGGGAGACCCCACACTAGTAGAGGAAGATGAAGAACCCATGGAGATTCGCCCGGAAGACTACATCATCATCGACGACACCGACTCTGACCTGAGCGATGATGACTATGTTGACGAAGCTGGAGCAGATATCATGGAGTCTGCAACCGAAGAATATTTCTAGTAGACCACCACATCAGTAGTAGTATTCCACCATGTAAATAGAGTAGTCCGAGCACTTTTGCGATAGTTAGATCGCTTGTATGCCCTTGTTTGATTGAATGAAGTGATTTTGTTTGCATTTGCCTCATGTGCATATGGGCAATGCTTTCTCATTAGACCTCATTCTATTCTAATCTCTCCCCTCTAAACCCATTAGATGCCTCCGAGACGTGACAATGGATTTGCACTTCCACCGGAGCTCACTCAGTTGATCCAGTAGCAGAATGCGTTGATGCAGTTGCTAGTCCAGAACCAGAATCAGGGGAACAACAACAACAACCCACCACCACCACCACCACCACCACATGTTGATCACTTAACCCGTTTCCTTAGACTGAATCCGCCGGTGTTCTCTAGTAGCACCGAGCCTATAGTAGCAGCTGATTGGCTCCGCAAGATTGGATGGGAGTTAACCACTATAGGATGTACTAATGTTGAGAAGGTGCACTTTGCCGCACATCAGTTGGATGGACTAGCAGCGTCATGGTGGGAGAATTACACTGTCACCTACCCTATAGCCACGGTGACATGAGACCAATTTCAGCAGGCTTTCCGTACAACCCATGTTTCAGCAGGAGCTACGGACATGAAGAAGCATGAGTTTCGCAACTTGCGCCAAGGAGGACGGACAGTTGGCCAATACATGGATGACTTTAGTAAGTTAGCACGTTATGCCCCAGATGACGTTGCTACGGATGCAGCTAAGCAGGAGAAGTTTCTGGAAGGACTGAATGATGAGTTGAGCATGCAGTTGATGGTTGCAACCTTCAGCAACTACTAGGAACTGGTGGATCATGCTCTTATGATTGAAGGGAAGCATCAACAGATTGAGAAGTGCAAGAGGAAGTATGGACAAGGGAAGTACAATTCAGGAGCTCAGCAGAAGCCACGTTTTACCCCGAAATCGGGAGGACATTTTCAGCATACCCATGGAGGGGGAAGTTCGCATAATCATAATGGCCCCAAGAACGGTAATGGGAATGGGGGAAGCAACGGTCAGAACCGTACCAACCCATTAACCCCAGCCAAGAGAGACCTGAGCCAAGGCACTTGTTATAAGTGTCGGAAGACCGGACATTATGCCAATGAATGTCCTAAAACCCAGAATGGAAATGGCAATGGAAGCTCTGGGAAGAAGCCGAACCCTTTCAACAGGGGACAGGTGAACCACGTTAACATGGAGGAAGTTGAAGCCCAGCCAGATGCAGTAATAGGTAACTTTTTGGTTAAGTCATTTACTGCAATCATTCTTTTCGATACTGGTGCATCGCATTCATACATGTCAAAGGGATTCATGGATAAGTATAAACTACCCACCAAGGTCCTTAGAACACCTATGTTAGTAAGCTCACCAGGAGCGGAGTATATGGCCAGTAAAGGATGTTTTCAAGTGCCATTGAGTATAGGTAGGCATGTGTTTCCCTCGGATTTAATCATTTTTGAATCACAAGGTTTGGATGTAATTCTGGGTATGGATTTGCTATCGATGTATGGAGGAAACATTGATTGCGCCAGTAAGTCGATTTTGCTTACCACCCCAGAAGGAATAAGGATCAAGTATATATCACGGCATGTGCCGAATAGGACTCAAGTAAATTCCCTAATAGGAGTTGTACTTGTACAGGAGGAAGTGCCGGTGGTAAAGGATTTTCCGGATGCATTTCCAGAAGAGTTGCCAGGTATGCCACCGGATAGAGACATTGAGTTTTTGATTGAGCTTTTGCTAGGCACATGACTAATATCTAAGAGACCATATCGAATGCCTCCAAAGGATTTGGAGGAGATTAAGAAGTAGATAAAGGAGTTACTGGATAAGGGATATATTCACCCAAGTTCGTCACCTTGGGGATCACCAGTACTTCTAGTGGAAAGGAAGGATGGATCATTAAGGATGGTTGTTGATTATCAAGGATTGAATGAAGTGACGATCAAGAATAAGTACCCACTGCCGATGATCAATGATTTGTTTGACCAATTGCAAGGAGCAAAGGTATTTTCCAAGAACGATTTGCGATCAGGATACCACCAGTTGAAGATTCAAGAGCAGGACATACCTAAGACAGCTTTTACTACGAGGTACGAGCTGCATGAGTATACCGTTATGTCATTTGGCCTGACTAACGCACCTGCTTATTTTATGAACATGATGAACAAAGTGTTTATGGAGTTTTTGGATAAGTTCGTCATAGTGTTCATTGATGATATACTGGTTTACTCGAAGAATGAAGAAGAACATAAAGAACATTTGCGTTGGGTACTTGGTAAGCTCAGAGAACATCAGTTATACGCCAAGTTCAGCAAATGTGAGTTTTGGTTGAAGGAAGTTGTATTCCTCAGGCATGTTATATCCGGAGAAGGAATAGATCCCACCAAGGTTGTCACTGTGACAAATTGGGAAGCCCCAACAACAGTTGGAGAGATCCGGAGTTTTCTTGGACTCGCAGGATATTATCGGAGATTCATTAAAAATTTCTCGAAGATTGCAAAACCTATGACGGAGTTGTTGAAGAAGGATACCAAGTTCAATTGGACTGAGGAATGTGAGGCCGGTTTCCAGGAGTTGAAGAAACATTTGGTTACCTCGCCAGTGTTGATTCTGCCGGATCAGCGCAAGGATTATGAGGTGTATTGCGACGCTTCACGTCGAGGACTTGGAGCAGTGCTTATGCAGGAGGGAAGAGTTGTTTCTTATGCTTCATGACAGCTTAAGCCCTAGGAGTTGAATTATGCAACACATGATTTGGAGTTAGCAGCCGTAGTGCATGCATTGAAGACTTGGAGACATTTTCTCATTGGAAACCATTGTGAGGTGTACACGGATCACAAGAGTTTGAAGTACATCTTCACGCAGAAGGATTTGAATCTTAGGCAAAGGAGATGGTTGGAGGTCATCAAGGATTATGATATGAGATTGCATTATCACCCCGGAAAGGCTAACGTAGTAGGTGACGCATTGAGCCGCAAGAGCCATGTCATCACACCAATGACCGGAGATTTACCAAAGGAGTTAGTCGAGGATATTCGCGAGCTATGTTTGGAGATAGTTCCGAGAGGCTATGTAGCAGTATTGGAGATTCATTCTACTCTGATGGATATGATCAGAGAAGCTCAGAAGACCGACAAGGAGATTGCCACCATAAAGGAGAAGATGAACAAGGGAAAAGTTAAAGGATTCCGTGAGGCTGAACACGATACCTTATGGTTTGAGGACCGTCTTTATGTGCCTAATGACCCGGAGATCAGGAAGATAATTCTACAGGAGGCCCATGATTCGCTGTACTCGATTCACCCATGAAATATCAAGATGTATTTGGATTTGATTGATACTTTCTGGTGGACCGGAATGAAGAAGGATATTGCGGAGTATGTAGCCGTTTGTGATGCATGTCATAGAGTAAAGGCACAACATCAGAAGCCAGCAGGATTGTTACAGCCATTGCCGATACCTGAATGGAAGTGGGATAAGCTAGGCATGGCTTTTATCACGGGATTACCTAGGACCCGCTCAGGCTATGACTTGATATGGGTTGTAGTCGATCGCTTGACGAAGGTAGCTCATTTCATCCCAGTGAAGACCACTTACACTAGTGCTAAGTTGGCAAAGATATACATGACCAGGATCGTATGTCTGCATGGAGTTCCGAGAAGCATTGTATCAGATATAGGAACTCAGTTTACCTCAAAGTTCTGGAATCAGTTGCACGGAACTTTGGGTACCAGGCTAGAGTTCAGTATAGCTTTTCATCCACAGACCGATGGACAGATCGAGAGAGTCAATCAGATTTTGGAGAATATGCTAAGAGCTTGTGCGCTAGATTATGGATCTAGTTGGGATGACAACTTGCCATATGCGGAGTTCTCTTACAACAATAGTTATCAATCCAGTTTGAAGATGGCCCCTTTTGAAGCCTTGTACGGAAGACGGTGCCGAATACCATTGTTGTGGGATGAAGTTGGAGACCGCTAGTTGTTTAGACCAGATTTGATTAAGGAGTCTGAATAGAAAGTGAAGTTGATTCGTGATAGGCTCAAGGTAGCCCAGTCCAGGTAGAAGAGCTATGCAGATTCTAAACGCCAGGAGACAGTTTACGAAGCCGGAGACATAGTTTATCTTCGTGTATCCCCGCCTCGAGGAGTTAAGCGTTTTGGAGTTAAGGGAAAATTAGCGCCACGTTTTGTGGGACCATACAAAGTTTGGGAGCGTATGGGAGAAGTTGCTAACAAGTTGGAGTTGCCCGAAGGATTGTCGGGAGTTCATGACGTGTTCCACGTTTCCCAGTTAAAAAAGTGCCATGCTGAGATGGCGGATATACTGCTGAGAGATATAGTGCCGCTGGAAGCAATTAGATAGTGATTTGACCTATGAGGAGAAACCAGTAAAGATACTCGAGTTCGCCAGCCGAGTTACACGCAGCAAGGTTATCAAATTTTGCAAGGTTCAGTGGAGTCACCATACCGAGCATGAAGCCACCTGGGAGCGAGAGGAAGATCTGCTGAAGGACCACCCTCACCTATTTTCTAGCCAACCCGAATCTCGAGGGCGAGATTCATCTTAAGGGGGGCAGGTTTGTTACATCCCAAATTTTCAATTTGGAATGTTATACATTAGAGCATCTTTGCATATCGTGTTTTATTGTGTTTTGGTTGATCCTAGAATTTCCGCGCAACTCAAGGACCTACGGAGAGAGTTGGGGATTTCTCTATTTTCATATTTGAGGTTTTTCTCGAATTATGAAAAGAGGATCGTTGATTTTAATTATTTTTTCCTGAATTATTTCTTTTATAAAAAAAGAAAGAGAGAGGATAAAATGACTTCCTCAAAATAAAGAAATATCAGAGATTTAATATTAAAATCAAATAAGGGTTTTATTTTGGACTTTTTCGCTGTTTTATTTGAATTTAGGAAAAATGCGCATTTTTCAAAATTGCACTTAGGCCCCAAATTAATGTTCACTTTGTCCGGCTTGATTTTAGAAGTCGGGGAAAATTTATTTCAGGATTTTTGGAGTGCGCTTATTATTTCTTTTCTTTCTTTTTCTGCACGTCAAATTATTTAAAAAAAGGTCGACCGACTTAGGGCCGTACTCGGCTAGGACTTCTCGGGCCAGGCCTTTATAAGCTGCTGCCCCGAGCCCGTTACCACCACCCACCCGAAAACCCTAACCCTAGCCGCCACCAGCCGCCGCCGCCGCTGCGCCGCCGCCCGCGCCGGAGCCCGCCGCCGCCCGCCACCCGTGCCACCCGCGCCGGAGCCCGCCGCCGCCGCCGCCCGCGCTGCCGCCCGCGCCGCCTCGCCGGAGCTCGCCACCGCCCCGCCGGACCTCTCGCCGCCGCCGACTCACCGAATCCCGCCGGAGTTCGAGGTAGCCGCCATTTTTTATATAAAATCGATCGGTTTTATTTCGTAAACCCTAGATCCGTTTTTTCTAGATCCGGTTCGGTTTATTTTTTCTTCGGTTTAGTTATTTAGCGAACGACCACTTTTACGTTCGTTTTTACGAACAGTTTTCGTCGTTTAGCCGCATACAGCGCACGTTCGTTTGTTAGCCTATTCATCGTTTTTCTTTTTTCTCGGATTTTCCGCGATTTTTTCTGATCGCAATTTCTGACCCGATTTTCATTTTAGTTTAACTTTTCGCTCGTTTATCGGAATCATGCGATTCAAGCGCCTAGAGTTTCTTCTCGAAACGCTCTTTCCATTTAACCAACTCAAACAAGTTTTTGCTTCTGTAAAATTTGACTTAGATCCAGATTAGTAAACAAAGCTTGTTTTTTTCACCGTTTGCTTTTCGTCTCTTCGTTTGATTTGTATCTTTTTGCAAACCGGAGTTCTTAAGTTGAACTTTCTGGTTAGTTCTCTTATTTGAGTTTTACCTATGCATTAGATGAGTACTTGTTGCATGCTTCTATGTTTGTTTGCGTTAGAGTACCCGGAGTGCGCCGCTTGCTACTTCGTGTCTCTAGGTTTCCTGGATCATCAGCAAGGCAAGTAACACTTAGATCATACCTCTTACTACCCAGTTTTATTGCATTAGATCAATCCTCAAACATTGCATGATTAGAATCTAATTAAATTTTGGGTTTTGGGAAGTAGATGAGGTAGTACCTATTACCTGTTTTATTATCAAACCCTTGGGAGGTACTTCTACGTGTTGCTTATATTGCCATGCTACGCTAGTAGACGTGGATTGGGTGAGTGTATCCATGACAGATGTGAGATTATAAATTAATGGTTTATTTCAGGTGGCAACTTTAATACACATCTAGGTGGATTGAGGCACCTGGGTATTCCAGCGATTGCCTGTTTTTCTTTATGGACCGCCACCCAGGCACAAAGGGATCATGAGATTATTCAAGCTAGAAACTTCCGTGTGCAGCCACAAGCTACTATGGGCTCTAGCATAGTTGATAAGTCGTGCGAACTCTTGCAGTGGTAGACTAGCAGATGTAGGGGAAAGTAGGTGTAACGGTCTACCCGATCGTAAGGTGCTAACGCTTCTGAAAGACTATGTCTCGGTCATCCGTTTCTCAAACACCATGTAGTGCGAGAACTCCAACGGAGGAGATCGAGTCTTGTGGGGAAAAGTGCGCAAACCTCTGCAGAGTGTATAAACTAATCATGGTTACCTGTGTCCCCGGTTATGGACATCTTGAGTATCTAGTACCTAGATTATCATGTGAATCTTATCATGTGACTTTAATTAATTTTGTTGGGTTTTAATGATGATGCTTAATTGGGATTGAGAGGGTGTCTACGCTCTCAATGTTTAACAACCACCATGATAGTTAAAATAAAATTTATTCCTTTGCAGTAGGGAAAAATTGGCTTTACGCAAAACTGTAACCATAGAGCTTTCCACCGGCCATATATGCATGTAGTATAGCCCAGTTCTGTTCATTACCCTCTGTGTATTACTTTGCCAGCATATTTCATGTGCTGACCCGTTTTCTGGCTGCAACGTTCATGTTGTAGACTTTTCAGACGACGAGTAAGGAGCTTTAGGTCGTGGTTCTATACTCAGTGATGCCGTTGGAGTTGATGGACTCCCTTATCTTCCAAGCCTTCCGCTGTTATCATAATTAGGGGTGGAAAGTGGTACCCGATAATCCGAAATATCCGATATTCGTATCCGAAACATCCTCATCCGAACCAAAATGGAAATGGAAATTATCCGTATCCGAATTTATTAAACAAATAAAAAATAAAATATGGTAGGAGATTTTGACACAAATATGGATATGGAAGTGGATATATCCGTATCCGAATAAGATTATGGGAGGTAATTTCTAAAATTCTAGGCCAAATATTCCAATTATCCAACATAAAAGCCAAATGAGTGGTCAAATTTTACTCTTTATATGATTAAACTTATAAATTATTATGCATTACAATAGTATTTATGCATAATCCTATTTATCATTGACTTATTGTATGTCACAAATTGATTATTTTAGGTCACATAGCTATCGACTAATTTACTTAAGCAATATGTTGATATTATTCGCATCCATTCCGATAAAGAAAATATCCGATATGTATCCATATTTGAATAATATCCAAGCCGCATCCGTATCCGATAACATCCGTATTCGGATTCGTATTCGTTTTGAAAATATGAAAATGAAAGTGGTTAGTGCACTATCCGATCCGCATCCGATCCGTTTCCACCCCTAATCGTAATTAGATGGCCTTAAGCCATATTTCTTGTAATAAGTTCTCTTTTGAGACACTTGTTGTAATAAGTGTGTGATTGCTACTCTGTTATAAATCCTTCAAGTACTGTGCGTGTCAGCATTACTCATCCAGGGATGACATTGAAGCACAGAGATCGGACCGTTTGAGGTCTGGTCGCCACAGCTGCACTAGCGGCAGGCACCGCATTGCGGTTGCTCAACTCGTCGGTTGGCTCCTCCTCCTCCGCCTCTTACTAAGCACGCTCGGCAGAGGAGAGGCAGCCGGAAATAGTACAAAGCCCCTCCACAGTAGAAGTAGTATTTAGAGGCTATTTTGTTCAGTTCATCAGACTATAGATGTGGTGGAACTGTACAACGTACTTAAAATTAGCTAGTATATATAGTTGAACTAGCTATTTCAGTACATGGTTGGCAACAATTGGGGAAAAGTTTGGTTGGTTCAGCTGTCGATTTGAATTGTTTGTATAAATTAAGAACGACTGCTTAATCTATGAATGCAATCTATGCTTAATTACTGAATTTTAGTTGCAAAAATTAGATACTGCTAGTGATTTTTAGTTTCTTATTTTGACAAATGGCAGTGTTACAAGTATTGAAAAATCTTACCAAATTGTTTGTACGTGGTTCCACATAGGTCATCCAAAAGATCCGTTTGCGTTGAAGGGATGCATAAATCATGCGCTGCTCTCACTTTGCATACGGATGTTCTATCTAAAATGTTTGCGATCAAGAGCTACAGAAATCCTGCTCGACACATTTTCTCTTGGCTTCCTGGGGAAGCTGTCGGTTTGCATACGGGTGTTCTAATTAAAATGTTTGTGATGAGTGTTTGATATTTAAAAAGTGAATTGAACTGTGGCTTGGGTGCCATTAATGGAGAGGATGCGAGCAAGGCGGGCGGCCATAGAAGTCAAAGGGCTCGCTTCCTAGTGAGCCTGCACATGGTACAACTGGTACGCTTCCCGGTGAGCCTGCACACTCAAGGACAGCTTGCATGCCTCTCGGTCAGCCTGTGCATCGGACGGTGATCGCACGCCTCCCGTTCATTCAAGGTCAAGCAGTTGTCCGCACGACACCTCCTACAACCATTAAAACCAGACACGTGGTGTCACGTGAATGGTTAACAGAATTTTGGATTTACTAGAATGTAAAAACCAAGCATCTCAATGTTTTGCCGGCAATCAACGCTGCCTTGGTGTTTGAAATTCATTCCCATTTCTTGCATGGGACCTAAGCATGCACCCAAGGACAAATATTTGATTTTTCAACCAATTTATATGCACTGGAGCATGTGGATGTAGTTCAAATTTGAATTATGCACATAAATGCATTGAAAACTTAGTTAATGCATAAAAATGTCCAAACGAACCCTAAAAAATCACGAAATTCACACAACACTCCTGTTGTTCTATGTTGACACGAGAAATAAATTTGAAAGCAATAAGAGGCAATGGATATCATTTCGTCCACAAAGGTGGGACGTTCCATGACATGCTTGTTGTGAGAAGCATATACCCAAACCTACCCCAAATGGGACACAATTTGTACCACGGCATGTTGATGCCGCTCCATGATAGCATGGCAAGTTTCATGAATTTTAGACGAGTTTTGTATTTACTAGAATTTAAAAATCATGCATCTCAATGTTTTGCCGGCAATTAACGATTCCTCGGTGTTTTAAATTCATTCCCATTTCTTGCATGGGACCTAAGCATGCACCCAAGGACACATATTTGATTTTTCAACCAATTTATATGCACTGGAGCATGTGCATGTAGTTCAAATTTGAATTATGCACATAAATGGCTAGAAAACCAATTTAATATATAAAATGTTCAAACAAACCCTAAATAATTCCAATTCTTTTACGACACACATATAGTTGCATGTTCACTCCAGATAAAAGGTCTAGCAATTCAAACACCATCCATTGCCATTGTGACCCCATTATGTAATTGAAATCAAGATGAGAAATCAAGTAGATCGCACACAATTTATTATCAGAAACCGTGTGAGATGTAGTACAAAATATCTTGGAGCACCGTCGGTGTATAGTACGCCTATGGCTTACGCGAGAAGGTGCGTCGGCTACAGTCCACAGCCAGCGTCTCAAGCACACTAGCTCGCTCCCCAAATATCATTTCACTGTTCAATCGTCGCCGGTGAAAGATGGGCACGTGCACCCGTGTCGTGAGGGAAACTTCGGTGGCCCACTCCGGTGAGAGCGCGACCGTAGCCGCCATGCACGTTCTAACAAGGTGCGTGACTGCGGCCGCAATTTGCGACCGGGCTGCAAAGGCAGTCCAAACGGCCACTGTTGCTTCCTAGGTGGCGGCAGCAACATCTGCCTCGGCGATAGCAACTGGCAAGAGCAGCACAGCAGCTGTCTGTTCTGCATCGGCGGCCTTAGCCCTGATGGAGGCTGATACGTCTCCAACGTATCTATAATTTTTGATTGTTCCATGCTATTATATTATCAATCTTGGATGTTTTATACGCATTTATATGCTATTTTATATGATTTTTGGACTAACCTATTAACCTAGAGCCTAGTGCCAGTTTCTGTTTTTTCCTTGTTTTTGAGTTTTGCAGAAAAGGAAAACCAAACGGAGTCCTATTGACCTGAAATTTCATGGAGATCATTTTTTGACCAGAAGAGTCCCGAGGCCACCACGTGGGTGGGGGTGCGCCCCCTAGCTCATGGCCGCCTCGGAGACCCCCCTGACTTGTTCCCGACGCCAAAACCTCTTATATATACCCAAACTTCCCGAACATAACCTAGATCGGGAGTTCCGCCACCGCAAGACTCTGTAGCCACCAAAAACCAATCTAGACCCGTTTCAGCACCCTGCCAGAGGGGGGAATCCCTCTTCGGTGGCCATCTTCATCATCCCGGCGCTCTCCATGACGAGGAGGGAGTAGTTCACCCTCGGGGCTGAGGGTATGTACTAGTAGCTATGTGTTTGATCTCTCTCTCTCTCTCTCTCCCGTGTTCTTGATTTGACATGATTTTGATGTATCGGAAGCTTTGCTATTATAGTTGGATCTTATGATGTTTCTCCCCCTCTAGTCTCTTGTAATGGATTGAGTTTTCCCTTTGAAGTTATCTTATTGGATTGAGTCTTTAAGGATTTGAGAACACTTGATGTATGTCTTGCGTGGGATACCCGTGGTGACAATGGGGTATTATATTGATTCACTTGATGTATGTTTTGGTGATCAACTTGCTGGTTCCGTGACCTTGGGAATCTGTGCATAGGGGTTGGCCCATGTTTTCGTCTTAACTCTCTAGTAGAAACTTTGGGGCACTCTTTGAATTTCTTTGTGTTGGTTGAATAGATGAATCTGAGATTGTGTGATGCATATCGTGTAATCATACCCGCGGATAGTTGAGGTGACATTGGAGTATCTAGGTGAAATTAGGGTTTTGGTTGATTTGTGTCTTAAGGTGTTATTCTAGTACGAACTCTAGGATAGATCGAATGGAAAGAATCGCTTCGTGTTATTTTACCACAGACTCTTGAATAGATCGATCAGAAAGGATAACTTTGAGGTGGTTTTGTACCCTACAATAATCTCTTCGTTTGTTCTCCGCTATTAGTGAATTTGGAGTGACTCTTTGTTGCGTGTTGACGGATAGTTATATGATCCAATTATGTTATTATTGTTGAGAGAACTTGCACTAGTGAAAGTATAACCCTAGGCCTTGTTTCCTAGCATTGCAATACCGTTTACACTCACTTTTATCATTAGTTACCTTGCTGTTTTTATATTGTCATATTACAAAAACCTATATCTATCATCCATATTGCACTTGTATCACCATCTCTTCGCCGAACTAGTGCACCTATACAATTTACCATTGTATTAGGTGTGTTGGGGACACAAGAGACTCTTTTTTATTTGGTTGCAGGGTTGCTTGAGAGAGACCATCTTCATCCGACGCCTTACACAGATTGATAAACCTTAGGTCATCCACTTGAGGGAAATTTGCTACTGTCCTACAAACCTCTGCACTTGGAGGCCCAACAACGTCTACAAGAAGAAGGTTGTGTAGTAGACATCAAGCTCTTTTCTGGCGCCGTTGCCTGGGAAGTTAGCGCTTGAAGGTATATCTTTAGATCTTGCAATTGAATCTTTTTGTTTCTTGTTTTATCACTAGTTTAGTCTATAAAACAAAACTAAAAAATGGAATTGAGGGTACCTCATATGCTTCATCTTTTTAATGTCTTTCGTGAAAATAAGGATTCCGATAATTGTGCCAAAGTGTTAGAAGAAGAATGTATTAAAATGTTTGGCACTAAATGTTTGGATGATGAGCATGATTGAAATGTTGTTAGTATGAATTCTTTTAATATCCATGATGCTAACCATATGCAAAGCCACAAGCTTGGGGATGCTATGTTTGATGAAGATGATATTTTTGGTCCTTCAAGTTTTGATGAGCAAATTTATTTTGATGATAGCATGCCTCCTATTTATGATGATTATATTGATGAAAGTGGGTTTGGAAGAGTTTCAACTTTAGGAAGTAATGATCCCACTATTTTTGAGGGTGTTGAATCTTATTATAATTATGAAAGTGGGTTTGGAGAGGTCATGACTTTAGTTAATGTTAATCCCACTATTTTGGAAGAGTGTCAACTTTGCATACATGTGGATCGTGTTAAGAATATGTTTTGTGATAGTTATATTGTTGAATTCATTCATAATGCCAGTGAAATTTATTATGAGGGAGGAATATATGCTTATAGGAATTGCAATAATATCAAGTTTCCTCTCTATGTGCTTAAAGTTTTAAAGTTATGCTTCTTTTGCCTTGTTATGCTAGTTGATTATTGTTCCCATAAGTTGTTTGCTCACAAAATCCCTATGCATAGGAAGTGGATTAAACTTAAATGTGCTAGTCATATTCTTCACGATGATCTCTGTATGTTACAATTCTTATCTTTTATGTGAGCATCATTGAAACCATCATGCCTAGCTAGGGGCGTTAAACGATAGCGCTTGTTGGGAGGCAACCCAATTTTATTTTTGTTCTTTGTTTTTTGCTCCTATTTAGTAATAAATAATTCATCTAGCCTCTGTTTAGATGTGGTTTTATGTTTTAATTAGTGTTTGTGCCAAGTAGAACCTTTGGGAAGACTTGGGTGAAGTCTTTGTGATCTTTCTGTAAAAAACAGAAACTTTTACGCTCACGAGATTAGCTGCCATTTTTTTACTGGAGAGTGCGGTTAGGTTGATTCTTTTTGCAGATGATTAATAGATAAATTCCTTAGGTCCACCAATTTATTTCAGAATTGTTTGAGTTCCAGAAGTATATGTTTGATACAGATTACTACAGACTGTTTTGTTCTAGACAGATTATGTTTTCTATGTGTTGTTTGCTTATTTTGCCACTGTTCGACCCTTTTTGCATATGTGGAAATGAGTTTTCCATGAATATCAATCAAATCAAGAAACTCCGAAAGATTGTTAGGATAAAGAAATTAGCGACAAAAAAACAATAAGATCTTTGTCTGCACAATGAAGAAGACATCAGTTCCCTACAAGATGGTACTAACTTTTATACCTTGCCTTTTTTATTCCTTTGCCCCATTTCCAATATAGAGAAGATATTTATGCACATCCTTATTTTCAGGCCTTTCCAAAGCAGTTCACTGATGATTACCTCTCAAACCACCTCTATGGTCAGGAGGCGAGGAAGGTTTTCATATAACACCCACGGTTCAATATTGAAGTGTTCCTGAAGAGGTCGAAGGACGGACGGTCAATTATCCACAGGCACTGGCCTAAAGTTACAAAGACCTTCAACATGAATGAAGGCTCAATATTCGCCTTCCGCTTCAGCAGTTTTCCAGATAAGATGCATCTGTCTATATACCGTCTATGATGCTAATTTTGAAAGGTTCTACATGTTGCATGTGGAACTTGCTGCTAGCGCAGTTGTGTAATGGGGTAGATGAGTGCTGAAGCTATATCATGTTGTACTCTGATGTATTTCAATTATGAAAGTCCGCTTCCTTAATATGGAAATGAAATATATTGTGTGCTTAATATGAATGTCAATTAGATTAATAAATGGATTATTAATAATAGGGCAATTAGCCTGCTAATGGCGAATTAGCCTGCTAATTGGGTTTTGATATTGCAAACGGTTGTTGAAAAAATACCGTGGGCGATGACCTCAGGCAATGCACACGGTTTCTAGGAATAAACCGTTTTGGATCAATGAACAATCACACATGACTTTTTCTTGAAAACTATTTGCGTTAGGCCACCTTGTGCAAACGTTTACCACATAAAAACTATGTGTCATGGACAGCCTTTGCCACACAGTTTGTTCTACGGACCGTGTGTGCTACATTCAATAACGCAAATGATTTAACGGGAAAAATTGTGTGTGATGTACCTGTGAACGGAAACGTTTCCCTTGGAGCGACTGTGTGGGATGTGCATACGAATGGAAACATTTAGCAGTGACCGACTGTGTGGGATGTACTTGCGATCGGAAGCAATTTCACCGTATAATTGTATTTTTTTAGCTCTACTGTATGTATTTACGTATTTGAGTGCTCGCCGGTCGCACACGACCTCATTTTGCTGAACGTGCATGCCAGGAGGGCATATCCCCGACAGTTTTTGGGTCGTGTGGGAAGGACTCCCTATCGCCCACACTCACTTGGCGACGGTACCAAATGCTGTCACGGAAAGGGGTAAAAACATTTGTTTAGGACCGACGCGCACTAGTGATTGATTCATATGATATGTGTTTTGGCATTCAACTCGCGGATCACCACGATGACATTGGGGTCTCTATGCATAGGGGTTGATGCACGTTCTCGTCTTTTGTTTCTCCGGTAGAAATCTTGGGGCACTCTTTGAGGTTGTTTGTGTTGGATTGAGTATTATGATTCTGAAATTATTTGGTGTTATTTTAGTACGAACTCTTGGATAGATCGATCGGAAGGAATAGCTTCGAGGTGGTTTCGTAACATAAAAATATTTCTTCTCATGTTCTCCGGTAGATAGGAACTTTGAAGTGATTCTTCATCGCACTTTGAGTGGTGGTTATATGATCCAATTATATTAGCACTATTGTGATATTGCACTAGCGAAAGTACGGACCCTAGGACTCATTTTTAAGCATTGCAATGCCATTTTTGTGCCCGTTTACTATTCACTACATTGCTGTTTTTATTTATTCAGATTATAAATATATATTTCTACCATCCATATTACACTTATATCATCATCTCTTCGTCGAACTAGTGCACCTATACAATTTTCCATTGTATTGGGTGTGTTGGGGACACAAGAGATTTCTTGTATTTGATTGTAGGGTTGTTTGAGAGAGACCATCTTCATCCTACGCCTCCCACAAATTGATAAACCTTAGGTCATCCACTTGAGGAAAAATTGCTACTGTCCTACAGAACTTTGCACTTGGAGGCCGAACACGTGTCTACAAGAGTAAAGTTGCGTAGTAGACATCAATCTCCTAGATAGATCTTGCGTGAGCGTACGATTTTTTTTGAAATTGCATGCTACGTTTCCCAACAGTGGCATCAGAGCCAGGTCTAGGCGTAGATGATATGCACGAGTAGAACACAAAGAGTTGTGGGTGGTGATCGTCATACTGCTTACCACCAATGTCTTATTTCAATTTGGCGGTATTATTGGATGAAGCGGCCCGGACCAACCTTACATGACCGCATTCATGAGACCGGTTCCACCGACAGACATGCAACTAGTTTTGCATAAAGGTGGCTGGCGGGTGTCTGTTTCTCCATCTTTAGTTGAATCGAATTTGACTGCGGCCGGTCCTTGTTGAAGGTTAAAATAGCAGACTTGATAAATCACCATTGTGGTTTTTATGTGTAGGTAAGAATGGTTCTTAATAGAAGCCCGTAGCAGCCACGTAAAACTTGCAACAACAAAGTAGAGGACGTCTAACTTGTTTTTGCAGGGCATGTTCTGATGTCATATGGTCAAGACATGATGTGATATACGTTATTGTATGAGATGGTCATGTTTTGTAAAGTTATCGGGAACTGGCAGGAGCCTTATGGTTGTCACTTTATTGTATGAAATGCAAACGCCATGTAATTGCTTTACTTTATCACTATGCATTAGCGATAGTTGTAGATGCAATAGTTGGCGAAACGAGCACGACGCTGCGATGGAGATCAAGGTGTCAAGCCGGTGACGATGGAGATCATGACAGTGCTTTGGAGATGGAGATCAAAGGCACAAGATGATGATGGCCATATCATGTCACATATTTTGATTGCATGTGATGTTTACCTATTATGCATCTTATTATGCTTAATACGGCGGTAGCATTATAAGTTGATCCCTCACTAAAATTTCAAGGTATAAGTGTTCTCCCTGAGTATGCACCGTTGCGAAAGTTCGTCATGCCGAGACACCACGTGATTATCGGGTGTGATAAGCTCTACATTCACATACAACGGGTGCAAGACAATTTCGCACATGCGGAATACTCAGGTTAAACTCGATGAGCCTAGCTTGTACATACATGGCCTTGGAACACTGGAGACCGAAAGGTCAAACGTGAATCATATAGTAGATATGATAACATAGAGATGTTCACCATTGAAAACTACTCCATCTCACATGATTATCGGACATGGTTTTTTTGATATGGATCACATGATCATTTAGATGACTCAAGGGATGTCTATATAAGAGGGAGTTCTTAATTAATATGATCAATTGAACTTAATTTATCATGAACTTAGTCCTGATAGTATTAGCATATTTATTTTGTAGATCAATAGCTCGCATATAGCTCCCCTATTTTATTTTTAATATGTTCCTAGAGAAAACTAAGTTGAAAGATGATAGTAGCATTGATGCAGACCGGGCCGTGATCTGAGGATTATCCTCATTGCTGCATAGAAGAATTATGTCCTTGATGCACCGCTAGCTGACAGACCTATTGTAGGAGCAGATGCAGACGTTATGAGCGTCTCGCAAGCTCGGTATGATGACTACTTAATATTTTAGTGCACCATGCTTTACGGCTTAGCGCCGGGACTTCAAAAACATTTTGAACGCCACAGAGCATATGAGATGTTCCAAGAGTTGAAATTGGTATTTCAGACTCAAGCCCATGTCAAGAGGTATGAGACCTCTGACAAGTACTTTGCCTACAAGATGGAGGAGAATAGCTCAGCTAGTGAGCATGTGCTCAGAATGTCTGGGTGCTACAGTCACTTGAATCAAGTGGAAGTTAATCTTCTAGATAAGATAGTGATTGACAGAGTTCTCTAGTCAATATCACCAAGCTACTAGAACTTCGTGATGAAATACAATGTGCAAGGGATAACAGAAAAGATTCTCGAGCTCTTTGCGATACTGAAATCAGCGAAGGTAGAAATCAAGAAAGAGCATCAAGTGTTGATGGTTAGCAAGACCACTAGTTTCAAGAAAAAGAGCAAAGGGAAAGAAAGGAAACTTCAAGAAGAATGGCACATGAGTTGCCACTCCAATGAACAAGCCCAAAGCTAGACCCAAGCCTGAAACGAAGTGCTTCTACAACAATGGAAATGGTCACTGGAAGTGGAAGTTCCCCGAATACTTGGTGATGGCAGCTGGAACTACATTAGTATTTCCCCGGAGAGGGAGGGATGATGCAGCACTGCGGCGGTAGGTATTTCCCTCAGTTATGAAACTAAGGTTATCGAACGAGTAGGAGAACCAAGCAACACAACATAAACAACCCCTGCACACAAATAACAACACCTTGCAACCCGACGTGTTAAAGGGGTTGTCAATCCCTTTCGGGTAACGACGCCAGAAATTGGTGCGTGACGGTAAAAAGGTTGTAATAGATTGGATAACTAGATCGCAAATAAAATAAAGTGCAGCAAAGTATTTTTGTATTTTTGATTTAATAGATCTGAAAATAAAAGCAAGGAAAAAGTAGATCACAAAGGCAAATATATGAGAAATAAGACCCGGGGCCGTAGGTTTCACTAGTGGCTTCTCTCGAGAAAAATAGCAAATAGTGGGTAAACAAATTACTGTTGGGCAATTGATAGAACTTCAAATAATTATGACGATATCCACGCAATGATCATTACATAGCCATCACGTCCAAGATTAGTAGACCGACTCCTGCTTGCATCTACTACTATTACTCCACACATCGACCGCTATCCAGCATGTATATTGTGTATTAAGTTCAGGGAAAAATGGAGTAATGCAATAAGAACAATGACATGAAGTAGACAAGATCCGTTTGTCTATATGGCGATAGATATAGATCTCGTCTTTTTATCCTTAGTAGCAACGATACATACGTGTTGGTTCCCTTTCTGTCACTGGGATCAAGCACCGTAAGATCGAACCCACTACAGGGTACCTCTTCCCATTGCAAGATAAATAGATCGAGTTGGCCAGACAAAACCCAAATATCGGAGAAGAAATACGAGGCTATAAGAGATCACACATAAAAGAGATCAAAGAAACTCAAATACTTTCATGGACATAAAAACATAGATCTGATCATAAACTCGAAGTTCATCGATCCCAACAAACACACCACAAAAAGAGTTACATCATATGTATCTCCAAGAGACAGTTGTATTGAGAATCAAGAGAGAGATGAAGCCATCTAGCTACTAACTATGGACTCGAATGTCTACAAAGAACTACTCATGCATCATCGGAGAGGCAACAATGGAAGTGGTGAACCCCTCCGTGATGGTGTCTAGATTGGATCTGGTGATACTGGCCTCTACGGCAGCTGGATGAATATTTCATCAACTACCCTAGGGTTCTGGGATTTTTGGGGTATTTATAGAGCAAAGAGGCGGTCCGGGGGTACCCGAGGTGGGCACAACCCACAAGGGCGCGCTAGGGCCTCCTGGCGCGCCCTGGTGGATTGTTCCTCCTCGGGACTCCCCCCAGGTGCAACCAGGGCCCATCTGCTTCCTTTTGGCCCATAAAAAATCATCGTAAAGTTTTGTGCCATTTGGACTCCATTTGATATTGATTTCCTGTGATGTAAAAAACATGTGAAAAACAGGAACTGACACTGGGCACTATGTTAATAGGTTAGTACCAAAAATGATATAAAATGACTATAAAATGATTATAAAACATCCAAGATTGATAATAAAACAGCATGGAACAATCAAAAATTATAGATACGTTGGAGACGGATCAGCATCCCCAAACTTAACTCCTACTCGTCCTCGAGTAGGTAAGTGACAAAAAATAGAATTTTTGATATGGAGTGCTGTTCATCAAGTCATATCATATTATTTTCTTTATAGCATGGACATTTGGACTTTTTTATGATTCAAAGCAATAGTCTAGTTTTGACATAATAATTTAGATACTCAAGCATATCAACAAGCAACCATGTCTTTCAACATATCAAAGCTAAAATAAGTTATCCCTTGCCCATCATGCTCAAACATTGATCCATTCATGAAACACACTCGAATATTAACTACACCCAATACTTGAGCACGATCGTATTGCCTCCTAGTTGGTGCTTTTTATGAGAGAAGATGGGGACTCAAATTTCAAAATAAAAATTGCGTAATAGTAAAAGAAAGTCCCTTCGCAGAGGGAAGTAGGGATTTGTAGAGGTGCCAGAGCTCAAAGCGAAAAATTTGAGATAGAAACATTTTGGGAGGTGTATCCATCCCACCATTGAAAACGACTTAGAGTTCCGAAAACTTTCCATGGATAGATATATCATAGGCGGTTCCCAAACAGAAAATAAAGTTTATTCCTTGTTCCACCATAACTTTCACGTTCCATGGCTAGCCGTATCTACGGGTGCCCTCCATACCAACACTTTCCAAGGAATTTATTATTTCACAACATAAAGTAAATTCATTTTTTTGCATTTCGGGACTGGGCATCCCTAATACCTTTCCCTTACTCTCGTGCAATGACAAGTGAATAAACACTCATCTTGAGAATAACACATCTTGCATGGAAAATATTAGCCACCCGTTACCGTTCCACGAGCGAAACAAACACACAAAAGAGAAGTTTATTTTGAAAATTAGAGATGGCACATGCAAATTTGCTTAGAACGGCAAAAGAATACCGCATATAGGTAGATATAGTGGATTCATGTGGCAAAACTGGTTTAATGGATTTTGGATGCATAAGTAGAGGTCATACTTAGTGCAAAATGAAGGTTAGCAAAAGATTGGGAAGCGACCAACCAAGAAAAGAATAATCTCATAAGCAAGCATTAAGCATAATTAACACCGAATAGTGCAGCACAAGTGGGATATAATTTTCATTGCATGAGTATTGACTTTCGTACTTGCATAGGGAATCACAAACCTTAACACCCATATTCTTACTAGAGCACAATTACTCATCAACATAACTCAAATATAACATCATCATATCTCAAATCTACTACTAAGAATCAAGTTTATTTTGTCCAATGATCTTCATGACATTTTCTTTACTTTATCCTTCTTGGATATCTATCACTTTGGGACTAATTTTCATGAGCTGCTTTTCATAAGCTCAACCAAATATAAGTGAAGATCATGAGCATAACAAATTTTCTTTCTCTCAGAACAATTTAAGTGAAGCATAGAGAGTAATTCTAACAAGTCATGACATAATTTTGGCTCTCTCAAATAGGTTTCTCCAGCAAGGATTGATAACTTAAAACACAAAATAAACAAGCAAAGACACATATCATAAAAGACGCTCCAAGCAAAACACATATCATGTGACGAGTAAAAATATAGTCTCGAGTAACATACCGATAGTTGTTGGAAGAAAGCGGGGATGCCACTCGTGGGCATCCCCAAGCTTAGTTGGTTGATCATTCTTGGATAATAGCTTGGGATGCCGGGGCATCCCCAAGCTTAGGCTCTTACATCCTTCCTTCATCCATCGTAAGATAACCTAAAACTTGAAAACTTCAATCACACAAAACTCAACAAAGCCTTCGTCAGATCCGTTAGTATAAGAATAATAAACCACTACCATAAGTGCTATATCAAACCAATTCATGTTTTGTTTTTGTATTATATCTACTGTATTCCAACTTTTCTATGGCATAAACTCATCAAAGAAAACCATGGAGCCATCAAAATAAGCACACAACACAAAGAAAACATAATCTGACAAAACAGAACAGTCTGTAGCAATCTGACTATTTCAAGTACTTTTGTAACTCCAAAAACTTTGAAAAATTAGGAAGTCCTGAGAAATTTGTATATTTATATACTGCAATTTGAATGGGTATTTTATTACTCACTGGTAAAAAAACGAAAATTAATTTCGTGAGCGTAAAAATTTCTGTTTTCTCAGCAAGCTAAAACAACTATCACCCAAGAAGATCCTAAAGGCTTTCCTTGGCACAAACAGTAATTAAAACACAAAAAACACAATCATAACAATAGCATAATTGCTCTAACACTCAAAAACAGCAAGAAAAAAAGCAAAAATAAATTTTATTGATTGGGTTGCCTCCCAACAAGCGCTATAGTTTTACACCCTTAGCTAGGCATAATATTTCAACGGTACTCACATGAAAGATAATAATTGAAAAACAAAGAGAGCATCATGAAACATGTGATAAACACATTGAAGTCTAACATACTTCCTATGCATAGGAATTTTATAGGAAAACAAATTGTCAAGATAAGAAATATCTAGCATATGAAAAGGAGATGAATAGAACATTGACAATCTCAACATAACAAGAGGCAATTTAATAACATGAAAATGTCTACAACCATATTTTCCTATCTCATAATAATTATATGTAGGATCATAATCAAATTCAATAATATAGCTATCATATAAAATTTTCTCTTCACGATCCACATGCATAAAACTTTTATGATCTTCCAAGATAGTGGGTTAACATCAACTAAAGTCATGACCTCTCCAAACCCACTTTCATCAAAAATTTCATAAGATTGAACACTCTCCAAATATGTGGGATTATTTTTACCTAAAGTTGACACTCTTCCAAACTCACTTTCAAAATTATTGCAAATAACATAGTCATCATGAGGCTTAAATAAAATTTCAAGATCATAAGAAGAATCACCCCAATCATGATCATTGCAAAAAAATGGTGGTCATAGAAAAATCAGCATCCCCAAGCTCGGGGTATTAGCACAATTGACATTAATAGAATTTATAGTAAACTCATTGCAATCATCCTTTTCATTCAAAAAGCTATCATGAATCACTTCATAAATTTCTTCATCACAATTTTCTGATTTATGAATCTCAAGCAAAACTTCATAAAGATAATCTAGTGCACTCAACTCACTAGCAATTGGTTCATCATAATTGGATCTCTAAAAAAGATTAGCAACTGGATGCAGATCCATATCAATAGATCTTTAGCAAGTGAAGATGCAAGCAAATAAAAGACACATGGCAACACAAGCAAACATAGCAAACAAGAGATCTGACAAGAAAAAGGCGAACGAAAAAGAGGGGCGAATAAAATGACAAATTTTTGTGAAGTGGGGGAGAGGAAAATGAGAGGCAAATGGCAAATAATGTAAATTGAAAGGAGATGAGATTTGTGTTTAGGAACCTGGTTATGTTGAAGATCCTCCACGGCAACGGCGCCAGAAATTCTCCTTGATGGCAGCTGGAACTACGTCGGTATTTCGCCAGAGAGGGAGGGATGATGCAACATAGCGGCGGTAGGTATTTCACTCAGTTATGAATCCAAGGTTATCGGACCAGTAGGAGAACCAAGCAACACAACGTAAACAGCCCCTGCACACAAATAACAACACCTCGCAACCCGACGTGTTTAAGGGGTTGTTAATCCCTTTCGGGTAACGGCGCTAGAAGTTGGTGCGTGACGGTAAAAAGGTTGTAATAGATTGGATAAATAGATCGCAAATAAAATAAAGTGCAACGTAGTATTTTTTTATTTAATAAATCCGAAAATAAAAGCAAGGAAAAAGTAGACCGCTAAGGCAAACATATGAGAAATAAGACCTGGAGGCCGTAGGTTTCACTAGTGGCTTCTCTCGAGAAAAATAGCAAACGGTGGGTGTCGGTGTCAAAACCGGCAGATCTCGGGTAGGGGCTCCCGAACTTTGCGTCTAAGGCGGATGGTAACAAGAGGCGGGGGACACGATGTTTACCCAGGTTCGGGCCCTCTCGATGGAGGTAATACCCTACTTCCTACTTGATTGATCTTGATGATATGAGTATGACAAGAGTTGATCTACCACGAGATCGTAGAGGCTAAACCCTAGAAGCTAGCCTATGGTATGAGTGTTCTTGTCCTACGGACTAAACCCTCCGGTTTATATAGACACTTGAGGGGCTAGGGTTACACAGAGTCGGTTACAAGGAAGGAGATCTACATATCCGTATTGCCAAGCTTGCCTTCCACGCTAAGGAGAGTCCCATACGAACACGGGACGAAGTCTCCAATCTTGTATCTTCATAGTCCAACAGTCCGGCCAAAAGATATAGTCTGGCTGTCCAGAGACCCCCTAATCTAGGACTCCCTCAGTAGCCCCTGAACCAGGCTTCAATGACGATGAGTCCAGCGCGCAGATTTGCCTTCGGCATTGCAAGGCGGGTTCTTCCTCCGAATACTCCATAGAAGATTTTGAACACAAGGATAGTGTCCGGCTCTGCAAAACAAGTTCCACATACCACCGTAGAGAGAATAATATCTCAACAAATCTAATCTGCTGACACGTTTAGCAACATGACATCATGCCATGGCCCGGTCATTATTCGAACCGTTTTTCTCAACCAGCACTGCACATATCGCGAGGTGGTTTTCTTGACACGCCTTGTCAAAGAAGAGATCGTGTCCCCCTTATTACGGGATTCTCATCAATACGTACGTGGGTAACCCAATCATGCCCATTGGTATGACTCCTCGATTTTAGGCAAGTCCCAAACGGCCACGAGGAGGATGCTTGATATTCACCCTCTTTATAAAGAGGCCAAGGCCTGTCCTTTTTTCCCCTCTCGTACTCAATCGAATCCTTCCCCCGCCTCGAGTTCCAACACCCAAGGCTTAGGTCAGGTGCTTCGGACCTTCAACCATGTCCGGATCCAACCTTTAAGGTCGGTAGATGCCTTCTTCTGTCACAGAGGAAGACATCAAGAAGCTAAGAGAGGCCAGGTATTTGACCTTCGAAATCTCGCACAGGCTGCCTGATTGAGGGCAGGTCATTCCCACTCCCGAACCCGGCGAGAGCGTTGTATTCATCTCTCACTTCCTCCGAGGGCTAGGCCTCGCTCTGGATCCCTTTGTTAGGGGGCTCATGTTCTATTATGGGCTGGATTTCCATGACCTGGCCCCGGATTGCCTCCTTCACATCTCGTCGTTCATCGTCGTGTGTGAGGCCTTCCTCCGCATTACCCCACACTTCAGTTTGTGGCTCAAGACTTTCAATGTGAAGCCGAAGATGATCGAGGGGCGACACGCCGAGTGCGGAGGTGCCGTAATAAGCAAAAGCCCTGGTGTTCCATGGCTAGAGGGTTCCTTCCCAGAGGTGTCCGGTTTATGGCAATGGGAGTGGTTTTATATCACAACTTCCCGGGGTACCAAGTGGGTGGCCGCCCCTGCCTTTCGATTGGGCTCCCCACCATAACTGAGGTCATGGGTCAACAAGGGGCTGGACTGGGGGCCAGTAAATGATGTGCCAATATTGCAGAGTCTCATCCGAGATCTCCTTGAGAGAGATGTCAGCCTGGTCATGGTAATGCAAGTCGTGCTAGTTCGTCGAGTCCCGCCTTGCAAACGTCGACCCCTCCATATGTGGGAATTCAACTCGGAAGGACCGCAAAATATTCAGCACTTCCTCGGCATGACACTCGAAGAGATGTACAAATTATTCTTTGGACCACAAATAAAGTGTCCGGACACCACCGAGGATGTGGGTCCGAGCTGTAATCGCCCAGATACCCAAGTAAGTAATCCCGTGGCCGAACACATTGTCTTTTTATTTATTACAACATCATTCTGAAAAGTCACTCTTTGACCAGGACTGGGTAACAAAGGCGAAGATGATCAGGTGTTCGGCGCCCCTTCCCGAAGGCTCGGCCGATCCAGTACTAGCCAGAATGCTCGAGCCGGCGCCTTATCAGACGCCCTTAGGGGAAGATAAAGGGGGAATAAAGAGGCTGAAAGCAGGCCTCACTCATTATTCATCCAAATCGGGGGAATTAGCGCCTCCGCGAAGGAGGATAACTAGGGAGAAGAATCAGAAATTCCCTCTCCCCAAGGAAGGAAGAGGACCACCTCTGAGGACCCGGAAACAAAGGATTCCAAACGGGGGAAGAAATCTTCGCCAGAGGATCCTGCCTCGGAGGGTACTCTTGCCGCACAATGCCCGCAAGGGGATCATCCCTCTACCGAGCTGTAAGTAAACAAAAAGTACTTAATAGTAAAAATATCCTACATTACTTATGAAGACAATAACCGAAGCATGTATCTTGTAGTTCGGATCGTAGCCCTTCTCGACAGAGTTCGTCTTTGGGGGATCTTCTTTCGGAGATGATGGAGAGCGAAACACCTCCCCATGCCACCCTGCCTCATGAGGCGGGCGACCCTAAAGTGTCGTCGCAGAGGGTTTCTCCTGATCCGCCAAGGCCAGAGGGTAATCCTTTGGCCACCCGAAGTCCTCAGTATTCGGCTCCTAAAGAGAGCAACAGAAAGAGTCCGGAACCATCCGGTGTGCGACCGGACGCACTGAAGGATCTTCTGGAGCAAGCGGCCATCTCAGAAGCGCATCGTACGCTAATGGGTATGGTGATTGAGAGGATTTGATCCACCGAAAGCGGGTTGCATGAAGCTTTTATGAGTCTGCTGAAAGGCTTTGAGGTACGTGAAATAGTGTATGTTTTTGACAGTACCGCACACGTTAGGTGTGCCCTATGCAGATAGTAGCCGCTGAGACTCTGGTTGCTGTCGAGAACGGCGACAAACAGAGGATCATAGTCCCATGTAATAATCAGGTCGCCTTCATGTGCAGGTGGCTGAAGGTCCGGTGGCTAGTCGGACTGGTGAGTTTGCCAAGCTGAAGTGGCAACTTGATGCGGCAAATGCCAACATCGTGCTTGTCAACAAGCAGCTCGACGAGGCACGTGGTATGTGATTTCTTCGGTGATCAACACATAGTAAGAGGAGCATGATGCTAGTATCTTTAACATGTTGTGACTGCAGGTGGAGCTGCCGCCGTGGAGACCCTTCGGGCGGAACTTGCCCGAGCGAAGGAACAAGCCAGGAATAGTGATGCGGCCGCTCTAAAGGCGGTCGAAGAGCTGAGGGCCGAACAGGCTACGCATTGCCAAAGCAAGGAAAAAATAGCCAAGATGGCCATTGAGTTGAAAGATGCCGTCGACCGTTACCAGCTTCTTGAAAAAGAAAGCCGGGCGAAGGCGGCGGACCTGGAGAAGGCCATGGTAGCAGCCACGGAATCCCGCTCTAAAATCAGAGCGGCGAAGGAGGAGCTGCGTCAAGCTGGAGATATCGCGGCTGGGAAGTCCTTTTTGTTGCGGACGAAGTTCAGAGATCCGAAGTATGCCCCTCTTGATCAACTATGGAGTTCTACAGACGCATACGTGGATTTGGCAGCCAGTGCTGCTGACGCGTCCGAGTACTTCAAGGATCAAAAAATACCATGAAGTGGAAAGTCTATTCTGGTGTGAGTTCCATGTTCTAGTGCGTCCGCTGCTGTTGAATGAGTGAATGGCCGAGTGGGCCGAGCTCCATAGGTTGTCCGGGCTTGCCATGAGGTCTGTTGTGGATCATCTGTGGCCGGAAGGGCCACGGCCGAATAGTTATTTTAGTTTAGTGCAACAGTTCCTTTGTGTTGTGCCGCACATCGACGCTATGAAGAGGTCGGCGTGCATAGAGGGTGCACATGTGGCACTTGCCCGTGTCAAGACATACTGGGCAGAGATGGAGGCTACCGCTATTGCAACCCAGAGTTTGGCCGTAGGCCGAGTATCTGCCGACCAATACTTTGAAGAAGTGCTTGAAGGCGCTCATTCAATAGAGGCTCAGTGCTCGAAGAATATTATGTTCTAGTGACATGTATTCTCTTTATAAAAACAATGTTTTATTGAATTATAAAGGCTGTGTTTATACTTTTGCCTGAAAGTATTATGATGCCTCCTGTGCGGCCGTTTATGTATATATGTATATAACCTGAAAGTTTGCAGTCGTTGGCTTCAGCCCCCACACATATAATGCGGGGGTGTTCGCAAAAAATGCGTATTCACACTTGATCCAACGTCTTGCTCCATTAAGGAGGTGGTGGCACAACGAACGAGGCAATCAGACCATATTGCTTTAACACTTTCACTTAGCCATAGGAGTTTGACAGTGGGACTACTATATAGCCCCTGGTACCTCCGCGCTCGTCCGAATACAGTGCACGTACGTACATGACCGGGAAACGGCCCTTCGTTAATGCGGAGAAATCCCGAAGATTCCGCTAAGTCATCGAGTGGTTGACTAGTCTCGCGCTTTATCACGACAGTCAGTTTTTGGCTTTCTCTACTGAGGTGCTCATCTGGATGAACCAGGGCGCAATCGCAGTAGTTCTCCCGGTGCCGCCTTAGCCGATAGAGTGGAACGTAAGGTAGCAAAACACGGGAGCCGGACAAACCCAACATTTGACCAAAGACATGATTCGGATCTGATGCATATAAGGTCAAACTCGCGACGCCGAACACTCCCTAAGGTATTCGGTCTTTATAACATATTCCGGGCTGAACAATGCCCTTAATAATAAACCCTGAGTGTCCACGTATGTGCAATATTCTGACGTGGAGAAATGCCAATAACGCCAGCATCCTTCTCGGTTGTATTGAGTATCCGGTGATGGAAATATGCCCTAGAGGCAATAATAAAAGTGTTATTATTATATTTCCTTGTTCATGATAATTGTCTTTATTCATGCTATAATTGTGTTATCCGGAAATCGTAATACATGTGTGAATAACAGACACCAACATGTCCCTAGTAAGCCTCTAGTTGACTAGCTCGTTGATCAACAGATAGTCATGGTTTCCTGACTATGGACATTGGATGTCATTGATAACGAGATCACATCATTAGGAGAATGATGTGATGGACAAAACCCAATCCTAAACATAGCACAAGATCGTATAGTTCGTTTGCTAGAGTTTTCCAATGTCAAGTATCCTTTCCTTGGACCATGAGATCGTGTAACTCCCGGATACCGTAGGAGTGCTTTGGGTGTACCAAACGTCACAACGTAACTGGGTGACTATAAAGGTATACTACGGGTATCTCCGAAAGTGTCTGTTGGGTTGACACGGATCAAGACTGGGATTTGTCACTCCGTATGACAGAGAGGTGTCACTAGGCCCACTCGGTAATGCATCATCATTATGAGCTCAAAGTGACCAAGTGTCTGGTCACGGGATCATGCATTACGGTACGAGTAAAGTGACTTGCCGGTAACGGGATTGAACGAGGTATTGGGATACCGATGATCGAATCTCGGGCAAGTAACATACCGATTGACAAAGGGAATTGTATATGGGGTTGCTTGAATCCTCGACATCATGGTTCATCCGATGAGATCATCGAGGAGCATGTGGGAGCCAACATCGGTATCCAGATCCCGCTATTGGTTATTGACCGGAGAGCGATCTCAGTCATGTCTACATGTCTCCCGAACCCGTAGGGTCTACACACTTAAGGTTCGGTGACGCTAGGGTTGTAGGGATATGTATATGCAGTAACCTGAATGTTGTTCGGAGTCCCGGATGAGATCCCGGACGTCACGAGGAGTTCCGGAATGGTCCAGAGGTAAAGAATTATATATAGGAAGTGCTGTTTCGGCCATCGGGACAAGTTTCGGGGTTATCGGTATTGTACCGCGACCACCGGAAGGGTCCCGGGGGTCCACCGGGTGGGTCCACCTGCCCCGGGGGGCCACATGGGTTGTAGGGGGTGCGCCTTGGCCTACATGGGCCAAGGGCACCAGCCCCAAGGGGCCCATGCGCCTAGGGTTTCCAAAGGGGAAGAGTCCCACAAGTGGAAGGCACCCCTAGGTGCCTTGGGGGGAGGGAAACCTCCCTTGGCCGCCGCCCCCCTAGGAGATTGGATCTCCTAGGGCCAGCGCCCCTCCTGGCAGCCCTATATATAGTGGGGGAAGGAGGGCTTTTTCTTCCACGCCTTTGGTTGCCTCCTTCTCCCTCTCCAACACCTCCTCTTCCTCTATAGTGCTTGGCGAAGCCCTGCCGGAGTACTGCAGCTCCATCAACACCACGCCGTCGTGGTGCTGCTGGTGTCATCTCCCTCAACCTCTCCTTTCCCCTTGCTGGATCAAGAAGGAGGAGACGTGGCTGTTCCGTACGTGTGTTGAACGCGGAGGTGCCGTCTGTTCGGTGCTAGGATCTCCGGTGATTTGGATCACGTCGTGTACGACTACCTCATCCCCATTCTTTGAACGCTTCCGCTCGCGATCTACAAAGGTATGTAGATGCATCCCATCACTCGTTGCTAGATGAACTCATAGATGGATCTTGGTGAAACCGTAGGAAAAATTTTGTTTTCTGCAACGTTCCCCAACAGTGGCATCATGAGCTAGGTCTATGCGTAGTTCTTCTTGCGCGAGTAGAACACAATTTGTTGTGGGCATAGATGTTTTCAAGTTTCTTGCTGCTACTAGTCTTATCTTGCTTCAACGATATTGTGGGATGAAGCGGCCCGGACCAACCTTACACGTACACTTACGTGAGACCGGTTCCACCGACTAACATGCACAAGTTGCATAAGGTGGCTGGCGGGTGTCTGTCTCTCCCACTTTAGTTGGAGCGGATTCGATGAAAAGGGTCCTTATGAAGGGTAAATAGAAGTTGACAAATCACGTTGTGGCTTTAAACGTAGGTAAGAAAACGTTCTTGCTAGAACCCTACTTCAGCCACGTAAAACTTGCAACAACAATTAGAGGACGTCTAACTTGTTTTTGCAGCAAGTGCTTTGTGATATGATATGGCCAAAGTTGTGATGAATGATGAATGATCTATATGTAATGTATGAGATGTTCATGCTATTGTAATAGGAATCATGACTTGCATGTCGATGAGTATGACAACCGGCAGGAGCCATAGGAGTTGTCTTTATTTTTGTATGACCTGCTTGTCATTGAGAAACGCCATGTAAATTACTTTACTTTATTGCTAAACGCGTTAGCCATAGTAGTAGAAGTAATAGTTGGCGAGCAACTTCATGGAGACACAACGATGGAGATGATGATGATGGAGTTCATGGTGTCATGCCGGTGACAAGATGATCATGGAGCCCCAAGATGGAGATCAAAGGAGCTATGTGATATTGGCCATATCATGTCACTATTATTATTTGATTGCATGTGATGTTTATCATGTTTTTCATCTTGTTTACTTAGAACGACAGTAGTAAATAAGATGATCCCTCATAATAATTTCAAGAAAGTGTTTCCCTAACTGTGCACCGTTGCGACAGTTCGTTGTTTCAAATCACCACGTGATGATCGGGTGTTTGATTCAGACGTTCACATACAACGGGTGTAAGACAGATTTACACATGCAAACACTTAGGTTGACTTGACGAGCCTAGCATGTACAGACATGGCCTCGGAACACAGAAGACTGAAAGGTCGAGCATGAGTCGTATAGAAGATACGATTAGCATGAAGATGTTCACCGATGTTGACTAAACCGTCTCACGTGATGATCGGACACGGCCTAGTCAACTCGGATCATGTTATACTTAGATGACTGGAGGGATGTCTATCTAAGTAGGAGTTCATTGAATAATTTGATTAGATGAACTTAATTATCATGAACTTAGTCTAAAATATTTAAAATATGTCTTGTAGATCAAATGGCCAACGTAGTCCTCAACTTCAATGCGTTCCTAGAGAAAACCAAGCTGAAAGACGATGGCAGCAACTACACGGACTGGGTCTGGAACCTGAGGATCATCCTCATAGCTGCCAAGAAAGATTATGTCCTACAAGCACCGCTAGGTGAAGCTCCCGTCCCACAAAACCAAGACGTTATGAACGCTTGGCAGACACTGTTGATGACTACTCCCTCGTTCAGTGCGGCATGCTTTACAGCTTAGAGCCGGGACTCCAAAAGCGTTTTGAGAGACATGGAGCATATGAGATGTTCGAAGAGCTGAAAATGGTTTTTCAAGCTCATGCCCGGATCGAGAGATATGAGGTCTCCGACAAATTCTTCAGCTGTAAGATGGAGGAAAATAGTTCTGTCAGCGAGCACATACTCACTATGTCTGGGTTACATAACCGCTTGACTCAGCTGGGAGTTAATTTCCCGGATGACGCGGTCATTGACAGAATCCTCCAGTCGCTTCCACCAAGCTACAAGAGCTTTGTGATGAACTTCAATATGCAGGGGATGCAAAAGACCATTCCTGAGGTATTTGCAATGCTGAAATCAGCAGAGGTAGAAGTCAAGAAGGAACATCAAGTGTTGATGGTCAATAAAACCACTAAGTTCAAAAAGGGCAAGGGTAAAAAGAACTTCAAGAAGGACGGCAAGGGAGTTGCCGCGCCCGGCAAGCAAGCTACCAAGAAGAAGCCAAAGAATGGACCCAAGCCCGAGACTGAGTGCTTTTATTGGAAGGGAAGTGGTCACTGGAAGCGGAACTGCCCCAAATACTTAGCGGACAAGAAGGCCGGCAAAACAAAAGGTATATGTGATATACATGTAATTGATGTGTACCTTACCAGTATCCGTAGTAGCTCCTGGGTATTTGATACCGATGCAGTTGCTCACATTTGTAACTCAAAGCAGGGGCTGCGGAATAAGCGGAGATTGGCAAAGGACGAGGTGACGTTGCGCGTCGGGAATGGTTCCAAGGTCAATGTGATCGCCATCGGCACGCTACCTCTACATTTACCTTCGGGATTAGTTTTAAACCTTAATAATTGTTATTTAGTGCCAGCTTTGAGCATGAATATTGTATCGGGATCTCGTTTAATTTGAGATGGCTACTCATTTAAATCCAAGAATAATGGTTGTTCTATTTATATGAGAGATATGTTTTATGGTCATGCTCCTATGGTGAATGGTTTATTCTTAATGAATCTCGAGCGTAATGCTACACATATTCATAGTGTGAATGCCAAAAGATGTAAAGTTTATAATGATAGTCCCACATACTTGTGGCACTGCCGCCTTGGTCACATAGGTGTCAAACAAATGAAGAAGCTCCATGCAGATGGACTTTTAGAGTCTCTTGATTATGAATCATTTGACACGTGCGAACCATGCCTCATGGGTAAAATGACCAAGACTCCGTTCTCAGGAACAATGGAGCGAGCAACCAACTTATTGGAAATCATACATACAGATGTGTGCGGTCCAATGAGTGTTGAGGCCAGCGGTGGCTATCGTTATGTTCTCACCCTCACTGATGACTTGAGTAGATATGGTATGCCTACTTGATGAAACACAAGTGTGAGACCTTTGAAAAGTTCAAGGAATTTCAGAGTGAGGTTGAGAATCAACGCGACAGGAAAATCAAGTTTTTGCGATCAGATCATGGAGGAGAATACTTGAGTCACGAATTTGGCACACACTTAAGGAAATGTGGAATAGTTTCACAACTCACGCCGCCTGGAACACCTCAGCGTAATGGTGTGTCCGAACGTCGTAATCGCACTCTATTAGATATGGTGCAATCTATGATGTCTCTTACCGATTTACCACTATCTTTTTGGGGCTATGCTTTAGAGACTGCCGTGTTCACTTTAAATAGGGCTCCGTCGAAATCCGTTGAGACGACACCGTATGAATTATGGTTTGGGAAGAAACCTAAGCTGTCGTTTCTAAAAGTTTGGGGATGCGATGCTTATGTCAAGAAACTTCAACCTGAAAAGCTCGAACCCAAGTCGGAAAAATGCGTCTTCATAGGATACCCTAAAGAAACTATTGGGTATACGTTCTACCTCAGACCCGAAGGCAAGATCTTTTTTGCCAAGAATGGATCCTTTCTAGAGAAAGAGTTTCTCTCAAAAGAAGTAAGTGGGAGGAAAGTAGAACTTGATGAAGTATTACCTCTTGAACCGAAAAAGGGCACAACTCAAGAAAATGTTCCTGAGGTGCCTGCACCGACCAGAGAGGAAGTTAATGATGATGATCAAGATACTTCTGATCAAGCTCCTGCTAAAATTCAAAGGTCCACAAGGACACGTTCCGCACCAGAGTGGTACGGCAACCCTGTCTTCGAAATCATGTTGTTAGACAACGGTGAACCTTCGAACTATGAAGAAGCGATGGCGGGCCCGGATTCCGACAAATGGCTAGAAGCCATGAAATCCGAGATGGGATCCATGTATAAAAACGAAGTATGGACTTTGACTGACTTGCCCATTGAGCGGCGAGCCATAGAAAATAAATGGATCTTTAAGAAGAAGACAGACGCGGATGGTAATGTGACCATCTATAAAGCTCGGCTTGTCGCTAAGGGTTATCGACAAGTTCAAGGGGTTGACTACGATGAGACTTCCTCACCGGTAGCGAAGCTGAAGTCCGTCCGAATCATGTTAGCAATTGCCGCATTCTATGATTATGAAATATGCAAATGGACGTCAAAACGGCATTCCTTAATGGTTTCCTTAAGGAAGAATTGTATATGATGCAGCTGGAAGGTTTTGTCGATCCTAAGAATGCTGACAAGGTGTGCAAGATCCAACGCTCGATTTATGGGCTGGTGCAAGTATCTCGGAGTTGGAACATTCGCTTTGATGAGATGATCAAAGCGTTTGGGTTTACGCAGACTTATGGAGAAGCCTGAGTTTACAAGAAAGTGAGTGGGAGCTCTGTAGCATTTCTCATACTATATGTAGATGACATACTTTTGATGGGAAATGATATAGAACTTTTGGACAGCATTAAGGCCTACTTGAATAAGAGTTTTTCAATGAAGGACCTTGGAGAAGCTGCTTATATATTAGGAATCAAGATCTATAGAGATAGATCGAGACGCCTCATAGGTCTTTCACAAAGCACATACCTTGATAAGATATTGAAGAAGTTCAATATGGATCAGTCTAAGAAGGGGTTCTTGCCTGTGCTGCAAGGTGTGAAATTGAGCTCAGCTCAATGTCCGACCACGGCAGAAGATATAGAAGAGATGAGTGTCATCCCCTATGCCTCAGCCATAGGTTCTATTATGTATGCCATGCTGTGTACCAGACCTGATGTAAACCTTGCCGTAAGTTTGGTAGGAAGGTACCAAAGTAATCCCGGCAAGGAACACTGGACAGCGGTCAAGAATATCCTGAAGTACCTAAAAAGGACTAAGGAAATGTTTCTCGTTTATGGAGGTGACGAAGAGCTCGTTGTAAAAGGTTACGTCGACGCTAGCTTCGACACAGATCTGGATGACTCAAAGTCACAAACCGGATACGTGTATATTTTGAATGGTGGGGCAGTAAGCTGGTGCAGTTGCAAGCAGAGCATCGTGGCGGGATCTACATGTGAAGCGGAGTACATGGCAGCCTCGGAGGCAGCGCATGAAGCAATTTGGGTGAAGGAGTTCATCACCGACCTAGGAGTCATACCCAATGCGTCGGGGCCGATCAAGCTCTTCCGTGACAACACTGGAGCTATTGCTCTTGCCAAGGAGCCCAGGTTTCACAAGAAGACAAGGCACATCAAGCATCGCTTCAACTCCATTCGTGAAAATGTTCAAGATGGAGACATAGAGATTTGTAAAGTACATACGGACCTGAATGTAGCAGATCCGTTGACTAAACCTCTCCCTAGAGCAAAACATGATCAACACCAGTATTCCATGGGTGCTCGATTCATCACAATGTAACTAGATTATTGACTCTAGTGCAAGTGGGAGACTGTTGGAAATATGCCCTAGAGGCAATAATAAAAGCGTTATTATTATATTTCCTTGTTCATGATAATTGTCTTTATTCATGCTATAATTGTGTTATCCGGAAATCGTAATACATGTGTGAATAACAGACACCAACATGTCCCTAGTAAGCCTCTAGTTGACTAGCTCGTTGATCAACAGATAGTCATGGTTTCTTGACTATGGACATTGGATGTCATTGATAATGAGATCACATCATTAGGATAATGATGTGATGGACAAGACCCAATCCTAAACATAGCACAAGATCGTATAGTTCGTTTGCTAGAGTTTTCCAATGTCAAGTATCCTTTCCTTGGACCATGATATCGTGTAACTCACGGATACTGTAGGAGTGCTTTGGGTGTACCAAACGTCACAACGTAACTGGGTGACTATAAAGGTATACTACGGGTATCTCCGAAAGTGTCTGTTGGGTTGACACGGATCAAGACTGGGATTTGTCACTCCGTATGATGGAGAGGTGTCACTGGGCCCACTCGGTAATGCATCATCATTATGAGCTCAAAGTGACCAAGTGTCTGGTCACAGGATCATTCATTACGGTACGAGTAAAGTGACTTGCCGGTAACGGGATTGAACGAGGTATTGGGATACCGACGATCGAATCTCGGGCAAGTAACATACCGATTGACAAAGGGAATTATATACGGGGTTGCTTGAATCCTCGACATCGTGGTTCATCCGATGAGATCATCGAGGAGCATGTGGGAGCCAACATGGGTATCCAGATCCCACTGTTGGTTATTGACCGGAGAGCGATCTCGGTCATGTGTACATGTCTCCCGAACCCGTAGGGTCTACACACTTAAGGTTCGGTGACGCTAGGGTTGTAGGGATATGTATATGCAGTAACCCGAATGTTGTTTGGAGTCCCGGATGAGATCCCGGATGTCACGAGGAGTTCCGGAATGGTCCGGAGGCAAAGAATTATATATAGGAAGTGCTGTTTCGGCCATCGGGACAAGTTTCGGGGTTATCGGTATTGTACCGGGACCACCGGAAGGGTCCCGGGGGTCCACCGGGTGGGTCCACCTGCCCCGGGGGGCCACATGGGCTGTAGGGGGTGCGCCTTGGCCTACATGGGCCAAGGGCACCAGCCCCAAGGGGCCCATGCGCCTAGGGTTTCCAAAGGGGAAGAGTCCCACAAGTGGAAGGCACCCCTAGGTGCCTTGGGGGGGGAGGGAAACCTCCCTTGGCTGCCACCCCCCTAGGAGATTGGATCTCCTAGGGCGGGCGCCCCCCTGGCAGCCCTATATATAGTGGGGGAAGGAGGGCTTTTTCTTCCACGCCTTTGGTTGCCTCCTTCTCCCTCTCCAACACCTCCTCTTCCTCCATAGTGCTTGGCGAAGCCCTGCCGGAGTACTGCAGCTCCATCAACACCACGCCGTCGTGCTGCTGCTGGTGCCATCTCCCTCAACCTCTCCTTTCCCCTTGCTGAATCAAGAAGGAGGAGACGTGGCTGTTCCGTACGTGTGTTGAACGCGGAGGTGCCGTCTGTTCGGTGCTAGGATCTCTGGTGATTTGGATCACATCGTGTACGACTACCTCATCCCCGTTCTTTGAACGCTTCCGCTCGCGATCTACAAAGGTATGTAGATGCATCCAATCACTCGTTGCTAGATGAACTCATAGATTGATCTTGGTGAAACCGTAGGAAAAATTTTGTTTTCTGCAACGTTCCCCAACATCCGGAGGATGTGAACAACAAGAGACAGTAAAAAAGGTTTACGCGTAGAAACCTTTTGAGCGGGTCCCTGCTGCACGTCTGCGCCTGTGTCTCCGTTGTGCCATGTCCTGGATGGGTGTAGCACGATTCTCATCTGTAAAAGAGAAGAACTTAGGTGAAAGTTGTCGTGCCAAAAAAATTGGTTATTCTCGATAAACCATTAAAATTCAAGAGAAGTCAAGTTGAGCCGAACTATCCCTGATTACACGCGGGAAGCCCTTGGTACCGTCTATGAGGGTTTAACCATCAAACCAATCTCAGGTATATCTAGTGATGCACCGGACACGTCTAACCGTGTCCGCGGTCTTGATGACCTGTCATTTATTCTAGTTGGTGAGGCCTTCTAGTGCTCGGCTGTTAAAGCCACCGCACGTTCTTCTGCGCGTAGAGAATGCTCAATATTTCCACTAACTGTGATGGTGCCACGTGGACCAGGCATCTTAAGTTTAAGAGAAGCGTAATGTGGTACCACATTAAAACGAGCGAAAGCTGTTCTTCCGAGTAGTGCTTGATAGCAGCTTCGGAATGTGTCGTGGAGTTGACACGACACATGTCCTAGAGCACAGACTTAGTCATAGGGCCATCGCACTAGGAAGCTTAAAGGGGTTAATCGGGACAAGGGACACACGAGAGAGTTTTTACACTAGTTCGGCCCCTTACAATGAAGGTAAAAGCCTACGTCTAGTTGGGATTGGTATTGCTGAAGTTTTGATCTCCAAGGGGCTCAACTCGCCGGCTTGGTTATCGATTGGTTGTTTCTTGCCCTAAGCTGCCACCGGGTCGTCCCCTTATACACATGGGTTGACGCCTGGTGGCCTACAGAGTCCCGGCCAGCTCATAACCATGTCCGACTCGGTGACTTCCTTTACATGCCTTTCTTTACAAGTCTTTCCTTACATACATCGGTTTACAATATCGGGCCTTAAGCCGGCCCGAGGCCTTTGGGCCTTCTATATGCTTTAATAAACTATCATCTTGAATGTATATCGAGCTTCTTATGTAACCCGCCATTAGGGTTGACCCTGCCCCTCCTGGGCGGGTCATACTAGTAGTAATATCCCCAACTTTAGGCCCCAGGTTGACTTTGAACTTTGTTCTTTGTTAATCTTCAATACTTAGATGAAATCCATCTTCTGTCTGAAAACTCTGTAACCCGCCATGATATCATCTTTTGAAAACACAAAAAAATTTCATGACGTCATCTTCCAATGGATCTTTTATCTTTAATGCTTCCCGAGAATCGAGGCGTCTATATAGCTAGATAATCATTATTTGGTTCTCCCTTGTGTTCGCGCCTGTCTGTTCGCATCTGCCCTTATAAATAGGCACGCGGCCGGTTTTTCTCATTCTCTCCTCTTCTTCATCTTCTTCCTCTCGCCATCTCCGCTACTGCTCGACTCCGCCGCCGCCGCAACGCTCATCGTCGTCCTCGAGCCTGGCCACTGCATCACCCTGAACTGTCCAGATAAACGGCGATGACCCTCCGCAGCGAATCCGCATCCGTAAGTCTTATCTTCTCAAACTTTTAAGATCTACATTAGGGCTTGCGAGTTCATCGGTGTTCTTCACCGTTCTTCATGAACCTTTTTAGTAGTTCTTCCTCTGCAGCCTCTCTTGATCCAAAGAGGAGATATAACTCGCGCGGTAGTTGTTTTGCGTCCATTTTTGATAGCAGTAGATCCCTTTTTCCTGTGTAGATTCTTCGTTATAGCTGACGAACTGATCTGTACTAGATTTCAGGTCTAGAATATTTTTCTTTTCCGAACGGCCATTTGATCCAAAATAATAATGACATCTTGGTAAAACTTGTTTATGCCAACACTTAGCTGAATCTGCTTTCTGAAAAAATTTGTAGTCATGGCGGCTTACCGCTTCGGCTTTCTTTTCCTTATATGTCATTAGCCCTTAGTTAAGCCGCCATTACTTGTTTTACATCTTCGGCCTTTAACTGTTATCCTGGCGATAAACTGAACCAGCATGTTGTTATTTCTTTTTCAGTTCCTTGCACATCATGCCGTTAAAGACACCCACCATCTGTAATTGGGTCCCCTCAACCATAACTGAGGATCATTTAAAAGAGTTCTTCCTCATTGGATTTCTGCCCTCAAAGAGCATCATGTCTTATCGTGCTCCTGACCCGGAAGAAGAACGACCCAATCCGAAAGACGGCGAAGTGATTGTCTTTACTGACCACATGAACTGTGGCTTCTCACCGCCCGGTTCAAAGTTTTTCAGAGAAGTTCTTCACTTTTTCAAACTCCATCCTCAGGATATTGGGCCCAATTCCATATCCAATATTTGTAACTTCCAAGTGCTCTGTGAGGTATATCTTCAGCAAGAGCCGACTGTGGAGCTATTTAGAGAATACTTCTATCTGAACCGGCAGAACGAGTGCACCAACGGCCTTAGCTTAGAGCTTGGAGGCATCTCAATTCAGCGCCGGCAGGGTGCTGTCTTCCCTCTCATAGTTTTACCAAGTCACCCAAAGGACTAGAACCAAACTTGGTTTTACTGTTAGGACATCTCACCCGCCAACGAGAAGCCACTGCCAAGTTACCGCCCCGATCGTCTTGACTCCAAGTTCGCATTGCCAGATAAACTTACCGTTGCTGAACGCAAGAAGCTGCTTCCTTCTATCAGAAGAATCAACGGTTTGTTGGGGAACGGTTTAACTGGAGTCGATCTAACCCACTGCTGGATCTCATGGCGGATTATTCCATTAAGTTGTCATTCAAAATTGATGTATGAATATGGTGGAGACCCGGACGACTCTCTCCGTCATACCCCGGTTCAACTAACTGAGGAGGACATTGTCTCAATGTCAAACCTTCTGGTGAATGCGAAGTATGAAGATTGCAGTGTTGTTGGGTTAAATACCTTCTGTAAACTTAATCCGGTACCAGAAGTAAGGATATTCTGATATTTTTTCCTTTGTATTTTGTGCAGCCGTATTGTTTATCACTGATCCTTCCTCTTGTCTTTGTAGGCCAACTCTGACTTTTGGAAAGTGAAATATGATCACGAAGCTGCCAAGAAGGCGAAACTCGCCGCCATGAACACCAAGAAACCGACCCGGAGATCGAAGAAGAAAAAGAAGACCACTGCTGAAGATATAATGAAACTTGATGACACGTCTGACTCGGAGGTAGCCCTTGATTCCCTTTGGCCAATTTTTTAACAATCTTATTGACACTGATCCTTACCAGGATGACACTGGGGCCAGTGATACGTCTTCGTCGTATCTACTTATCCAAACACTTTTGCCCTTGTTTTTGACTCTAACTTGTATGATTTGAATGGAACTAACCCGGACTGCCGCTGTTTTCAGCAGAATTGCCATGATGTTGTTTTATGTGCAGAAAATAAATATTCTCGGAATGACCTGAAACTCCACGGAACATCTTAGAAAAAACAATAAAAAATCCTCGCCAAAGATGAAGACCGGGTGACCCACACCCTTCTCACGAGGGTGGGGGCGCGCCCCTAGGGTGCGCCCCCTACCTCGTGGGCCCCCTGTTGCGTCTCCGACTCCAACTCCACCTCCATATATTGAGTTTCGATGAGAAAAAATCAGAGAGAAGAAATCATCGCGTTTTACGATACGGAGCCGCCGCCAAGGCCTAAAACCTCTAGGGAGGGCTGATCTGGAGTCCGTTCGGGGCTCCGGAGAGGGGGATTCATCGCCGTCATCATCATCAACCATCCTTCGTCACCAATTTCATGATGCTCACCGCCATGCGTGAGTAATTGCATCGTAGGCTTGCTGGACGGTGATGGGTTGGATGAGATTTATCATGTAACCGAGTTAGTTTTGTTAGGGTTTGATCCCTAGTATCCATTATGTTCTGAGATTGATGTTGCTATGACTTTGCTATGCTTAATGCTTGTCACTAGGGCCCGAGTGCCATGATTTCAGATCTGAACCTATTATGTTTTCATGAATAAATGTGAGTTCTTGATCCTATCTTGCAAGTCTATAGTCACCTACTATGTGTTATGATCCCGCAACCCCGAAGTGACAATAATTGGGACCACTCCCGGTGATGACCATAGTTTGAGGAGTTCATGTATTCACTATGTGCTAATGCTTTGTTCCGGTTCTCTATTAAAATGAGGCCTTAATATCCCTTAGTTTCCAATAGGACCCCGCTGCCATGGGAGGGTAGGACAAAAGAAGTCATGCAAGTTCTTTTCCATAAGCACATATGACTATATACGGAATACATGCCTACATTACATTGATGAATTGGAGCTAGTTCTGTGTCACCCTATGTTATGATTGTTACATGATTAACCGCATCCGGCATAATTATCCATCACTGATCCGGTGCCTACGAGTTTTCCATATACTGGTTCTCGCTTATTTACTTTCCCGCTGCTACTGTTACAATCACTACAAAATACCAAAAACATTACTTTTGCTGTCTTTACTTTTGTTGCCGCTACTACCACTATCATATTACTTTGCTACTAAACACTTTGCTGCAGATACTAAGTTTCCAGGTGTGGTTGAATTGACAACTTAGCTGCTAATACTAGAGAATATTCTTTGGCTCCCCTTGTGTCGAATCAATAAATTTGGGTTGAATACTCTACCCTCGAAAGCTGTTGCGATCCCCTATACTTGTGGGTTATCAGCCAGTCAGGCTGGGGAAGCAGAGGTAACTATCATTTCCTTCGACTCAGAGCCCTTACCAAGACACAAAGTTCGACGAGTGATCTGTAAAGTAAGGTTTTCTAACCCCTTAGCTCACTTGGATCCCAACTTTCATTTGAAAAATAAGCAACATGAAAGCCGCCGTGAAGTTGGGATTGAAGATGAACTGGCTGTCGTCCTTCAATAGACCCCTCGGAAACACCCGAACGAGGTTTACTTATTACTGTCTTTAACTCGTTTTAATGAATCCTGCTCCTTGTATTTCTTTTAACTCGTTTCTTTTATTCTTTTAGAGGTGTCTCGTTCTTCAGGCGACTCATCAGAAACACAATTTCCGGCTTTCAAGACTGCTCCTGGGTAATCAGAAATCCTCCTTTCTTCCAGGTTGCTCAAATATATCTTTATGCTGACAATCTTGCAATATTTTTCCTTAGTGGTCAGGCTAAATCCAAAAAGACGAAGGCGGCTAAACCAGCGGAAGACCCGCCAGTGCTAGCATCTGAACCGGCTAGGCCGCCTTCTCCATTAGCTAACGCTCCAGAACACCCGCCTATTGACAGTGAGGCAAACCCTCCTGAGCCAACTTTTGACGAAGCCATTATGAATCCTTCTACAGCTGGACCGTCAAGCTCAACCAACCCGCCGTCTCCACCTGCTCGAGATGTTCAAATTACTGGGAGCCGCTTTGTTGAGCCGGGGAAGCCAACGGTGCTGGCTCGGTGCACAGCAAAGCAAGAAACATTGGAGAGGCAGAAGGTTCGCTTTGATGTTGCTAACTATGACCGTCTCAATGCTAGTGATATCTTATCCGGCTATCTCAGTCATGTACACTCCAGTCATGAGTCTGAGATCGAGATGGTCAAGCAGCTTCAGTTGAAGTATGAGGTACGTTGTTTCCGGTTTACTATTATTCCTTCGGCCCCCAACTCTTCAGATTATAAGAGAAATGGAATAACCTATAGACTTAAAATATAGGCCGAGACTTTTACCTCTGAATCTTTGCCTGATATTGATAGAACAAAACTTCACCTATAGTCCCCAAGGACCGGTTTATTTTGATCATTAATGAATCGGTAAACCTTGATAAACTTGCTGAACTGCGTACATTAGCCCCAAGTGGCAAGCGCTGTTACTTTTTAAGGGACTTGGGACTTTAAATATGTTTGTAGAGTCGTAAAAATTTGATTTGGCATACATTAGCCCTCAAGTGTCAAGTGGTTTATTTGTAAAGTACTTGAGACTTGAATCTTGAATTTGGATATTTGAATTTGAAACCAAGTCTTGACTTATCTGAATGTTTCACAGAATGCCTTGTCTGAATTGAACTCTCAATTGACTGACGCAAGACCCGGCTAGCGAGTCAGGAGTAAGAAATCAAATCTTCCACCTCCAAACTGAAAATAAGCCTTTCTATAACGGAAAATTTGAAGACCAGCTTTGCTGCCAAGGAGAAGACTTGGGAAAATGAGAAAACACTTCTGACCCGACGAGCTGAGACAGCCGAAACAACTCTAAAAGAAATCTCAACAGAGTTGAACGGTTTAAAGGGCCGAGTGTCTCAGATGGCCGCTGCTATCTTTGGTAAGTTGCCTGATTTGACCTTTCATATATTTTTTGCCAAACCGGAGTATAATCCGCCAACTGACTCTGTTAAAAATATATGCAAGTCCGCAAAGTAAGAATATGAGCCAAGACCCGTTGATTAAGCTGAAGGCAGTATACACTTTAGTTGAACAATTGTATATCGGCGCACAACGGGCTCTGGCTGCCATCTCTCCTGCTAATCAAGGACCTAACCGGCTCAGTGACGTCCTGAAGAAGCTGTCCATCCTTCCTGCCAGCTTCCAAGAAGTAAAACACTCCTACGCATGAGCTGGAGCTTTGACTACCCTAAGTCGCTCCAAGGCTTGGGTGCTAGACCTAGACTCGGCGGACGTGGCAGGGGGCTATCCTACCATGAAGGAGGATGGGTCTCCTTTTGATCAGGATGACTTCATAGCCCGCTTCCGCGAAGTTCGGCCTCAGGCGACTAGTCTTGGAGATGACACCAATGTGGACAAGTACTAGCCGGGTTTTGATAGTGAGAATAAGAAGATGGCCCCTCCCTCATATAAAGTAATAGACTTGATCCCACCAGTGAGAGAAGATACATTTGCCCTGGAGGTTGACCTGGTCGGCCTGATTGACGATGAAGCCAAATTTGTTGCCATGAATGGCTTTGATTGGTCAAAACCCAACTTCCAACAGACTCAAGATGGTGAACCAGCGAGGGAGGGACAATGATCATATTCATGGGCTTATAAAGCCTTGTAATAGCTTAGCTGTTAAAACACCGCATGTTTGCTTGTGCCATCGCGCATAAAATACTTATATGTGAATCTGTGTTTCAGATGCCAATGTTTAATGCTTGCTTATGCATCTCTTAATGCTTATCTCTGTAATGTTTGAACTCTATTCCTGTAAATACAAAGAATAGACTGGCATGGTGGTTTAGAACCAAATGGGTTTAAACACCTAATGTGGAGCCAATGTATTTACCTCGATAAAAATAGAGACAAATATAAATTCAAACTTTTTTAGTTAATGCAGCAGGTAAGCGTGTATAAGTAATGACCATACCTGATCCCTTTTGATCCTTAGATCGCCGGTTTAAATAAGCCAGGTGATTGAAGTTGATAACTCAATATTTATGAAGAGCTAATGCTTCTTGAATACTTAATGATCATTATACCTTAGTATCTCATACCTTTTGATCCTTGAACCGCTGGATTGAATGTCCCGGGCAGCTGTGTTGTCCAATAATTGGGCCGATGAAAAAGACCAGGCTAATTTATTTGTAATATTGAAACAACAACAAACTAAAAGGCAGGCAATAATTAACAAGCATAATTTTAATCTTGTATTCAAAAGGTTGGGGTTTTCTGATTCGAATACGACTAGTAAACCGGACCAAAGGGGTTAAGCTAAGGTTCGAATACGACCATATAGCCCCCAGTGGCTTTGGCGTCGCACCGATCAAGAGGGTACCGACAGCTATTTTCTCTTTGGTTCGAATACGACCTATGTTTGAACAGGAAGCCCCCAACTGACCTTAAGAGGTTTTTAACGACCCTGATTCGAATACAATCCAAGTCGAACTCAAAGGGGTTAAGCTATGATTCGGATACGATCAAGAAGCCCCCAGTGAGTTTTGGCCTTGAGCCGATCAAGAGGGTTACGATAGCTATGTTCTCTTTGGTTCGAATACGACCTATGTTTGAATAGCAAGCCCCCAAGTGACCATGAGATTTGCATCTAGATTCAGATACGATCATAAGCTGGACCAAAAAGGTTAAACTTGATTCAAATATGATCAGCTCCTTAATAGTCATTTGTAAATAAGAAATAATAAAGATGCATAGTCTGTGAAAAGAAAAGAGACCGATGGTCTTACTTTATTGCTTATCATAGTATATACAACGTGAACGTATGTACATGATGAGAGTCGGTGGCTCAGGTGTAATATGGCCGAAGTTGAGTAGTCTTCCATGGTCGGCGGGTCTCCTCTTCCGACTTATGTGAGTCTGCATGCTCTCGAACGTCAATGAGGTAGTATGACCCATTGTTTAAATTTTTACTGACCACAAAGGGCCCTTCCCAAGGTGGGGATAACTTGTGTGCATCTGAAAGATCCTGGATGAGCCGGAGCACCAAGTTGCCTTCCTGAAAATTCCTGGACTTAACCCGGCGGCTGTGATAACGACGTAGGTCCTATTGATAAATTACTGAGCGGGCCGCTGCTAAGTCTCTTTCTTCATCCAATAAGTCAAGTGCATCCTGTCTGGCTTGTTCATTATTAGCTTCAACATAAGCTGCCATACGGGGTGTGTCATGACGGATGTCACTAGTCAATACTACTTCTGCTCCATAAACCATGAAGAAAGGTGTGTAACCTGTAGACCTATTGGGCGTAGTATTGATACTCCATAATATCGAGGGCAATTCCTCTACCCAACAACCCGACGTTCGTTGTAGAGGAACCATAAGCCGGGGTTTGAGCCCTTTCAAAATTTCCTGATTGGCTCTCTCAGCTCGACCATTGGATTGAGGGTGAGCTACAGAAGAAACATCAAGCCGGATGTGTTCTCGTTGACAAAATTCCTCCATAGCTCCTTGGGACAGATTAGTGCCATTGTTAGTGATAATACTGTGTGGAAACCCAAAACGGAAAATCACTTTTTTCATGAACTAAACCTCCGTGGCTGCGTCACATTTACTCACAGGCTCTGCCTCAACCCACTTGGTGAATTTATCAACTGCCACCAGGAGATGTGTCTTTTTATCCTTAGACCTTTTGAAAGGTCCCACCATGTCAAGTCCCCAGACCGCAAACGGCCAAGTGATTGGAATCATCTGGAGCTCTTGAGCCGGCACATGCGCTCATCGTGCAAATTTTTGACATCCATCACATCTACTGACCAGATCTTCTCTTTTGCCACTCGAAGACCATCGAGCAAGGCTTCATACTTTGCTGCGTTGTTAGTGCAAGGAAACATCAACCGTAACACATAACAAAATTTGTCACCTCGTGGGGAAGTTAGCACGACTCCAGCCCCCAAGCCTTCCAATTGCCTGGATCCATCAAAATGAATAGTCCAATACATTTTGTCTGGCTTCTCTTCTAGCATCTGCATCTCTGTCCAGTCATTGATGAAGTCAACCATGGCTTGAGACTTAATTGCAGTACGTGGAACATACGTCGACCCATGAGACCCAAGCTCAATTGCCCACTTGGCGACTCGCCCCGTGGCTTCTCTATTTTGAATAATGTCTCCCAAAGGAGCAGAGCTAACCACAGTGATTGGATGTCCCTGAAAGTAATGCTTAAGCTTCCGGCTCGCCATGAACACCCCATAAACAAGCTTCTGCCAATGTGGATATTGTTGCTTAGACTCAATTAGCACTTCACTGACATAATAAACCGGCCGCTGAACCGGATGCCCTTTGCCAGCCTCCTTGCGCTCTACCACAATAGCCACACTAACAACCCGTGAGTTGGCAGCCATGTATAACAACAGTGGCTCTTTCTCAATTGGAGCAGCCAGGACCGGCGGCTCGGCCTGCTGTGCCTTCAGATCCTCAAAAGCAGCGTTCATAGCATCGCTCCAAACAGAAACATTCGTTTTCTTCATCAACTGATACAGAGGCATAGCCTTTTCCCCTAACCGGCTTATGAACCGGCTCAAAGCAGCCACACGACCTGCCAGCCGCTGAACATCATTGATGCAGGTTGGTTTGGCTAGGGATGTAATTCCCTTGATTTTCTCCGGGTTAGCTTCAATACCTTGGTTAGACTCCAAAAAACCCGAGAGCTTGCCGGCTGGCACTCCAAAAACACACTTGGCCGGGTTAAGCATCATTTTGTAAACCCGGAGATTATCAAAAGTCTCTTTCAGGTCTATGACCAAGTTTTCCTCTTCCCTGGATTTCACCACTATATCATCCACATAAGCATGAACATTGTGCCCAATTTGATTGTGAAGACAATTCTGTACACACCACTGGTAAGTCGCCTGGGCACTCTTAAGCCCAAAAGGCATAGACACATAGCAGAAAGCTCCAAAAGGAGTTATAAAAGCTGTCTTCTCTTGATCCTTGACTCCCATCTTAATCTGATGATAACCGGAATAAGCATCCAAGAAACTCAACCGTGCGCAACCCACTGTAGCATCAATGATTTAATCAATATGGGGGAGAGCAAAAGGATCAGCCGGACAAGCCTTGTTCAGATATGTGTAATCCACACACATACGCCAGGTGCCATTCTTTTTGAGTACAAGCACCGGGTTAGCTAACCATTCGGGGTGAAAGACCTCCACAATAAACCCGACTGCCAAGAGCCGGGCTACCTCTTCCCCGATGGCTTTGCGTCTTTCTTAATTGAACCATCGGAGGAACTGTCTGACAGGTTTGAATTTTGGATTGATATTAAGAGTGTGCTCAGCGAGTTCCCTCGGGACACCCGGCATGTCTGAAGGTTTCCATGCAAAGATGTCCCGGTTCTCACGGATGAACTTGATGAGCGCGCTTTCCTATTTTGGATCCAAGTTTGCACTGATGATGAACTATTTGAATGAGTCGCAAGGTACAAAGTCAACCATCTTAGTGCCATCAGCTGATTTGAATTTCAACTCCGGCTCATGCTCTGTTGTTGGTTTCTTTAATGACGTCATGTCTGCCAGGTCAACATGATCCTTGTAAAAGTTTAACTCCTCTTTTGCACAAACAGATTCAGCATAGGTAGCATCACCTTCTTCACATTCCAAGGCTATCTTCCGGCTCCCAGGTACTGTAATGGTGCCTTTATGACCCGGCATCTTGAGCTGCAAATATACGTAACACGGCCGAGCCATGAACTTAGCATAAGCCGGCCGCCCAAACAGAGCATGATATGGGCTTTTGATCTTAACCACCTCAAAGGTCAATTTTTCCGCTCTGGAGTCATGCTCATCCCCAAAGGCTACTTCCAGCTCAATCTTACCAACTAGGTATGCCGATTTACCAGGTACCACATCGTGAAAAACAGTGTTGGATTGTTTAAGATTTTTATCCGTCAATCCCATCCGGCGGATCATCTCATAGTAGAGGATGTTGATGCTGCTGCCTCCATCCATGAGCACCTTAGTAAACTTGTACCCACCAACCTGAGGTGCCACTACCAAAGCCAAGTGACCCGAATTATCAACCTGGGGCGGGTGATCCTCTCTGCTCCACACAATGGGCTGCTCCGACCAACGTAGATTCCGTGGAATTGCCGGCTCAACGACATTGACAGCCCTCTTGTGAAGTTTCTGGTCCCTCGTAAATAAACTGGTAGTAAAGACATGATACTGTCCACTACTCAACTACTTCGGGTTGCTCTGATAACCGGATTGTTGTTGCTGATTCCCTTGGCCGTGTTGCTGATTATATCCTCCTTGGTGACCAGGATAACCTTGACCTTGAAAACCTCCTCCGCCTGAACCGGCGCCCGGGCCCTGAAAGCCGCCTCCACCTGAAGCGCCACCTGAGCTGTGACCCCCAGCAAATGCATTTGAATTTTTAAATGCCTTCATGTAGGATCGGAAGTATGTCTAGAGGGGGGGGTGATTAGACTACTTGACCAAATAAAAACTTAACCTTTTCCCAATTTTAGTTCTTGGCAGATTTTAGCTAATTTAGGACAAGTCAAGCAATCGTCACATAATTCAAGCAAGCATGCAAAGAGTATATAGGCAGCGGAAAGTAAAGCATGCAACTTGCGAGAATGTAAAGGGAAGGGTTTGGAGAATTCAAACGCTATTGGAGACACAGATGTTTTTCCCGTGGTTCGGATAGGTGGTGCTATCCTACATCCACGTTGATGGAGACTTCAACCCACGAAGGGTAACGATTGCGTGAGTCCACACAGGGCTCCACCCAAGGGCAATGGTTGCGTGAGTCCACACAGGGCTCAACCCACGAAGGGTCCACGAAGAAGCAACCACCCACAAAGGGTCCACGAAGAAGCAACCTTGTCTATCCCACCATGGCCATTGCCCACACTGGACTTGCCTCACTAGCGGTAGATCTTCACGAAGTAGGCGATCTCCTTGCCCTTACCAACTCCTTGGTTCAACTCCACAATCTTGTCGGAGGCTCCCAAGTGACACCTAGCCAATCTAGGAGACACCACTCTCCAAGAAGTAACAAATGGTGTGTAGGTAATGAACTCCTTGCTCTTGTGCTTCAAATGATAGTCTCCCCAACACTCAACTCTCTCTCATAGGATTTGGATTTGGTGGAAAGAGGGTTTTAGTGGAAAGCAACTTGGGAAGGCTAGAGATCAAGATTTTATATGGTAGGAATGGAATGTCTTGGTCTCAACACATGAGTTGGTGGTTCTTTCTCAGAACATATGAGTTGGAATGGTGTGTGTGTTCTGATGGCTCTGTCATCGAATGAGAAGGAGGTGGAGGGGTATATATAGCCTCCACACAAAATCCAACCGTTACACATTTTTCCAATCTCGGTGGGACCGAATCAATAAGCTCGGTCGGACCGAAAATGTAAACCTAGTGACCGTTAGTGATTTTTGGTGGGACTGACATGCAACTCGGTAGGACCGATATGGTTAGGGTTTGGGCATAACGTAATCTCGGTGAGACCGATTACACAAACTCGGTGAGACCGAATTTGGTAATTAGCTAACTAGAGAGTTGGTCAGGCAAACTCGGTGGGACCGATTTGCTCTTTCGATGAGACCGAGTGGAACTCGGTGAGACCGAAAAGTTACAAAGGGGAAACACTGAGTTTACATTGCAATCTCGGTGGGACCGATTCGCTCTTTCGGTAAGACCGAAAAGTTACGAAAGGGAAATAGAGAGTTTGCAACCCCATCTCAGTGAGACCGAGATCCTTATCGGTAGAACCGAATTGCTAGGGTTTGGCAGTGGCTAATGACAAGTGAAACTCGGTGGCGCCAGATAGGAAGAATTGGTAGGACCGAGTTTGGCTTAGGGTTTAGGTCATATGTGGATATGGGAAAGTAGTTGAGGGTTTTGGATCATATCACTAAGCACATGAAGTAAGAGGCTCATTAAGCAACACCTCATCCCTCCTTAATAGTATTGGCTTTTCCTATGGACTCAATGTGATCTTGGATCACTAAAATATAAAATGAAGAGTCTTGAGCTTTTGAGCTTGAGCCAATCCTTTGCCCTTAGCATTTTGAGGGTTCTACTTTCACATCCATGCCATGCCAATCATTGAGCTTTCCTGAAATAATCATCTTGGAATAGCATTAGCTCAATGAGCTATATGTTGTTATGAATTACCAAAACCACCTAGGGATAGTTGCACTTTCACTTCATGATTGTGCAATCTTTCCACAGGTGGTGGCTAGCTTCTCCCGGGTGTCGTGCTTTGGACAAGGTTCATTCAACAATTTCTCAAGAGTGGGACCTGACCCGCCTGACCGAGGGGGCTGTCTGCCCTTGCGCCGCTGACTACCACCCTGCGCATTAGTATTAGCAACAAACTCATCAGCCTTACGTTTATTACCTCCCTGATTCGCCGGGTTATGCTGGTGACCCTTGTCGTTGCCGTTCTTCTTTCCCTTCTTTGCCTTTTCTTCGTCAGACACTGGGTCCTTTGTGGTATCAGAATCAACATACTTGACAAGAGCCGCCATCAACGTTCCCATGTCATTACAATCGTGTTTAAGCCGCTCCAGCTTCTGCTTTAGAGGTTGAAAACGGCAATTTTTCTCCAACATCAAGACTGTTGAGCCGGCATCCATCTTATCAGACGAATGTATTATCTCCTTGACCCGGCGCACCCAATGGGTTGTAGACTCACCGTCCTCTTGCTTACAATTGGTCAGGTCCATAATCGACATTGGCTGCTTACACGTGTCCTTAAAGTTCTAGATGAACCGCGCTTTCAACTCTGCCCATGAGCCGATAGAATTGGGTGGCAATCCCATCAACTAGGTCCGAGTTGTTCCATCCAACATCATGGTAAATACTTGGCCATTGCAGCATCGCTAACCTCCAACAGCTCCATAGCCATCTCATAACTCTCAATCCAAGCCCCCGGCTATAGGTCAGCCGTGTAATTAGGCACCTTACAAGGCCCCTTGAAATCTTTTGGCAACCGCTCATTGCGTATGGCCGGTACCAAGCAAGGTATGCCTCCGGTTCTTGTGGCCACTCCTGCCTCAGCCGAGGTTGCTGGATAAGCCGGAAAGGTTTGATGAGCCGCCTGCTCTGCTACTATTTGAGCCGCTCGTTCCGCCTCTTGACGAATCCTCTCTTGATCCACCAAGTTAAGGGCTCCAGCCCGCACCGGCTCATGCCTGTATGGCCGGTTGTGGCGTTGAGCATTACTTGACATCTCTGCAGACTCCATGTGCCTACTGTAACTCGGGCTCTGACTTGGGCGAGGAGTTGAATGAATCCTATCTCGACTGTAGGAGTATGCATCCTGGTGGGCCAGAGCTGTCTGAAATAGTTATCTCACCCTCCGGGTTTCAATTGCTGCTGGCGAGTCGTCTTCCATTGGGAGAGCCGCCAAACGAGCCGACGCTGCAATGAGGTTTTCTAAAGGGTTGGAGAAGTGACCCGGAGGTGTTGATACATAACGAGGAGGAGCTGTATTTATACGAGGTGGCTCAATGGTGCGTGGCTGAACTAGTGCACCGGGTGTCGTGACCTGGTTTCCCTCCGGCGGGTTGCTCCCCCAGCCCCGGGTGTATGGGACAGGTTCCTCGGATCCAACGTTAGAGGCAGATGCGACTGAGTTTTCTGATGCCTCCTCCTCATGACCTCGTTTGATGCGTTAAGATCCACCAAGAGCCGGAAAGTTTCTGCTTGAAGTTGCTGAGCACGAGCATCCAGAGCTGCTCATTCTGTTGCCCTCCGGGTTTCCTCCACGGCTAGATTTTCTTTACCTTGCACCATCTCCTCCCGCACGCGTGCTACTTCTGCGTCGTGCTGGGGTTTATCCGCCGGCTCTACCACATCGGTTAACAGAGTCGTCAGCCGATCCATGAGGTCCATTAGAATCTAAGCCGGGGGGCGCGTAGGGTCTCCTGACCCAGCTGCTGCCGACCCGGTAGCTGCTGCTGCTGATGCTGCGTCCCGCCATGAAGACTCCAGCCCAATTCGGCGGCTCAAGAGGGTCCGGAATACTGCTGCCATCAGAACAGCCCCCAAGCATGCCGTCTTGCAGCTGGTACAATGAGTCGGTCTCACCTGTTGATGATGTAGTATCAGAGCAGATGGCCGTCTCCCCTCCTTCCATCGATCCTTCAGAGTATTCACCGCCATGGATGCAGCCTACGAAGGCATGTTTCACGACAGATTGAACACGGGCGGTCCTGGCGTGCTGAGCCGTTTCGATGAGGTTGGTGTGGATGTCCGGATCAGGGCCTGACTCGCCGATCCGGCCGATGAAGACGTGAATTCCGCCGAAGGGGCCTCGGTACTTGTACTTGATTGAGCCGGCCTCGGGGTTCCAGCCTTCGTCGTCGATGTAGAGCTTGCCGCGACGACTCTTGGTCATCCGGCCCACAGCGTATCCCTTGAGCCCTTCGAAGTTGCCCTTCAAGAATTCAAATCCACCGTGCGCTGGCCCCACGGTGGGCACCAACTGTCATGGAGTTGACACGGCAGATGTCCTAGAGCAAGGACTTAATTATAGGGCCATTGCACTAGGAAGCTTAAAGGGGTTAATCGGGACAAGGGACACACGAGAGAGTTTTTATACTAGTTCGGCCCCTTACGATGAAGGTAAAAGCCTACGTCTAGTTGGGATTGGTATTGCTGAAGTTTCGATCTCCAAGGGGCTCAACTCGCCGGCTTGGTTATCGATTTGGTTGTTTCTTGCCCTAAGCCGCCACCGGGTCGTCCCCTTATATACATGGGTTGACGCCTGGTGGCCTACAGAGTCCCGGCCGGCTCATAACCGTGTCTGGCTCGATGACTTCCTTTACATGCCTTTCTTTACAAGTCTTTCCTTACATACGGCGGTTTACAATATCGGGCCTTAAGCCGGCCTCAGTCCTTTGGGACTTTTATATGCTTTAATAAACTATCATCTTGAATGTATATCGGGCTTCTTATGTAACCCGCCATTAGGGTTGACCCGGCCCCTTCTGGGCGGGTCATACTAGTAGTAATATCCCCAACAGAATGGAGCAATGTCGAAGTCTAACTTCTCACTTCGGTAGTTGTCGGATGAATCTAATACAACCTCTAGTATTATAGAGCCTGTGGAGCAGGCCTCTGGGCCTAGTATTATTCCCTTGAAGGTAGTATTACTGTTGCTGATTTTTGTCGGGTCTTGATACGTCTCCGTTGTATCTACTTTTCCAAACACTTTTGCCCTTGTTTTGGACTCTAACTTGTATGATTTGAATGGAACTAACCTAGACTGACGCTATTTTTAGCAGAATTGCCATGATGTTGTTTTATGTGCAGAAAACAAAAGTTCTTGGAATGACCTAAAACTCCACGGAATATCTTACAATAAATAATAAAAAATCCTCGCCAAAGATGAAGACCAGGGGGCCCACATCCTGTCCACGAGGGGGGGGGGCAAAGGTGCGCCCCCTACCTCATGGGCCCCCTGGAGACCTCCCGACTCCAACTCCAACTCTATATATCTACTTTCGGGGAGAAAAAATAGGAGAGAAGATTTCATCGCGTTTTATGATATGGAGCCGCCGCCAAGCCCTAAAACCTCTCGGGAGGGTTGATCTGGAGTCCGTTCGGGGCTCCGGAGAGGGGGATTCGTTGCCGTCGTCATCATCAACCATCCTCCATCACCAATTTCATGATGCTCACCGCCGTGCGTGAGTAATTCCATCGTAGGCTTGCTGGACGGTGATGGGTTGGATGAGATTTATCATGTAATCGAGTTAGTTTTGTTAGGGTTTGATCCGTAGTATCCACTATGTTCTGAGATTGATGTTGCTATGACTTTGCTATGCTTAATGCTTGTCACTAGGGCCCGAGTGCCATGATTTCAGATCTGAACCTATTATGTTTTCATAAATATATGAGAGTTCTTGATCCTATCTTGCAAGTCTATAGTCACCTATTATGTGCTATGATCCGTTAACCCCGAAGTGACAATAATCGGGATACTTACCGGTGATGACCGTAGTTGAAGGAATTCATGTATTCACTATGTGCTATTGCTTTGTTCCGGTTCTATTTTAAAAGGAGGCCATAATATCCCTTAGTTTCCATTAGGACCCCGCTGCCACGGGAGGGTAGGACAAAATATGTCATGCAAGTTCTTTTCCATAAGCACGTATGACTATATTCGGAATACATGCCTACATTAATTGATGAATTGGAGCTAGTTCTGTGTCACCTTATGTTATGACTGTTATATGATGAACCACATCGGGCATAATTATCCATCACTGATCCGATGCCTACGAGCTTTCCGTATACTAGTTTACGCTTATTTACTTTCCCGTTGCTATTGTTACAATCACTACATAATAACAAAAATATTACTTTGCTTTCGTTACTCTTTTGTTACTGTTACCATCACTATCATATTACTTTCCTACTAAACACTCTGCTACAGATACTAAGTTTCCAGGTGTGGTTGAATTGACAACTCAGCTACTAATACTTGAGAATATTCTTTGGCTCCCCTTGTGTCGAATCAATAAATTTTGGTTGAATACTCTATCCTCGAAAGCTGTTGCGATCCCCTATACTTGTGGGTTATCAAGACTAATTTTTGGCGCCATTGACGGGGAGCATAGCTCTATTCTTTGAGTCACTCGGGATTTATATCTACTGGACACTATGAAGAATTTGAAAGATGCTAAGACAACAATTTATCCCTCAACTACGAGGGGAGGTAAGGAACTGCCATCTAGCTCTGCACTTGATTCACCTTCTGTTATGAGTAAGCTTGCGACACCTAAACCTGCTTCTGCTATTCGTTCTCATATGTCGCATGTTATTGATGATGCTACTTCTGCTATGCATGATACTTATGATGAAACTACCTCTATGCCTGATACTACTATGCCACTTAGTGATTTTCTCGAGGAACGACTTGCTAGGGCTAGAGAGATTGAAAATATTGAATCTGATTATGATGATGAAAGTGATGATGAAGAATCACTTGTTATTCCTGAGGGTTATTTATTTGATCAAGAAGTTTCTTTAGCTATTTTAGCTTGCAAAGATAGATATGAACTCAAAAGCTTATTAGCTAAATGGAATAAGCAATCTCTAAATGCTAGGATGAAACCTGACCCTGCTTTTGCTACTTCACCTGTCTATGTTACTGATAAGGATTATGAATTCTCTGTTGATCCTGATATAATTACTTTGGTTGAATCTGGTCCTTTTCATGGCTATGAATCTGAAACTATTGTGGCACATCTTACTAAATTAAATGATATAGCCAACCTGTTCACTAATGACGAGAGATCTCGCTACCTTTATATCCTTAAAATATTTCCGTTCTCATTAAAGGGTGATGCTAAGATAAGGTTTAATTCTCTTGATCCTAGTTGTGTGCGTAGTCCCCAGGATATGATCTATTACTTCTCTGCTAAATATTTCCCTGCTCATAAGAAACAAGCTGATTTAAAGGAAATATACAAGTTTGTTCAAATTAAAGAAGAGAGTCTCCCACAAGCTTGGGGTAGGCTTCTCAAGTTACTTAATGCTTTGCCTGATCATCCTCTTAAGAAAAATGAAATACTTGATATCTTTTATAATGGACTAACCGATGCTTCCAGAGATTACCTGGATAGTTGTGCTGGCTCTCTTTTCAGGGAAAGAACACCGGATGAAGCTGAACTCCTATTGAATAATATGTTGACAAATGAAAATAATTGGGCACCTCCTGAGCCAGCTCTTGCTCCAATTAATGATCCTATTCCTAAACCAACTCCGAAGAAGAGAGGTTCTATTTCTCAGTCCCGAAGATATGCAAGAGGCAAAGAAATCTATGAAAGAAAAAGGTATTAAAGCTAAAGATGTTAAGAATTTACCTCCTATTGAAGAAATACATGGTCTTAATTTACCGCCTGCCGAAGAAACATATGATCTTAATCGTTTATTTATTGAAGAACCTCCAGACCTCGATAACCCGACACAGGTAGTAAAGGTAAATACTCTCTATAGATATGATAAAGCTGAAATCCCTCCTACTAAAATTGCTAGTCAATGCTTGGATGAGTTTGATAATTTTATATTTAAGCAAGAAGACTTCAATGCTTATTTTGGTAGACAATTAAAACAAGATGCTGATATGATTAAATACTTGGGTGATTATATGGCTAATATTAGAGGTGAACTTAAACTTGTTAGCAAACATGCTTCTATGGTTACCACTCAAGTAGAACAAGTACTTAAAGCTCAAAATGAATTGCTCAATGAGATGAATAGTAAGAAAATAATTATGCTATTAAAGTGGCTACTAGAACTGGTAGAATGACTTAGGAACCTTTGTATCCTGAAGGCCACGCTAAGAGAATTGAGCAAGATTCTCAGAGAAATAAAATTGATGCACCTAGTTCTTCTAAAAAGAATAAAAAGAAAAATGATAGAACTGTGCAAACTTCTAGTGAACCTATTGCTGAACCACCTGATAATCCAAATGATATCTCTATGTCTGATGCTGAAACACAATCTGGCAATGAACATGAACCTAATGAAAATGTTAATGATGATGTTCACAATGATGCTCAACCTAGTAATGATAATGATGTAGAAATTGAACCTGATGTTGATCTTGATAACCCACAATCAAAGAATCAACGTTATGATAAGAAAGACTTTGTTGCTAGGAAACATGGTAAAGAAAGAGAACCTTGGGTTCAGAAACCCATGCCTTTTCCTCCCAAACCATCCAAGAGAAAAGATGAGGAGGATTTTGAGCGCTTTGTTGAAATGATTAGACCTATCTTTTTGCGTATGCGATTGACTGATATGCTCAAAATGAATCCTTATGCTAAGTACATGAAAGATATTGTTACAAATAAAAGAAAGATACCAGAAGCTGAAATTTCCACCATGCTTGCTAATTATACTTTTAAGTGTGGAATACCAAAGAAACTTGGAGATCCAGGAGTACCTACTATACCATGCTCCATTAAAAGGAACTATGTTAAAACTGATTTATGTGATCTTGGAGCCGGTGTTAGTGTTATGCCTCTCTCTTTATATCGTAGACTTGAGTTGAATAAGTTGACACCTACTGAAATATCTTTGCAAATGGCTGATAAATCAACTGCTATACCTGTCGGCATTTGTGAGGATGTTCCTATTGTGGTTGCAAATGTTACTATTTTAACGGACTTTGTTATTCTTGATATTCCCGAGGACGATAGTATGTCTATTATTCTTGGAAGACCTTTTCTTAATGCTGCAGGGGTTGTTATTGATTGCAACAAAGGCAATGTCACTTTTCATGTTAATGGTAATGAGCATACGGTACACTTTCCGAGGAAACAACCTCAAGTTCAAAGTATCAATTCTATCGGAAAAATTCCATCGATTATATTTGGAGGTTTTCAATTTCCTCTTCCTACTGTTAAGAAGAAATATGATATACTTATTATTGGGGATGTGCATATCCCCGTTGAGGTAACCTAGTGTTATTCGAAATTTCTCCGGTTTCATGTTAATCGGAATGAGTTTGTTAACAAGACTTGATCAACCTTGTTAGTGGATTCCTTTTGATGAGCATGAGGTGGATGAAACTAGAAGCACAACCTTCTGTACCCTCTCTATTGTTAACAAGACTTGATCAACCTTGTTAGTGGATTCCTTTCTGTTATTTAGTTGAAATAAAGTAAAAATAAATAATTTCCTGTCTGTTATCTGATTATCCATGCAATATAAAAATACCTCGAAGATAAAAGTTCTCCAAATGCCCAAAAAATTAAATATGATTTTTTCTAGAATATTTGAGGATTTATGGAACAGAAAACACACCAGAGGACCCAGAACCAGAACCACAATTTGATCCTTCACGACAGTCTAACTATCTGTGGGATCTGGAGATAATTGCCAGCCAGTGGCAATCGGAGCCATCTTCTTCCTCATCACAGTACGACCCCAACAACTACTATTATGGATATCAGCCAGGCCAGCTGTGGCCATAAACCAACTTAGGCCAAAAGCCTAAGTTTGGGGGAGTACGTATTTCTCACCAACATTACATTTATGTTCGCACACACTCATTGCTAGATGTCGGTGCTCATACTTTGTCATTGTATCATCCATGCTAGTTTATTTCCTTTTATGCTTTCTTCTTGTGTGTTTAATAAACCTTAAGAAAAACCAAAAAAAATTAGTTGTAGCTTTTAATCAGTTTAATTTCCACACTTGTAGTAGCAATTAAAAAAGAAAATCCAATAATATTTCCCGTTCTTGTTTTGCTTGTTGGGAGCTTTCCCGTGTAAGTAGTTTTATTTCTTTTCTTTTCTTTGGGGGTCAGTAGGAGAAGACCATGATTAAATTGTTGAAGTGGCTCTTATATGCTTTATTGTTTATTTAACCAAGAGCCCATATTGCTTTGCCTTCTCCTGTTTATTGAATGCTCACAGATTCCAGCTTAGTCCAATGCACGTGCATTCCTATTATTATTCACATCGTTCGATCGTGCAAGTGAAAGGCAATTATGATGATATATGATGGACTGACTAAGATGAGAAAAGCTGGTATGAACTCGACCTCTTTTGTTTTTGTAAATATGATGAGTTCATCGTTCTTGATTCAGCTTGTTATGAATAAACATGTTTGCAATGACAATTAGAGATCATAGTTGCTTGTGCCATGCTTGATTAGCTATGAGTTATAATGGTTTACCTTGCGTGCCAACATGCTATTGAGATGGTTATGATGTGGTATGGTAGGGTGGTATCCTCCTTTGAATGATTTAAGTGACTTGACTTGCCACATGTTCACACATGTAGTTGAAACAAATCAACATAGCCTTCACGATATTTATGTTCATGGTGGATTATATCCTACTCATGCTTGCATCCAATGTTTATTAATTTTGATGCATGTACATGGCTGTTGTCCCTCTCTGGTTGGTCGCTTCCCAGTCTTTTGCTAGCCTTCACCTGTACTAAGCGGGAATACTGCTTGTGCATCCAATCCCTTAAACCCCAAAGTTATTCCAGATGAGTCCACTATACCTTCCTATATGCGGTATCTACCTGCCGTTTCAAGTAAATTTGTATGTGCCAAACTCTAAACCTTCAAATAATCATCATGTTTTGTATGCTCGAATAGCTCATGTATCAACTAGGGATGTCTGTATCTTCCATGCTAGGCGGGTTATTCTCAAGAGGAGTGGACTCTGCTCCTCACTCACGAGAAAATGGTTGGTCACTAGGATGCCCAGTCCCATGCTTTATGCAAACTAAATCAAAATAATTGCAAAACAAAACTCCACCTGGGACTGTTGTTAGTTGGAGGCACTCGTTGTTACGAGCAAACCATGGATTGATGTTTGTTGGTGGAGGGGGAGTATAAACTTTACCATTCTGTTTGGGAACCTCCTATAATGTGTGTAGCATGGAAGATATCGCCATCTCTTGGTTGTTATGTTGACAATGAAAGTATACCGCTCAAAATATTATTCACCTCTATTTCAAAACCGAGCTCTAGCACCTCTACAAATACCTGATTCCCTCTGCGAAGGGCCTATCTATTTACTTTTATGTTGTGTCATCACCCTCTTATTAAAAGCGCTAGCTGGAGAGCGGTTCTGGCATTTGCAGTCATCACTGTTAATTTATATTGGGTGTGACTATGATTGGATCTCTTTTACCATGAATTACAATGTCTAGTCGGTCCTTGAACACAAAAGGTGCTCTGCATTTATGTTTTGTGGTCTTAGAAAGGGCTAGCGAGATACCATCTTGTTATATCATATTATGATTGTTTTGAGAAAGTGTTGTCATCTGAGATTTATTATTATGGCTTGCTAGTTGATTATGCTATTGATATGGGTAATCATGAGACCTAAGAATTATTGCAAATGTGGTTAGTTATAATCTTTGCTGAAAACTTGAATGCTAGCTTGACATATTTATAACAACAAGAGCAAACAGAGTTTGTAAAAGTTTTTCTTTATTTCTTTCAGTTTGTCAACTGATTTGCTTGAGGACAAGCAAGGGTTTAAGCTTGGGGGAGTTGATACGTCTCCGCTGTATCTACTTTTCCAAACACTTTTGCCCTTGTTTTGGACTCTAACTTGTATAATTTGAATGGAACTAACCCGGACTGACGCTGTTTTCAGCAGAATTGCCATGATGTTGTTTTATGTGCAGAAAACAAAAGTTCTCGGAATGACCTGAAACTCCACGGAATATCTTATGATAAACAATAAAAAAATCCTCGCCAAAGATGAAGACCAGGGGTCGCACACCCTGTCCACGAGGGTGGGCCCCCCCTAGGGCGCGCCCCCTACCTCGTGGGCCCCCTGGAGACCTCCCGACTCCAACTCCAACTCTATATATCTTCTTTTGGGGAGAAAAAAATAGGAGAGAAGATTTCATCGCATTTTACGATACGGAGCCGCTATAAAACCTCTCGGGGGGGTTGATCTGGAGTCTGTTCGGGGCTCCGGAGAGGGGGATTCGTCGCCTGCGTCATCATCAACCATCCTCCACCACCAATTTCATGATGCTCACCATCGTGCGTGAGTAATTCCATCGTCGGCTTGCTGGATGTTGATGGGTTGGATGAGATTTATCATGTAATCGAGTTTGTTTTGTTAGGGTTTGATCCCTAGTATCCACTGCGTTCTAAGATTATAGTTGCTATGACTTTCCTATGCTTAATGCTTGTCACTAGGGCCCGAGTGCCATGATTTTATATCTGAACCTATTATGTTTTCATCAATATATGAGAGTTCTTGATCCTATCTTGCAAGTCTATAGTCACCTATTATGTGTTATGATCCATTAACCCCGAAGTGACAATAATCGGGAGACTTACCGGTGATGACCTTAGTTTGAGGAGTTCATGTATTCACTATGTGCTAAAGCTTTGTCCCGGTTCTCTATTAAATGTAGGCCTTAATATCCCTTAGTTTCCATTAGGACCCCGCTGCCACGGGAGGGTAGGACAAAAGATGTCATGCAAGTTCTTTTCCATAAGCACGTATGACTATATTCAGAATACATGCCTACATTACATTGATGAATTGGAGCTAGTTCTGTGTCACTGTCGGTGTCAAAACCGGTGGATCTCGGGTAGGGGGTCACGAACTGTGCGTCTAGGCCGGATGGTAACAGGAGGCAAGGGACACGAAGTTTTACCCAGGTTCGGGCCCTCTTGATGGAGGTAAAACCCTATGTCCTGCTTGATTAATATTGATGATATGGGTAGTACAAGAGTAGATCTACCACGAGATCGGAGAGGCTAAACCCTAGAAGCTAGCCTATGGTATGATTGTTGTTGGGTATCTTGTCCTACGGACTAAAACCCTCCGGTTTATATAGACATCGGAGAGGGTTAGGGTTACACAAAGTCGGTTACAATGGTAGGAGATCTACATATCCGTATCGCCTAGCTTGCCTTCCATGCCAAGGAAAGTCCCTTTCGGACACGGGATGAAGTCTTCAATCTCGTATCTTCATAGTCAAGGAGTCCGGCCGTAGGTATAGTCCGGCTATCCGAACACCCCCTAATCCAGGACTCCCTCAGTAGCCCCTGAACCAGGCTTCAATGACGACGAGTCCGGCGCGCAGATTGTCTTCGACATTGCAAGGCGGGTTCCTCCTCCAAGTACTTCATAGAAGATTTTGAACACAAAGATAGTGTCCGGCTCTGCAAAATAAGTTTCCACATATTGCCATAGAGAGAATAATATTTACACAAATCTAATCTGCTGACGTATTCCGTAGTGTGACACACCACGGCCACGCCTTTATCCGAGTCGTTTTATTATCCCACCTCAGTGCATCATGCGAGGCGGTTTCCTTGGCACGTCTTGTTAAAGCAGAGATCGTGTCCCCTTATTCCGGGATTCTCATCAATATGGGCGTGGGTAACCCAATCGCGCCATTGATTACGGCGCTTGGAAATAAGCGAGTTTTACCAGGCTGGTGGGGACACGTAGTTGCATCCACCCATATAAGGGGATAAGGATCCACCTTTTCATCTACGCCTTCTTCCTCCCTTGCTTATCCATTCTCGCACACTCGAGCTCCAGTGCCCAAGTCCGCACTCCCCACCTCAACCTTCTCTAGCCATGTCCGGAGCGGGAGGCAAGTGGATGGTCTCCTCCGTCACGGAGGGACACATAAAAAAACTGAGGAAGGCCGGATACTTATCTAACAACATCGCGTACCGGCTTCCCGAAAAGGGGCAGCTCATCCCCACCCCTAGGCCCCATGAGAGGGTGGTGTTCCTCCCCCATTTCCTCCGTGGACTGGGCTTCCCTCTCCACCCATTTGTCCGGGGGCTCATGTTCTACTATGGCCTGGATTTCCACGATCTGGCCCCGAACACTGTCCTCAACATCTCGGCATTTATCGTCGTGTGCGAGGCTTTCCTCCGCATCTGCCCCCATTTGGGCCTATGGCTCAAGACTTTCAATGTCAAGCTGAAGGTGGTGCGTGGCAACTAGGCGGAGTGCGGAGGCGCCATGGTGGGCAAGATGCCCAACATCCTATGGCTCGAGGGCTCCTTTGTGGAGACCCTGAAGGGGTGGCAATCGGGTGGTTTTACATCATCGAGTCGCGCGACCCCGAATGGGTCGCAGCCCCTGAGTTCCGATCTGGAAGGAGACGGGCCTGTCGTGGGGTAAAAAAGGAGAGCTGACCGGACTCCAAACATGCATCCAATCCCTGGTGGACAAGAAGCTCAAACTTGTCAACGTAGTCCAGGTTATGCGCATCCGCCTGATCCTCCGTGTCAACAACGGGCTTTCAACCTGTGGGAGTTCGACCCAGCGCATCACCGAACTCTGAGCAGGCTCTTCAACACGACATACAAAGATGCCTGGAAGTTGCTTTTCAAGGGCGCTGAGGCGCCCGCATCCGCTACCGAGGATCGCGGATTCAGTACGCAGCGTCACGCTCATGCGGTAAGCTGTTTTTTTCCTTTTACAGGGTATTAGTTTTTCATAGTTTGAATCCATGCGGGGTCTAAGCTCCCTTACCTTTGACAGGATTGGCAGGATATGTCCGGACAGATCAACTGTCCGGCTCCTTTGCCCGAAGGCCCAGCGGACGCTCACTTGGCGAAGCTGCTGGTTCCGGCACCCCATGTGGTGCCGGAGAAGAAGGCCAAGAAGAGGGCCACGGGGACTCGAAAGAGTGCCCGGCGCCTGGAGGTGTCGGATCCCTCATCCGACGATTCCAAGACGCACTCCTCCCATGAAGACGAGGAGGAGGAAGAAGATACCCCTCCCCCTCCAGCGGGGGAAGGGAAGAAAAGGAAGGCCGCCCCAGCTGGGGAGGCCGAAGGGTCCGAGAAGGGGAAAACCCTTCCTTCGGACTACTCCACCGACGTCGACGACGGCGGAGAGGAGTGGCCGCCCAGGGCCAAGCCTCTGGCTAAACCGTAAGTATCCGGATACCAGAGTAATTCATAGTATTCGTTTATTGCACAGCTTTCCCTTATGTCGAATATGTTTATGTAGCCCACCCAAAGACCGGCTCGACGCATCGTCGAGCGGCTCACTAGACTCGTCGGATGTGAACTCGCTTCCGACGGCTTCCTTCCCCCGTCCTACGGACGACACCGAAGTGTTGTCCCAACAGGTTCCAAGCCGGGAGGAGGTGGTCCTGGAGGCGCCGCAAGGCGACCTCGCGGACTCCAGGAGTAAAGGGGATGAAACCCCCCAGGGCTCCAAGTCCTGCTCTAGGCCGGACACCGCTCCGGAACCTTCAAAGGTTCCAGAGTCTGACGGGGGACCTCCTTCCAAGAGGAGAAAGCCCACCGTGCCGGTGACCCCCGTCCAACTGGAGGCGCCGGACAATCTGTTGGGGGCGCTCCAAGGCGCCTCCACCGACGAGGAGCACCGCACCATTATTAGTGCAGTGGTCCAGAAGGTTCAGTCCGCCAAGAGCGGACTGACTGAAGCTTGTACTAGTCTTTTAACAGGCTTTTAGGTAAGTAAAGAATGTGTAAATAATATTACCGCATAGATAGTAGCCCCTGATGCTCTATTTGGCGTTCGGGAAGAAAAGCCGAATAGAGGATCAAATAAAATTCGCAGGAGTCTAACAAAAAGGAGTCAATATGCGTATGCAGGCTTCTCTGCTTGCGTCCGCCGCACTGACTGCGGAAGTGGACACGCTAAAGCAGAACCTCGAGCGTTCCAAGCAAGAGCTCGGGCGTGCCAAGAAGCAACTCGAGGACAATGAAGGTAAGAATACCTTGTTTAAATATATATATATAAGGTGCAATTGCAAAAAATGACAGGATTATTGTGGCTATTGTAGGGGCCACGTCTGAGGTGGCGACCCTTAAGCAAGCGCTGGTCGAGGCCGAGAAGAGGGCGGCCACGGAGCGCACCGAGCGGGAGAAGTATGAGGCCGAGGTTGGCAAGGTGCGGGAAGAGCTCCAGGCTCCCGGTGGCTATTGAAAATGCCAAGTCTACCAAGGCCGAATCCCAGAAGACCCTCCAGGAGTTGGATGAGGTGAAGAAGATAGCGGCGGGTAAGGCATTCTTTATGCAAAGCAAACACATAAACGTGAGTTACTTGTTACTTACCCGAATCCGGAGCTCTCCAGGAGCGTTCGCAGATCTTCCCCGGAGTGTGTCCGATGCCGCCGCATTCTATCGAGCCGAGGAGGGCAGCTCGACAGAGAAGGTGTTCTGGTCTCAGTATGCTGAGGCCAGACACCCCGTGCCCCTGAGTGACTAGCTGAAGCAACTGGTCGAGCTCCACAAGGCGGCCGAATAGGCCATCAAGGACCTCATAGTTCGGCTGTGGCCTAGAGAGGCTCTGCCTGGGAGCTATTTCGGGCTGGTGCGGCGGCTGGTGGAGGCCTGTCCAAGGCTCGAAGTCATCAAGCGCTCCGTCTGCATTGAAGGTTCCCGTAGGGCCTTTGCCCGTGCTAAGGTGCACTGGGGGAAGCTGGATGCTCAGAAGCTTGTGAAGGACGGGCCACCGCCGGGGAAAGAGCATCGCAAGCCCGAGAATTATTATAAGGATGTTCTGAAGGGTGCCTGCCTTGTGGTGGATGAATGTTCTAGGGATGTAATTTTTGAGTAAAACTTGCTCATTTTGTCCTGTGCGCTGAAAACTTGTTCATATGCGCTAAGCAATGCTGTTGGAATTTAAAATATTACCTTATGTGCGGCTGTTTATCAATTCTGAGAGATGGCAAGTCGTCGGCTTCTGCCCCCGTGCCGCTAGTGCTGGGGTGTTCGGGGATAAACCTGAGCGCTCTTTTTCCCATGTTTGGGTCCTTCGAGGGAGGCGCTCAGCCCAACGAACAAGCCAATCGGACTATAATGCATGAACACTCTCACTTAGCCATAGAATTCTATAATTTTAAATTTCGGCGAAGCCCCTGGTATTCGGAAGACCGAGTTCGGGGCGCTATCCACGCCTTGGCCGGACAGAGTCAGCTCCTCGCTCTAAGCGGCATGAGTCGTTAGGGACTCGAAAAACCTCTCGAACAGCGACCAGCTCTCGCTTCATCATGACAGTCAGTTTTAGCTTTCTCCACTGAGGTGCTCGACCCAGCTCAACTGGGGCACAATCACAGTGGTTCTCCTAGTGCTACCTTAGGCACCAAAACATAGGAGCCGGGAAAACCCAACTATTGACCCAAGACATGATTCGGAGCTGATGCATATAATGCTATAAGTTCGGGGTGCCGCACTTGTTAAAGTGTCGGACTTCTCACACCATATTGAGGGGTACTAAAGCCCATGGCGTATTTAGGCCGTACCAAAGTGTACGGGTGAAATATGTCATTAAGGAACATATATATATATAAGTAATGCAAAAATAGACAAAAGATATGCACTATTTATTAAAGAGGGCTGCGATCAAAGCAAAACGATACAAATAATGCGATAAGAAAAAGGTTGGACTATATAACATGTCCATTCCAGGGCCATGCTGCAGAATAGTAGGCGAAACAGGTATACTTCTCGTGATAGAGACCACCTGGAAGTTCCGTAATGCAGCATGGGTTGCCTGCTTCCCTGGTTCTTGCATCGTTTGTGCGGCAATTGAACTGCCGAACAGGCCTTCCGAAGAGTGGAGTCCTAAAAGTAAGAGAAAATTAAAAAATCGGCAGCCCCTGGTGCAGTTTAAGCCATGTTTCGGGCGTGCCGTGATGGTTCCCCCTGTACCCATGGTATTTCTAGAGCATAGTTATGTACGCGAAGTACTGGTGTCGCATTTTTGCGAGGGCTGGGGTTGGGGCCGCATTGCTATGCCTGCTCGGATCGTGCCGGGCGGTCTTGTTGTAGGTTACTCCGAGCGCGCTTGACGGTGTTCGGTCGTTTAATGGCCGGACTAGAGAACTGCCTAGAGAGGCTGCTTTGTACTTCCGCTGCAAGGGCCGCTGTGTGCTCCTCCGTTCGGAGGGAGCGTTCGATGTTTCCATTGACTGTAATTACTCCTCGAGGGCCTGGCATCTTGAGCTTAAGGTATGCGTAGTGCGGTACCGCGTTGAACTTGGTGAATGCGGTTCGCCCGAGCAGTGTGTGATAGCCACTGCGGAATGGGACTATGTCGAAGATTAACTCCTCGCTTCGGAAATTATCCGGAGAACCGAAGACCACTTCAAGTGTGACTAAGCCTGTACAGTTAGCCTCTACACCTGGTATTATGCCTTTAAAGGTCGTTTTGGTGGGCTTAATCCTCGAGGGATATGCCCATTTTCCGCACTGTATCCTGATAAAGCAGGTTCAGGCTACTGCCGCCGTCCATAAGGACTCTAGTGAGATGAAATCCGTCAATAATTGGGTCTAGAACCAATGCGGCGAATCCGCCATGACGGATGCTAGTGGGATGGTCCCTTCGATCAAAGGTGATCGGGCAGGAGGACCATGGGTTGAACTTTGGGGCGACTGGCTCTACCGCGTATACGTCCTTTAACGCGTGCTTCCGCTCCCTTTTGGGGATGTGGGTTGTGTATATCATGTTCACCGTCCGCACTTGTGGGGGGAAACCCTTCTGTCCACTGTTGTTCGGCGGCCGGGGCTCCTCGTCATCATCGCTATGCAGCCCCTTGTCTTCATTTTCGACATTTAACTTGCCTGCCTGCTTGAACACCCAACTATCCCTGTTGGTGTGATTGGCCGGCTTTTCGGGGGTGCCATGTATCTGGCACAAGCGGTCGAGTATACAATCCAAACTGGACGGGCCCCTAGGATTCCTTTTGAATGGCTTTTTCCGCTGACCGGATTTAGAGCCTCTGAATCTGGCATTCACTGTCGTATCCTCAGCATTGTCGCCGTTAATGCGGCACTTCTGCTTGTTGCGACGCGACCTGCCACTACTGTCCCTGGTATCCGAATTACCAGGGTTCTTGGTCCTATTGTTGCTACGAGCAAGCCAGTTGTCTTCTCCCGCGCAAAAGCGGGTCATGAGTGTCGTGAGTGCTGGCATAGACTTCGGCTTTTCCTGTCCAAGGTGCCGGGCAAGCCACTCGTCACGAATATTGTGCTTGAAGGCTGCTAGGGCCTCAGCGTCCGGACAGTCGACTATTTGATTTTTCTTTGTTAGGAACCGTGTCCAGAATTGCCTGGCCGATTCCTCTGGCTGCTGAATTACGTGACTTAGGTCATTGGCGTCTGGGGGTCGCACATAAGTGCCCTGGAAATTGTTGAGGAATGCGGCTTCCAGGTCCTCCCAACAACTGATTGATCATGTTGGCAAGCTGTTAAGCCAATGCCGAGCTGGTCCTTTAAGCTTGAGTGGGAGGTATTTGATGGCGTGGAAATCATCGCCGTGGGCCATGTGGATATGAAGGAGATAATCCTCGATCCATACCGCAGGATCTGTTGTGCCATCATATGATTCGATGTTTACGGGTTTGAAACCCTCGGGGATTTGATGATCCATTATTTCGTCTGTGAAGCATAGTGGGTGTGCGGCGCCTCTGAACTAGGCTATATCACGACGTAGCACCAATGAGCTTTGTCTACTGTGTTCGGCCCTGCCTAATTTGTGGCCGGCGTGACGGTTACCGTCTCGAGCCATGGGGCGCCCACGCGATCCGTAGATCGATCTTGTTTGCCTTGCCTTGTCCTCCAACATATCTCGTAAGTCCGACGCATATTCCCGTGCCTTGGTACGGGGTGCGGCTTGAGTGGAGGGCCGAGAGGCCTCTCTGTCGTGGCCACGAGGTGGCTGGTCGGCCGCATCAAGTGCTTCCTCCTCTAATCGGGGTAGCAACCTGCGCTTTGGGTAGCTCTTGGAGGGGTGTTCGAGTTTATGCTCTTCGGCCACAAGGACTTCAGTCCATCTGTTGACTAGCAAATCTTGATCAGCTCTAAGTTGTTGCTGTTTTTTCTTGAGGCTTCTTGCCGTGGCCATAAGCCTGCATTGAAAACGCTCTTGCTCGACGGGATCCTCTGGCATGACGAATTCGTCGTCGTCGAGGCTTGCCTCGTCTTCGGAGGGAGGCATATAATTGTCATCCTCGACCTCTCTGTCTGCCGCTCTCTCATGAGGGCTGGTTTCTCCATCCTCCTGTGGTAAATCTTGCTGGAGGGGGTTTTCTTCGGCACTTTCCGGAGTATTATTATCTCCCGTGCATGAATCACCATATTTGTTTTGGCGGGATTTTGAGCGGCGCCGCTGATGCCGGCGCTTAGGCTGTTTCTTGGAGGGGTCATCCTCCACTGTTCCATCACCATCTCCTTCTTTTGGGGTGTCCACCATGTATATGGCATATGACGAGGTGGCTTTCCAGGGCCTGATAGGCGCTCGTTCTTCATCGTCTCCTTCATCGGCGTCCATACCGTCGATATCTTCGGAGTCGAAGTCGAGCATGTCGGTTAAGTCATCGACAGTGGCTACAAAGTGGGTGGTGGGTGGGCTTTGAATTTCTTCATTGTCCGAATCCCAACCTTGCTGACCGTAGTCCGGCCAGGGCTCTCCTGATAAAGAGAGCGACTTTAGTGTCTTCAGAATATCGCCGAAAGGCGAGTGCTAAAAGATGTCCGCGACAGTAAACTCCATGATCGGCGCCCAATCGGATTCGATCGGCAGGGGCGCGGAGGGTTCGGAGTCCGGAGAGGAGTCCGGCTCCTTGGAGTCATGAGTCTCGCAGAGTGCGGGGCTGGTGTTCGGCTCGATCGCCGTTGGGATCGCAGCCCCCGAGGCGGCGTCCAACCACCCATCCTCGAATGGCACAGTTGGCTCCGAATTAAGGGTCGAAGCCGATGCGGGTGCGGCCTCCAGGGCACTGTTCGACGGCAGAGCTAGATCATGCTCGTCGTGACAGTGCGGCGCGCTCGGCAGTGGCTTGAATCCATCGAAGATCAAGTCCCCGCGGATGTCAGACATGTAGTTTAAGCTTCCAAATCTGACCTGACGGCCAGGGGCATATGAGGGAGTCCTCGATTAGGGGGTATCCGGATGGCCGGACTATACCTTCGGCCGGACTCCTGGACTATGAAGATACAAGATTGAAGACTTCGTCCCGTGTCCGGAAGGGACTTTCCTTGGCATGGAAGGCAAGCTTGGCGATACGGATATGTAGATCTCCTACTATTGTAACCGACTTTGTGTAACCCTAACCCTCTCCGGTGCCTATATAAACCGGAGGGTTTTAGTCCGTAGGACAAGATACAGAACACCAATCATACCATAGGCTAGCTTCTAGGGTTTAGCCTCTCCGATCTCGTGGTAGATCTACTCTTGTACTACCCATATCATCAATATTAATCAAGCGGGGCGTAGGGTTTTACCTCCATCGAGAGGGCCTGAACCAGGGTAAAACTTCGTATCCCTTGCCTCCTGTTACCATCCGGCATAGACGCACAGTTCGGGACCCCCTACCCGAGATCCGCCGGTTTTGACACCGACATTGGTGCTTTCATTGAGAGTTCCTCTGTGTCGTCGCCATCAGGAAGGATGCCTCGCCCCGTCTTTAAAGACGGCACCGTTGCTAAGGGAGCTTTGGCTGTCGGCCAAACCCTCCGGCTAGGTGGATTTCTTATGACCGCCTGTTCGGCTTCTGCGCCGATGATGACCTCTCGAGCCATCGAAAACAATCTTCATGTCAGCTCGGAACTTGACGAGCAGTTAGATCCAATGGAGCTCTCCTCAATAAACATGCTCTTGGATCGCATCGCCGCCCTGGGAGTCGCTACGGATTATGACCAGATTGGGCCTAAACCCGATCTGAGAGAGATTAACTCTCCCCAAGTCACCCATCATGTTGCCGTGGTAGAGGGACAGTGCGGCGACCCTTCATCTATCTTAAGGACTAGCTACGTACGGATTCCTGATCCCTCCAAACCGGATACCCGCGGAGGGGAGGAAATCACTCAAGACCTGAACTTAGAGTCAGGCGACGGGCTGGATTCATTGGACAGCATCGAGGAATCCAAATTTTCGAGTTCACAAATTCCTCGGCCTCTGAGCCTCAGATGGGGTGAGGCTTCGGATTTAATTCCGCCCACCCACCCAAACATAAGCGATCTATCCCAAATTAGGCAAGAGCCCGATGAAACAGTACATCATTACTGGGCCATATTCCACCTGGTTAAGAACAGGATAAAGGACTGCCGCGAGGAAGACGCAATCTCAATATTTTGCAATAATTGCACGGACAAGGGAATCCTCAACGCCATAAGTCACCGTGATATTACATGCTTCGCTGACTTGGCGTCCATCGTTCGAAAGTACTGTGCGATGGAAAGCTCCTGGAAAACTGAAATAAAATTTTGGGATGATCCGACCCTGAATACAAACCCAGTCCGAAATAAAAGGGTGCATCATCGCCAGACACCCGGGTCAAACACCAAAAAGCAAAAACCCTCTACAGGGCATGGAACCGCACTGGAAGGATGGCTTAATGGACCCTGTAAAATTCACAGTACAGAGGACGCCACACCAACTCACAGCCTTAGAGCATGTTGGATACTCCGGCAGGTGGCCAAAATTGGCGAAAATCTCCTATTTCCGGAGGCCACAGAAAGCCACCCCAGAGACACCAATACGGTATTAACAGTCTTCGAGACTTTTGCATCAAATAATATGCGAAAAAGGACACTCCGCAGCCTTGCCGAAGTCTACCAAGTAGCAACAATAATCCCATGGAGTGACACGACTATTACCTTTAACGCCAGTGATGAACCTAAATTCTGAACAGCCTGAGCACCAGCCGCATTGGGACTCAGTCCAATAGTGGACGGCTTTCGTCTTACCAAGGTACTCATGGACGGCGGCAGCGGATTGAACCTCATTTATGAGGAAACCCTTAAAAATGGAAATAGACTGGAACAGCATTGAGCGAAGCGGCACAACCTTTTGAGGAATAATCCCCAGTCGGGAAGCGCGTTGTACAGGAAAAATCACACTAGATGTGGTGTTCGGCACGCCGGATAATTATAGGTCTAAAGAGATCACGTTCCATGTGGCTCCGTTCAGCAGCGGTTATCACGCTCTGCTAGGGTGGGAAGCGTTTACAATCTTTCAAGCAATACCCCATTACGGGTACATGAAGCTCAAGATGCCCAGGCCTAACGGGATCGTCACTCTCGCTAGTGATCCGGACATAGCACTCTGCGCCGAAAACAAGACAGCCGCACTGGCCCTCGAGGCACTATCTGAAGCCCTAGCGGCTGAGGAACTAACTGCGCTGCACTCTACGGTGAATAGGGACGATGTGGTACTCGACAAAAGATCCAAGTCCACCTCCTTTAAACCGGCGGACGAAATAGTCAAATTCCAAGTCCATCCAACGGACCCCAATAAAACAGCTTCCATCGGGGCACAGTTAAACCCTGATGTAGACGCCGCACTATGAGAGTTCCTACGAGAGAACTGGGACATTTTCGCCTGGCACTCTTCAGACATGCCAGGAATCCCACGCAGACTGGCCGAGCACAGCTTAAATATCCAAACAGGATTCAAACCTGTCAAACAGGCTCTTCGGCGTTTTTCCGAACCTAAGAGACAGGCCAGGGGAGAGGAGCTAGCAAAGCTATTAGAGGCCAGATTCATCAGAGATATAAAACATCCGGATTGGCTAGTAAACCTGGTGATGGTACCAAAGAAGGACAAATCCTGGTGCATGTGTGTTGATTTTGAAGACCTTAACAAGGCTTGCCCAAAGGATCCATTCCCCCTCCCCCGCATCGATCAAATTATCGACGCTACCGCAGGACATGATTCGTTGTGTTTCCTCAACGCATATTCCGTCTACCATCAAATCAAGATGGCAGAACCAGACCAAGCCGCAACGGCATTTATCACACCATACGGCCCATTCTGCTTCAACACGATGCCCTTCGGGCTCAAAAACGCCGGCGCAACATATCAGCGCATGATTCAGACATGTCTGGCAAACCAGATCGGCAAAATAGTGGAGGCATATGTAGATGATGTGATCGTCAAAACAAGACATGCCGAATCTCTAGTAGACGACTTGAGGCTCACATTTGATAACCTCCGAACATACGACATCAAGCTCAACCTGTAAAAATGCGTTTTCGGCGTTCCAGCCGGAAAGCTCTTGGGCTTCATTATATCCGGTAGAGGAATTGAAGCAATTCCAGCCAAGATCCGAGATCTGTCGCAACTGGATATCCCAAAGGACCTCAAACAAATACAAAAGTTAACTGGATGCGTGGCAGCTCTAAGCCGCTTTATCTCCCGCCTGGGAGAAAAGGCCCTACCCCTTTACCGCCTCCTTCGACGCATCGAACACTTCGAATGGACGGATGCAGCCACGGCCAGACTCGACGAAATAAAAGCCATACTGGCAACAAACCCAGTCCTGGTCGCGCCAAACATTGGCGAACCAATGCTATTATAAATTGCAGCAACACATCAGGTTGTAAGCGCAGTGCTTGTCGTCGAACGAGAAGCGGACGGACACAAATTCCCCCTTCAAAAGCCAGTCTATTATGTGTCCACTGTCCTCACTCCCTGCAAATCATGGTACCCGCATTATCAAAAGATTGCGTACGCGGTATTCATGGCATCCCGGAAGCTACGACACTACTTTCAAGAGTGTTCAATAATAGTAGCCTCGGAAGTACCACTTAACGATATTATAAACAACCGTGATGCAACGGGCCGGATTGCAAAATGGGCCATTGAGCTCCTCCCGTTCGACATAACTAATAAGCCACGGCGAGCCATCAAGTCGCAAGTCTTGGCCGACTTCATCGCAGAATGGACGGAGGCCGAACTCCCTAAAGAGTACGACACATATTCAAATTGGATCATGCATTTCGACGGCTCCAAGATGTTGGCCGGACTGGGGGCTGGCGTCGTTTTGACGTCCCCCACAGGAGACACAGTTCAATACGTACTCCAGATTATGTACACGGACTCCAACAATGCAGCCGAATATGAGGCCCTTTTACATGGTCTCCGAATGGCAGTATCCATGGGCATTCAACGCCAAGAGGTGCGCGGGGACTCGAACCTTGCAATATCCCAAATAAATGGAGACTTTGATGCCAAGGATCCAAACATGGCAGCTTACCGCAACGCCGTCCTAAAAATGTCAGCTCGGTTCGAGGGGCTTGAATTTCACCATATAGTCCGGGAAAATAATCAGGCGGCAGATGTCCTAGCACGCATCGGCGCAAAACACGATGTAGTCCCCCCCAACATCTTCTTGGAAAGGATGTTCAAGCCATCTGTAGTATGGGAAGGGGAGTCAAACAATAACAGCCCGGACCCAACCGCACTGCCCGACACCGAACATTCTGACACAATCGGAGGCTCTGCCAATGAAATAACACCTTCAGCCCACATAATAATGGCCGTCATCGCCCCGTGGACAGAACCATTCCTCGCCTACCTTACTAGGCAGCAACTCCCCGAGGACCAAAATGAGGCACGCTGCATAGTGCGGCGATCCAAAGCCTATAGATTCCACGAGGGAGAGCTTTATAAGAAAAGCACTACCGGAGTCCTTCAAAGGTGCATCTCCGAAGAGGAGGGGCGGAACCTCCTGGCTGAAATTCACGCCGGGCTCGGCTGTCATCACGCTGCAGCTCGGTCCCTTGTAAGCAAGGCCTTCCGTACAGGCTTTTATTGGATGCCGGCCCGGGCAGACGCTCAGGACTTAGTCCAACGATACACCGGTTGCCGGCTCTTTGCAAACCAAAGCCATATGCCACCCACCGCCCTCCAAACTATCCCCATCACTTGGCCCTTCGCAGTCTAGGGGCTTGACATGGTTGGACCCCTTAAAGGCGGAACCCACAAGCAAAAATACTTACTGGTCATGGTGGATAAGTTCACCAAATGGATAGAAGCCAAGCCATTCAATACGGCCGAATCCGGACCGGTGATAGACTTTATATCCTGGGTTGTACACCGTTACGGCGTCCCCCACAGCATCATCACGGATAACGGCACGAACTTTACGGCCGACGAGGTAAAACTCTGGTGCAAAAACATGGGCCTCAAGCTCGATTATGCCTCCGTCTATCACCCACAAACTAACGGTCAGGTCGAACCTGCAAATTGTCTTATCATGAGCGGCATCAAACCCAGATTAGTGCGGTCCCTCAAGGAATCTAACACGCACTGGGTAGAGGAGCTCGACTCCGTACTCTGGGGGCTGCGGACCACGTCGAATCGCACCACCGGATACACACCATTCTTTATGGTGTACGGCGCAGAGGAAGTTTTGCCTTGCGACATAATTCATGACTCACCTCGAGTGCGCATGTACGAAGAAAGAGAAGCCGAGCTCGACCGACAGGACAGCTTGGATGCATTGGAGGAGGAGCGTGACGTGGCAAAAGCCCGTTCCGCATTCTATTAACAGCAAGCTCGAAGTTACCAAAGCAGAGAAGTACGAGCCAAAAATTAGAACGTTGGCGAATTAGTTCTACGACTACCGGGCAAGAAAAAGGAAAAACTCAAGCCCAAGTGGGAAGGTCCCTTCATAATCGACCAAGTCCTGACTGGTGGAGCATACCGCCTGCGAGATGCATCAGATAACCGACTCGAGCCGAACCCATGGAACGCGGCCCGTCTCCGAAGATTCTATGCCTAGCGCCGGACTCTGTGTTCGTCTCCTTCCTCTCTCCATTTTCATATACTTACTGTCTTACATTACTCTTCTTCTCTCTCTCTCTTTTATAGCCTTTAAAGGCTCATAAAGTGACGCGCTATCCGCGCTCATTAAACCTGGGGGCTTCTTTAAACAGAAGCTTATCTATACGGGCTTCATGCCCAACACATGTGTCACACTTCCGCATGTAACTTTTATTCACCATTATATGCATCGATATGACTCAAGTTTTGGCCAAGCTGGGTTGCCTGGCTCCTGTGCTTACCCCTACGTTCCTGATTGTTCGGCTAGGTGGTAAAGGGAGCACCTCTGCGATTGTTACCGCCGGGTCAGCCGGACGTGTACCTCAGACTGGGTGAAGCCGAAAGCTAGCGTTCTTAAGGGAATATTCGGTCGGTGAACTAAAGATGATCCTTTTTTTATCTATACGCCCCCAGATGTTTTTCCTGCATTTCTTTTCGCAGCATAGACATGCACTTTAGGGATGCCTCCCAGGGAAAGGAACCCCTAGCGGAACTATTCTCCCTGGAAGATGTTTCTTACTAACCATGTAATATAACATAACTAGTCGGGCACTTGTCTGTTCACGCACTAATGACCCCTACGCCTGGTCTCCATGCATTCCCCGGTTCCTATATAACCGCATGGGAATTCGGACACACTCCGGACCGTTAGGTCCCGAGGCTGAAGCGAAAAGGTCGGCCATGACAAATGATCTACAATCCGGCTAGAAGGCATTATAAATGTCAATTAAATTAGATAGTCATTTTGACTGATTGTATTCCTCTTCAATACCATCTAACAGGCTGTCTAATTTACAGTCCTGTTGGGAATACTTTGCGGCCAACTCTACTTGGCCGTATACTAAGCTTACAGGGATTTCCTTCCCATCGGGCCCTACAGGACCGACCTCGGCCATGTGGTTGGGGTCAGCCTTTGTGTACCGCGTCTTCACCATGGCCCAGGCCTCCCTAGCGCCTTGACAGCAGGCCAATATCTTCCACAATCGGAAGTGCCGCCATGCTCCCTTTAGCGTCTCCACAAGCTCTCCAAGACCTTCGGGCATGGAGATGGATGGCCACAGGGCCTGGGCGACGCCTTGCATCGCCTGCCGAACTCGATCGAGCAGTTGCGAGAGCTCGGGAAGAAGGTCACCCGTAGAACCGGGCATCTCCTCTGCAGGACGACATGTTAGCACACCTACAGACATTGCTCTGTTAGTCGACTTCCCCGCCGAACTTTCTTTCAAAGGTTCGTTCAAGCACTTACTAAATATGACGCGCCGAAGCCGCTGATTCTCCTTCACAGAGTCTGACCACTGGGCACGAACATCTTTCAGCTCGACGCCCAGCTTGGTGTTGGCATCTTGGAGATCGTTCTTCTCCCGCCTCACCTTTGTCAGCACCTTCTCACCAGCCTTTAGCTGGCGCAGGAGGTGTTGCCTTTCCGGATTCAATCCGGCGCCATCTGCAATTTCATTTGTCAGATTTGCACCCATGCCGTGCTTCGCAAAATACTTATCTTTCGAAGTGTATATTACCAAAGGGGGTCTCCTTGGGCTCCCCTGTTGTGGCTAGTGCAGCCTCAAGTTGGGCCATGCACTCTTCCAGCTCCCTGGACAGTAGGGAATTCTTTTTTGTAAGAACCTGCATAACAAATGATCCTTAAATCAGTTATTCTAATTGTTTCAAGTCTCGGGGGCTACTGGTATATATATATATAATTACCAAAATTTTCTTACTCGTATGTCTTTTACATATTGCTCCATGGCTCTGGCTAGACCATTTTGAGCGGCACGGAGGTACGCATCTCCCGAATTTAAGGCATCTAACGCCCCTTGGGAGAAACAAGCGTCGTGAAGGATTGTCCGGCGTCGCCTGTGGTTCATGGCACTCTCCACCTCAGAGTTGGTGGCAGACAACCCGTCCACATCCTCCGTCGGAGGAGGGTCTGGCACGCGCCTTGCGTTCGCCTCCGCCTCCGGACCAGGCTTTGGAGCCTGGCTGGTGGAGGCGCGATTGGCAGCCTCTCCGGATATAGTCCAGCAAGGTCTCTTTGTCCTGAAGAGAGCACGAGTGTCAATGTGCCTCGAAGGTATAACACCTGTGATAAGGGGGCGCGCCATACCTTTGCGCAGATGCCTCAGTCCGGACTGCACTTCTTTTCTGCCGCGGAGCCCTGCAGCCCCTCGTTGGCTTGTCGCCGCAGGTTCGGCCTTCCGCCTCAAAAACCTCCCCTGCAAAGTTCGGTTGTAGTCAGGAAACTGAAAACACGAGAGGGCGGACACCTATTCGGGGTACTGGGACTTCGATCTCAGTTACCTGGGAGGCCAGGATTAGCCCTGGGTAATAGGCCGTAATGGCCACCAAGGCGTTGTCCTTGCTCAATTGATGGAACACTCCACCAATCAGCTCCACAGATATGCCCAGATCCTCTTGAGAGGCCGGGTCGAGGGACCGTCCTGGGTCCTCAGGTTGTGGAGGAGGTCTGCTTATTTCCTTAACAGCCCAGCGCAGTTCCTGCGTTGAAGTCGATAGACTGAATATTTAACAATGGGAATACAAAACGAATGGGTAGGTAAATGCGACCGCTTACCCAGCTTGGGGATTGTGCATAGAGAATCCACCATGTGGGTTGACGCGGAGAAATTCCTCCTCTTCTCCCTTATACAAAGTGGACAAGATCTTCAGTAGAGCGGCAGCTGAATCTGGCCCCTTACGGCCGTAGCGGGTGGCGTCGTCCTCCCCGTTGAAGTCCCACATGGGGTGGCTTCTATACTGAAGCGGTTGCACCCCCCGCATGATGCATTCGGCCATAACCCCGATCATGGTCAGTCCGGAATGGGCTAACAATCTTATTCAGCCCATCAGGTAAATGATGTCCATGTCACTTTCCCTCTGAGGGCTCCATGGACGCCAGCTTAGGCGCTTCTTTAAGGGAGCATTGTCGAACTCAGGGAGGCCAATCTGAACAGGATCCGACAGCGGGACATCCTCTATATAAAACCATTCCGAGGGCCAGTCTTCGGACGCCTTCTTTGGGGTTCCGGATAGATATTCGGTCCCGGCGATGCGCCACACTTCGGCTCCGCCCACCTGATACATTGACCCCTCCTTAGAGCGGGGCACAAGGCAGAATAAGCTTTTCCATAGCCCGAAATGAGCCTCGATACCCAAAAACTACTCGTAGAGGGCTACGAAGCCCGCGATATGCAATACGGAGGCAGGCGTGAGATTGTGTAGCTGGAGGCCATAGAACTCCAAGAGCCCCCGGAGAAATGGATGGATTGGAAATCCGAGCCCCCTTATTAAATAAGGGATGAGGCACACCCGCTCTCCTTTGGAGGGATTAGGGGCACTCTCCGCTTGCTCCCCGCCATTATAGATGGCAAGGCCGGCTCGAACTGGGACCATATAGGCCGGGGGGAGAAATCCCTTAGTCTAGAGCGTCACTAGCTCGCTATGCGGGATGGAGCATCTCTCCCAATATCTAGGCTGAGGGCTGGAAGGGCGAGAGGAGGAGTTGTGACGGCTGGCCATGGTGGAATGGACCTTTGTCGGATGCACTCTGATGAACACTCGCGAAGGGGGGAAGATGTGGTTTGGATCTAAATCCTCGTCCCCTTAAATAGGTCAGCTCATTTACGCGGCTAGGGGTGTGAATGTAAAAACACTCAGACTTTTCATATTCGTTTGACACATGGGAAGCGGCCATTATTGGGTGTAGAAGCCAAAGAGCGCAACATCTACAAGAAACCGGACTTTATTCAACAGGCACACGGAATTTGGAGGAGAACCCGCCTTGCTATGCCGAAGACAATCTGCGCACATGACTCATCATCATTGAAGCCTGGTTCGGGGGTTACTGAGGGAGTCCTGGATTAGGGGGTGTCCGGATGGCCGGACTATACCTTCGGCCGGACTCCTGGACTATGAAGTTACAAGATTGAAGACTTCGTCCCGTGTCCGGAAGGGACTTTCCTTGGCGTGGAAGGCAAGCTTGGCTATACGGATATGTAGATCTCCTACTATTGTAACCGACTTTGTGTAACCCTAACCCTCTCCGGTGCCTGTATAAACCAGAGGGTTTTAGTCCGTAGGACAAGATACAAAACAACAATCATACCATAGGCTAGCTTCTAGGGTTTAGCCTCTCCGATCTCGTGGTAGATCTACTCTTGTACTACCCATATCATCAATATTAATCAAGCAGGACGTAGGGTTTTACCTCCATCGAGAGGGCCCGAACCTAGGTAAAACTTCGTGTCCCTTGCCTCCTGTTACCATCCGGCCTAGACGCACAGTTCGGGACCCCCTACCCGAGATCCGCCGATTTTGACACCGACAGCATAGCTTTCGATCTGCTCCAGATGGCCAAGTGAATTGGCCCGCAGTGCGAAACCGCCGAAGACGAAGATCTGTCCGGGGAGGAAGGTCTCACCCTGGACTGCATCGCCATTGATGATCGTAGGAGCCATCAAGCCCGACGGCGACGACATAGAGGAACTCTCAATTGAAAGCACCAACGTCGGTGTTAAAACCGGCGGATCTCGGGTAGGGGGTCCCAAACTGTGCGTCTAGGCCGGATGGTAATAGGAGGCAAGGGAGATGAAGTTTTACCCAGGTTCGGGCCCTCTCGATGGAGGTAAAACCCTACGTCCTGCTTGATTAATATTAATGATATGGGTAGTACAAGAGTACATCTACCACGAGATCGAAGAGGCTAAACCCTAGAAGCTAGCCTATGGTATGATTGTTGTTGGGTATCTTGTCCTACGGACTAAAACCCTCCAGTTTATATAGACACCGGAGAGGGTTAGGGTTACACAAAGTCGGTTACAATGGTAGGAGATCTACATATCCGTATCGCCAAGCTTGCCTTCCACACCAAGGAAAGTCCCTTCCGGACACGGGACGAAGTCTTCAATCTCGTATCTTCATAGTCTAGGAGTCCGGCCGAAGGTATAGTCCGGCTATCCGAACACCCCCTAATCCAGGACTCCCTCAGTCACCCTATGTTATGACTGTTACATGATGAACCACATCCGGCATAATTATCCATCACTGATCGGATGCCTACGAGCTTTCCTTATACTGGTTTATGCTTATTTACTTTCCCATCACTATTGTTACAATCACTACATAATACCAAAAATATTACTTTGCTTTCGTTACTCTTTTGTTACCGTTACCATCACTATCATATTACTTTGCTACTAAACACTCTGCTATAGATACTAAGTTTCCTGGTGTGGTTGAATTGACAACACAGCTGCTAATACTTGAGAATATTCTTTGTCTCCCCTTGTATCGAATCAATAAATTTGGGTTGAATATTCTACCCTTGAAAGCTGTTGCGATCCCCTATACTTGTGGGTTATCAGGTCTATCCCCATTTTGCGGACTGTGTCCTGATATATCAGATTTATACCACTTCCGCCGTCCATAAGGACTTGTGTGAGATGCTATCCGTTTATTATTGGGTCTAACACCAAGGCAGCCAATCCTTCATGCTGGATGCTTGTCGGGTGATCCCTGCGATCAAAAGTGATCGGGCAGGCCAACCAGGGGTTGAACTTAGGGGTGACGGGCTCTATGGCGCGTATGTCTCGGAGTGCATGCTTGCTTCCCCTCTTCGTCATGTGGATCATGTTTACTGTTTCAACCTCTGGTGGGAATTTTTTTCTGTCCTCCAGTGCTTTGCTGGCGAGGTTCGTCCTCGTCTTCGCTTGGTCTCTCCCTCCCCTTGAGTTCGGTGTTTAGCTTACCGGCCTGCTTGAAGACCCAGCATTCTCTGTGGGTGTGATTTGCAGGTTTATCGAGGGTGCCATGAATCTGACATAGTTTGTGTGGAATCTTGTTTAGGCTGGACGGTCCATCTCTGCTGCCTTTGAAAAGCTTTTTCCGTTGACCTGGTCGAGAGCCCCTGAATCCGGCGTTTACCGCTATATTATCTGGCCTATCTTCTTTATTTCAACGCTTGCTTTTACTGCGTCGTGGTTTTCCATTGCCATCCCTGACTTCGGATGTGCTTGGGTCGCTGGTGCTACTGCGGGCTAACCAGCTATCTTCGCCCGCGCAAAAGGAGGTCATGAGGTTTGTCAGGGTTGCCATTGTTCTCGGTTTTTCTTGGCCGAGATGTCTGGCGAGCCATTCGTCTCGGACGTTGTGCTTGAAAGCTGCTAAGGCTTCGGCGTCCGGGCAGTCGACGATTTGGTTCTTCTTAGTGAGAAACATGTTCCAAAGCTTTCGGGCAGACTCTTCGGGCTGTTGAATTATATGACTTAAATAGTCTGCATCCGGAGGTCGGACATAGGTCCCTTGAAAATTAGCCTGAAAAGCATCCTCGAGCTCCTCCCAACTTCCAATTGAGTTTTCGGGGAGGCTTTTCAGCCAGTGCCGAGCTGGTCCTCTAAGCTTGAGGGGCAAGTACTTGATGGCGTGGAGATCGTCTCCGCGAGCCATATGGATATGGAGGATAAAGTCCTCAATCCAGACCCCAGGGTCTGTGGTCCCATTGTACGCCTCTATGTTCACTGGTTTGAATCCTTCTGGAAATTCGTGGTCCAGCACCTCATCGGTGAAACATAGGGGGTGTGCGGCACCCATGTATTTGGATGTATCATGGTGTTCAGATGGTTGTAGTTTTCGGTTTTGATTTTGTGCCCTAGCATGCTTCCTAGATCCATAGATGGATCTGGTCATACTGGATTTTTGGCGCAAGTCCTCACATAGATCGTGTGTTGACTTATGTGTGGCCTTGTTAGCCGCTCTATCGCGGCCACAAGGTGGTTGATCCGGCTGGTTGGCCGTTTTATTTTTCGGTTGTGTGGGCTCTACGGCCTCATCGTCGAATTCAGGAAATAGCTTGCGCTTTGGATGGCTCTTTGTGTGGTAACTTCCACCATACTTTTCTTTGTTGTCGAGTACTTTGTTCCACCTACAGTTGAGCCTATTGTGTGCGGCCTTAAGCCTTTGCTTCTGCTTCTTCAGACTCCTCGTTGTGGCAATAAGCCTTCTGCGGAGGTTCTCTTGTTCCAAGTGCGTTTCCGAGATGATGTGTGCATCTTCGTCCGGACTGTTTTCCTCCCTAGAGGGGGGTTGATGAGGTTTATCCTCGGCGTCGCCGTGTTCGGACATCGGATCCATACTATGTTCGCCGTTTGTAGTTTCATCGTGCTCTGCCGCTGGGTCAATGTGGTTGTCGTTTCCTCTGGAGTCGACTGGAGTGCTATTTTCTCCTGCATTGTTATCGCTGTTTTTCCCGGGGCAGGATTTTGAGCGGCGCCTATGCCGACGCTATGCTTGCTTCTCGAGGGAGCTATTCTTCGCTGCATCCTGCGGTTCTTCGTCATTGTTTTCTTTGGGTGTATCCATCATGTATATGTCATGTGGTGAAGTGGCTGTCCAGCGCCCTGTGGGCACTGGTTCCTATTCCTCTCCTGCACCGTCGTCCATGCTGTCGATGTCTTCGGAGTCGAATCGAGCATGTCGGTTAGATCATCGACAAAGGCTACTAAGTGGGTGGTGGGTGGGCAGCGAATTTCTTCATCGTCGGCATCCCATTCTAGCCGGACATGGTTCGGCCAAGGATCTCCTGACAAGGAGAGAGACCTTAATGAATTTAGCACGTCGCTGAAAAGTGAGTGCTGAAGGATATCCGTGGAGGTGAACTCCATGATCAGCACCCAATCGGATTCGATAGGCACGGACGTAGGCGGCTCGGAGTCCGTGGCCAGAGACGAATCCAGTGGTTCGGCAACACGGCTCTCGTGAGGGGTGAAGTCAGTATCCGGCTCCATCGCTACTAAGAGTGCGGCCTCCATGGCGGGGTCTATCCCCCTGTCCTCGGATGGCGCAATTTGCTCCGGATTGAGGGCCAAAGTAGTTGCAGGTGTGATCTCCCAAACACTTTCCGACGGCAGAGTTATGTCATGCTCTCCATGATAGTGCGGCGCACCTGACGTGGGCTCGAACCCGTCGAAGATCAAGTCTCCGCGGATGTCGGCAGTGTATTTTAAGTTTCCGAACCTGACCTGATGGCAGGGGCGTAGCTCTCGATCTGCTCCAGATGGCCAAGCGAGTTGTCCCGCAATGTGAAGCCGCCAAATACGAAGATATGTCCGGGGAGGAAAACCTCACCCTGGCCCGCATCGTTACCGATGATCGAAGGAGCCATCAAGCCTTACGGTGACGACACAGTGGAACTCTCAATGAAAGCACCAATGTTAGTGTCAAAATCGGCAGATCTCGGTTAGGGGGTCCCGAACTGTGCGTCTAAGGCGGATGGTAACAGGAGACGGGGGACACGATGTTTACCCAGGTTCGGGCCGTCTCGATGGAGGTAATACCCTACTTCCTGCTTGATTGATCTTGATGATATGAGTATTACAAGAGTTGATCTACCACGAGATCGTAGAGGCTAAACCCTAGAATCTAGCCTATGGTATGATTGTTCTTGTCCTATGGACTAAACCATCCGGTTTATATAGACACTGGAGGGGGCTAGGGTTACACAGAGTCGGTTACAAGGAAGATGATCTACATATCCGTATTTCCAAGCTTGCCTTCCACGCCAAGGAGAGTCGCATCCGGACACGGGACGAAGTCTTCAATCTTGTATCTTCATAGTCCAATAGTCCGGCCAAAAGATATAGTCCGGCTGTCCAGAGACCCCCTAATCCAGGACTCCCTCAGTGGGTACTGTTGGGAAATTGATAGAACTTCAAATAATTATGATGATATCCATGCAATAATCATTACATAGGCATCGCGTCCAAGATTAGTGGACCGACTCTTGCCTACATCTACTACTATTACTCCACACATCGACCGCTATCCAGCATGCATCTAGTGTATTAAGTTCATGAAAAAACAGAGTAATGCAATAAGAACGATGAAATGATGAAGACAAGATCCGTTTATCTATATGGCGGTAGATGTAGATTTTGTCTCTTTATCCTTAGAAGCAACGATATATACGTGTCGGTTCCCTTTCTGTCACTGGGATCTAGCACCATAAGATTGAACCCACTACCGGGAACCTCTTCCCATTGCAACATAAATAGATCGAGTTGGCCAGACAAAACCCAAATATTGGAGAAGAAATACGAGGCTATAAGAGATCACGCATAAAAGAGATCAAGGAAACTCAAATACTTTCATGGATATAAAAACATAGATCTGATCATAAACTCGAAGTTCATCGATCCCAACAAACACACCGCAAAAAGAGTTACATCATATGGATCTCTAAGAGACCATTGTATTGAGAATCAAGAGATAGAGATGAAGCCATCTAGCTACTACCTACGGACCCGAAGTTCTACAAAGAACTACTCACGCATCATCAGAGAGGTGCCAATGGAAGTGGTGAACCCCTCCGTGATGGTGTCTAGATTGGATCTGGGGATTCTGGCCTCTGCGGCGGCCGGATGAATATTTCGTCGACACCCCTAGGGTTTTGGGATTTTTGGGGTATTTATAGAGCAAAGAGGCGGTCCGGAGGTTACCCGAGGTGGGCACAACCCACCAGGGCACGCTAGGGCCTCCTGGCGCGCACTGCTGGGTTGTCCCCTCCTCAAGACTCCCCCCAGGTGCAACCCGAGGCCATCTTCTTCCTTTTGGCCTATAAAAAATCATCGTAAAGTTTCGTGCCATTTGGACTCCATTTGATATTGATTTCCTGCGATGTAAAAAACATGGAAAGAATAGGAACTGGCACTGGGCACTATGTCAATAGGTTACTACCAAAAAATGATATAAAATGATTATAAAACATCCAAGATTGGTAATAAAACAACATCGAACAATCAAAAATTATAGATACGTTGGAGACGTATCACTTGGCGGATAAGAAGGATAGCAAAGTGAACAAAGGTATATTTGATATACAGATTGTTTATTTGTACTTTACTAGTGTTCATAGCAACCTCTGGGTATTTGATACCAGTTCAGTTGCTAAGATTAATAACTCGAAATAGGAGTTGCAGAATGAATAGAGACTAGTTAAGGACGAGGTGACGATGTGTGTTGGAAGTGATTCCAAGGTTGATTCGATCACCATCGCACACTCCCTCTACCTTCGGGATTAGTGTTGAACCTAAATAAATGTTATTTGGTGTTTGCGTTGAGCTTGAATATGATTTTATCATGTTTATTGCAATACGGTTATTCATTTAAGTCAGAGAATAATTTATGTTCTGTTTACATGAATAAAACCTTCTATGGTCATACACCCAATGATAATGGTTTACTGAATCTCGATCGTAGTAATACACATATTCATAATATTGATGCCAAAAGATGCAAAGTTGATAATGATAGTGCAACCTACTTGTGGCACTACCATTTAGGTCATATTGGTGTAAAGCGCATGAAGAAACTCCATGCAGATGGGCTTTTGGAATCAATTGATTATGAATCATTTGATACTTGCGAACCATGCCTCATGGGCAAGATGACTGAAACTCCGTTCTCCAGAAGAATGGAGCGAGCTAATGACTTATTGGAAATAATACGTACCGATGCATGATGTCCGATGAGTGTTGAGTCTCACAGTGGGTATCATTATTTTCTAACCTTCACAGATGATTTGAGCAGATATGGGTATATCTACTTAATGAAACACAAGTTTGAAACATTTTAAAAGTTCAAAGAATTTCAAAGTGAAGTGGAGAATCATCGTAACAAGAAAATAAAGTTTCGATGATCTGATCACGGAAGCGAATAATTGAGTCACGACTTTGGCCTTCATTTAAAACAATGTGGAATAGTTTCACAACTCACGCCACCTGAAACACCACAGCGTAATGGTGCGTCCAAATATCGTAACCGTACTTTATTAGATATGGTGCGATCTATGATGTCTCTTACCGATTTAACACTATCTTTTTGGGGTTATGCATTAGAGATAGCTGCATTCATGTTAAATATGACATCGTCTGAATCCGTTGAGACGACACCGTATGAACTGTGGTTTGGCAAGAAACCTAGGCTGTAGTTTCTTAATGTTTGGGGTTGCGATGCTGATACGTCTCCAACATATCTATAATTTATGAAGTATTCATGCCAATATATTATCATTCTTGGATGTTTCACAATCATTTTATAGCAACTTTACATCATTTTTTGACTAACCTATTGACCCAAAGCCCAGTGCCAGTTACTGTTTTTGCTTGTTTTTTACATCGCAGAAAATCAATATCAAATGAACTCCAAACACCGCTAAACTTTTTGTGGATTTTTATGGGCTAGAAGACTCTCGATGGGCCAAAGCAGCACCTGGGGGGGGTGCCCCGAGGGGCACAACCCACCAGGGCGCACCAGGGCCCCCTGGCACACCCAGGTGGGTTGTGCCCACCTCGATGGCCTCCCGCACCCCTTCTTTGCACTATAAATTCCCAAATATTCCGAAACCCTTCGAGGTTAACATAGATCAGAAGTTCCGCTGCTGCATGGCTCTGTAGCCACTGAAAACCAATCTAGACCCATTCTGGTACCCTGTCGGAGGGGGGAATCATCTCTAGTGGCCATCTTCATCATCCCGGCGGCCACCACGATGAGGAGGGAGTAGTCCACCCTCGGGGCTGAGGGTTTGTACCAGTAGCTATGTGTTTAATCTCTCTCTCTTGTGATCTATATCATGGGCTTTGTTAATATAGTCGGATCATATGATGTTTCTCCCCTCTATACTATTGTTATCATGAATTAAATCTTTAGCCTTTGAAGTTTTGTCATGTCGGGTTGAATGTTCAGATTTGATAACACATGATGTATGTCTTGCGGTATGAATACTTGAGGTGACAATGGGGTATCATATTGATTCACTTGATATACGTTATGGCACTCAACCCGTGGTGATATTGGGGTAATCTATGCATAGGGGTTGATGCATGTTTTTATTACCTTTTCTCTGATAGAAACTTTGGGGTCTCTTTGTAGTTCTTTGTGTGGATTGAGTATTATGAATATGAATATGCTTTGGGTTATTCTAATACGAACTCTAGGATAGATCGAATGGAAAAAATAGCTTTGCGTTATTTTAGTACGAACTCTTGAATAGATGGAGCGGAAAGAATAGCTTTGAGGTGGTCTTGTACCCTACAAACAATTTCTATCTTTTGTTCTCCGCTAATAGGAACTCGGGAGTGATTCTTTGTTGCACTTTGAGGGAAAATTATATGATCTAACTATGTTAGCAAAGTTGAGAGATTGCACTAGCGAAAGTACGAACCCTAGGCCTCATTTTTAAGCATTGCAATACCGTTTTTGTGCCTGTTTACTCTTTCCTACCTTTTTGTTTTTATTTATTCAGATTATAAAAATATATTCCCACCATCCGTATTACACTTTTATCACCATCTCTTCGCCGAACTAGTGCCCCTATACAATTTGCCATTGTATTGGGTGTGTTAGGGACACAAGGGATTTCTTGTATTTGGTTGCAGGGTTGTTTGAGAGAGACCATCTTCATCCTACACCTCTCACGGATTGATAAACCTTAGGTCATCCACTTCAGGGAAAATTGCTACTGTCCTACAAAACTCCAAGCTTGGAGGCCCAACACGTGTCTACAAGAATAAAGTTGCATAGTAGACCTCAACCTCTTTCCTGGCGCCGTTGTCTGGGAGGTGAGTGCTTGAAGGTATATCTTTAGATCTTGCAATTGAATCTTTTAGTGTCTTGTTTAGTTTATAAAAGAAAACTACATAAAAATGGAATTGAGGTTGCATCATATTATTGATCATCTTTATAATATCTTTCTTGAAAATGATGGTTCGGAAAATTGTGCTCAATTGTTAGAAGAATAAATCAATAAAATGTTTGGCACAAAATATTTGAGTGATGAGCATGATTGCAATGTTGTTAGTATAAATTCTTTGAATATCCAAAATGCTAATGATGATTGCACAAGTCATGACAAAAATGTTTCTTATAAGCATGTCACTTTTTGCAGAGTGAATTGGGAGTGCAATTGCACACCAAAAAGGGAAGATAGATTTTGTAAGAAGCATAAATATTTAGAAACGAAAAAGCTGCAAGAGAGTCTAGATGATTGTGCTGAAAGGTTTAATTTTTTCCGCCATCCTTGGGAACTTTGCAATGAACGTGGTCATTTAAATCTGCAATGCAAATTCTTTCATGATCAAATCATGTCCAAAAATTGTGATAACTTGATTACCCTTGAGCATCATAAAGAGCTCAGTCTTCTTTTGGGGTATGAAGAAATGAAACGTACAACTAAGGGTATTCCAAAATTTTATCTCAAGAGATTTCTTGATTTTGATCTAGAGGAAATTTATATGTTTTGTGCGGTAAGTTGCATTTAGAATCCTTATATTGCCAAATATCTAAAGTCAAGAAAACAAACGGAATATGAAGAGAGTACTTATGAAAGGGAAAATGTTTCCCAATACCCTCCTAGTGTTTATTATGATGAATCAGGTAACGAGGAGGAGCTTCCTATCCAATCGATCTCTTCAACAAGAAGCTTGAAAAAATTAATTAAACCCACACATGGTGTGGTGAAGAATAAGAAAATAAGAAAGAATAGAGGTAAAAAGGTACCTCTCCCAAATAATGGTGCACCCATCACCGGCGTGCCTCATGAAAGTGAATCAAATATGTTGATGGAGGATTATGATATTGATGATGATTTTGTTATGCCTATTGCTTGTTGTGAGGATTATGATTGGGAAGACAACGATATCCCTTATGATCTCGAAAATCTTTTTAGCACTTGCTTGGAAGAATACGACAATAATGTTTTCTATACTATTGGTGCCATTCAGGCTATTGATAAGAATGATTGTGATGATATGCAAAACCACAAGCTTGGGGATGCTATGTTTGATGAGTATGATATGTTTGAAGATTTATTTGCTGGAAATAATGCTTGTCCTAAGCTTGGGGATGCTTTGCTTAATGAATATGATCCTTTGATTCCTTCTACTTTCGATAAGAAAAATTATTATGATGATAGAATGCCTCCTATTTATGATGATTACATTAATGAAAGTTGGTTTGGAAGAGTGTCAACCCTAGGTAGTAGTGATCCCACTATTTTGGAGGGTGTTGAATCTTATTACAATATTGATGAAAGTGGATTTGGAGAGGTCATGACTTTATTTAGTGATACATCCACTATTTTGGAAGAGGTTTCAATTGACTATGACAATGAAGTTGCTATCTATGATGACTATTATGATGACAAGTATGCCATAAAGATTAATAAATCTTCTATTCTTGTGCATCATGAAAAGAGTGTTGTATGTGATAGCTATATTTTTGAATCTATTCATGATTTTCTGAAAATTATTGTGAGAAGGAACTTATGCTCTTACATATCTCAATAAAATCAAGTTTCATCTCTATGTATTGATTGTTTTGAAGTTGCACTTGTTTTGCCTTCCTATGCTAGTTGATTCTTGTTCCCATAAATTGTTTGCTCATAAAATCCATATGCGTAGGAAGTGGGTTAGACCTAAATGTGCTAGTCATATGCTTCATGATGCTCTCTTCATGTTTCTATTCTTATTTTTTATGCGAGCATCATTGAAATCATCATGCCTATTAAGGGAGTCCTGGATTAGGGGGTCTCCGGACAGCCGGACTATATCCTTTGGCCGGACTGTTGGACCATGAAGATACAAGGTTGAAGACTTCATCTCGTGTCCGGATGGGACTTTACTTGGCGTGGAAGGCAAGCTAGGCAATACGGATATGTATATCTCCTCCTTTGTAACTGACCTTGTGTAACCCTAGCCCCCTCCAATGTCTATATAAACCGGAAGGTTTTAGTCCGTAGGACAACATACAATCATACCATAGGCTAGTGTCGGTGTCAAAACTGGCGGATCTCGGGTAGGGGGTCCCGAACTATGCGTCTAGGAAGATGGCAACAGGGGGTGGGGGACACGATGTTTTTACCCAGGTTCGGGCCCTCTCGATGGAGGTAAAACCCTACTCCTGCTTGATTGATCTTGATGATATGAGTATTACAAGAGTTGATCTACCACGAGATCGAAGAGGCTAAACCCTAGAAGCTAGCCTATGGTATGATTGTTGTTCTTGGTCCTACGGACTAAACCCTCCGGTTTATATGGACACGGAGGGGGCTAGAGTTACACAGAGTCGGTTACAAGGAAGGAGATCTACATATCCGTACTTCCAAGCTTGCCTTCCACGCCAAGGAGAATCACATACGGACATGGGACAAAGTCTTCAATCTTGTATCTTCATAGTCCAACAGTCCGGGCAAAGGATATAGTCCGGCTGTCTGGATACCCCCTAATCCAGACTCCCTCAGTAGCCCCTGAACCAGGCTTCGGTGACGATGAGTCCGGCGCACAGATTGTCTTCGGCATTGCAAGGCGGGTTCCTCCTCTGAATACTTCATAGAAGATTTTGAACACGAGGATCGTGTCCGTCTCTGCATAACGAGTTCCACATACCACCGTAGAGAGAATAATATTTCCATAAATCTAATCTGCTGACGTACCCCGTAGTGTGACATCACACCACAACCAGGTCTTTATTCGAATTCTTTTTCATAACCAATCTCAGCGTGTTTCGCGAGGCGGTTTCCTCGGCACGTCTTGTCGAAGCAGAGACCGTGTCCCCTTTATTACGGGATTCTCATCAAAACGGACGTGGGTAAACCAACCGTGCCTATTGGTAGGACTCCTAGATCTTACGCAAGTCCCAAACAACCACGAGGAGGATGCTTGATATTCACCCTATTTATAAAGGGGACGAGTCTTTTTTCTTTTCTCCCTCTCATTCTCAATCAAATCCTTCCCCCGCCTCGAGTTCTAACACCCGAAACTCAGGTCAGTTGCTTCGGACCTTCAACTATGTCTGGATCCAACCTTCAAGGTTGGTGGATGCCTTCCTCTGTCACGGAGGAGGACATCAAGAAGTTGAGAGAGGCCAGATATCTGACCGCCGAAATTTCGCATCGGCTACCCGCCCGAGGGCAGGTCGTCCCTACTCCCGAACCCAACGAGAGCGTCGTGTTCGTCTCCCACTTCCTCCGAGGACTAGGCCTCGCTTTGGATCCCTTTGTTAGGGGTCTTATGTTCTATTATGGGCTAGATTTTCACGATCTGGCCCCGGATTCCCTTCTTCACATTTCGTCATTTATTGTCATATGTGAGGCCTTCCTCCGCATTACCCCTCACTTCGGCCTGTGGCTCAAGACCTTCGATGTGAAGCCGAAGATGATCGAGGGGCAGCACACAGCGTGCGGAGGCACTTTAATAAGCAAAATTGCTGACGCTCCATGGCCTAAGGGTAGCTTCCCAGAGGTGTCCGGATTGTGGTAGCTGCCCCCACCTTTCGCTCAGGCCCCCCACCACAACTGACGTCATGGATCAGCAGGGGGATGAGCTGGGGTCCAGCCAAGGACGTGTCAATACTACAAAGCCGTATCCGAGATCTCTTTGAGAGAGATTTCAGTCTGGTTATGGTCGTGCAAGTTATGCTAGTTCATCCAGTCCAGCCTTGCAAACGCCAGCCCCTTCGCATGTGGGAATTCAACCCGAAAGGACCGTGAGCTATTCAACACTTCCTTGGCATGACGCCCGAGGAGATGTACAAATTGTTCTTCGGACCACAAATAATGTGTCCTGGCATCACTGAGGATGCAGGTCTGAGCTGCAATCGCCCGGATACCCAAGTAAGTAGCCCCGCATCCGAACACACTGTCCGTTTTTTATCACAACATCGCCCTAAAAAAGCCGCTCTTTTACCAGGATTGGATAGCGAAGGCAAAGTTAATCAGGTGTCCGGCCCCCTCCCAGAGACATCACCAAATCCTGTGCTAACCAAGATGCTGGAGATCGTGCCTTATCAAGCGCCCTCAGGAGAAGATAAAGGGGGGACAAGGAGTGTCGGTGTCAAAACCAGCGGATCTCGGGTAGGGGGTCCCGAACTGTGCATCTAGGCTGGATGGTAACAGGAGGCAAGGGACACGAAGTTTTACCCAGGTTCAGGCCCTCTTGATGCAGGTAAAACCCTACGTCCTGCTTGATTAATATTGAAGATATAGGTGTTACAAGAGTAGATCTACCACGAGATCGGAGAGGCTAAACCCTAGAAGCTAGGCTATGGTATGATTGTATGTTTTTATTGTTGTCCTACGGACTAAAACCCTTCGGTTTATATAGACACCGGAGAGGGTTAGGGCTACACAAGGTCGGTTACAAAGGAATAGATATCCATATACGTATTGCCTAGCTTGCCTTCCACGCCAAGTAGAGTCCCACCCGGACACGGACGAAGTCTTCAATCTTGTATCTTCATAGTCTAACAGTCTGGCCAATGGAGACAGTCCGGCTGTCCGGAGACCCCCTAATCCAGGACTCCCACAGTAGCCCCTGAACCAGGCTTTAATGACGATGATTCCAGCGCGCAGTTGTCTTCGGCATTGCAAGGCGGGTTCCTTCTCCGAATACATCACAGAAGAATTTGAATATGAGGATAGTGTCCGACCCTGCAAAATAAGTTCCACATTTCACCGTAGAGAATAATGCTTTCGCAGATCTAATCCACTAGCTTGTTTTGGCAACATGACGTTACGTCATGGCCCGGTGATTATTCGAACCGTTTCTTTTAACGAGCCCCGCACATAACGCGAGGCAGTTTTTTGACACGTCTTGTCAAAGTAGAGATCGTGTCCCCTTATTACGGGATTCTCATTAATGCGGTTCGTGGGTAACCCAACCATGTCTAGGACTCCTAGATTATAGGTATGTCCGAAACGGCTACAGAGAGGACGCTTGATATTCACCCTCTTTATAAGGGGATAAGGTTTTTGCTTTTTCCCTCCTGTGCTCAACCAAACGCTTCCCCCGCCTTGAGTTCTAACACCTAAAGCCCAGGTCAGGTGCTCCGGATCTTCAACCATGTCCGGATCCAGCCTTCAAGGCCGATGGACGCCCTCCTCCATTACGGAAGAGGACACTAAGAAGTTGAGGGAGGCCAGATATCTGACCGCCGAGGTGTCGCATCGGCTGCCTACTAGAGGGCAGGTCATCCCTACTCCCGAACCCAATGAGAACGTTGTGTTCGTCTCTCACTTCCTTCGAGGTCTAGGCCTCATTCTGGATCCTTTCGTCAGGGGCTTGCTGTTCTATTACGGGTTAGATTTCCACGATCTAGCACCGGACTCCTTTCTCCACATCACGACATTTATTGTTTTTTGTGAGGCCTTCCTCCACGTTACCCCTCACTTTGGCCTGTGGCTAAAGACCTGTGAAGTAAAGCCGAAGATGATCGAGGGGCAACAAGCCGCATGTGGAGGTGCATCAATAGGCAGGATGGCAGGAGCTCCATGGCCGAGAGGTTCCTTTCCAGAGGTGCCCGAATTATGGCAACGGGAGTGGTTTTATGTCACAGCTCCCAGAAGTGCCAAGTGGGTGGCTGCCCCCGCTTTCCGCTCGGGCCCCCCACCACAACTGATGTCATGGATTAGCAGAGGTCTGAGCTGGGGTCCAGCCAAGGATGTGCTTATGCTGCAAAGCCGCATCTGAGATCTCTTCGAGGGAGATTACAATTTGGTTGTGGTAATACAAGTTATGCTGGTTCACCAAGTCCAGCCTTGCAGACGCCGGCCCCTGCGCTCGTTGGAGTTCAACACAGAGGAACCACGTGCCATTCAAAGTTTCCTCGACCTGACGCACGAGGAGATGTACAAGTCATTCTTCAGACCTCAAGTGGAGTGTCCGGATATCACCGAGGACGTGGGCCTGAGCAGTAACCGCGCCACCGAACACACTGTCTTTTATTCAAGTTTATTTTTGAGAGTTCACCTTTTGACCAGGACTGGCTAACGAAGGCGAAGATGATTCGGTGTTTGGCCCCCCTCCCTGAGGGTTTGGAAAATCCGGTTTTGGAGAAGATGCTCGAGGTCACACCTTGCTCGGAGCCCTTGAAGGAAGATACCGGGGGGGATAATACGGGCGAATGCGGTCCCCCATCGCTACCTGCTCCAACTGAGGGAACGAGCGTTTCCACGAAGGAGGATGATCGAGGGAGAAAAAGGACTGCTTCCGAGGATCCGGAAGCCGAAGCCTCCAAACGGGAGAAGAAGTCTCCCACAGAGGGTCCTGCCTCGGAGGGTGCTTTTGCCGCACAAAGTCCGCAAGGGGATCTGCCCTCCAACGAGTCGTAAGTGATCCAGAATATTTTAATAGTAAGAGCATGCTATCTTTTTCCTTTGAGAAAGTGACCACCGCATATATCTTGCAGTTCGGGCCTCAGCCCCTCTCAAATGAGTTCGTCTTCGGGGGATCTTCTTCCGGAGATGATGGAGAGCAAAACGCCTCCCCCGAACTCCTCCGCTCCAGAAGCGGGCGACCCCGAAGTGTCGTCGCGGAGGGCCTCTCCGGATCCGGTGACGCCAGAAGATAGTCTCGTAGACCCCAGAAGTCCCCAGTGTCCGGCTCCCGAAGAGAGCATACGAAAGAGTCTGGCACCGTCTAGTGTGCGGTCGGACGTTCTGAGGGAGTTGGTGAGGCGAGCGGCCATCTCAGAAGAGCACCATATGTTGATGGGTACGGTGATGGAGAGAATCTCGTCCGCTGAAAGCGAATTACATGAAGCCTTTATGAGTCTATTGACAGGCTTTGAGGTATGTGAGATAAGATGTGATAGTAATGCACATGTTATAGTAGCCCCTGAGACTCTGGTTGTCGTCGAGAACGGCGGCGAACAGAGGATGAAATTCCCAGGCAATAACCAATCTTCTTTTATGTGCAGGTGGTGGGAGCTCCGGTGGATAGCCGGACTAGGGAGTTTGCCCAATTAAAACGGCAACTGGATGCGGCAGACGCCGACATCGAGCTTGTTATCAAAAGGCTTGATGAGGCACAGGGTAAGTGTTATTATCCGGAGAACGCCACATAGTAAGAGCAGCATAATGCCAGTATCTTTAATATGTTGTGACTGCAAATGGGGCTGCCACCATGGAAGCCTTGCGGGCGGAACTTGCCCGAGCCAAGAAACAAGCGAGGAGTAGTAATGCGCCTGCTTTGAAGGCGGCCGAAGATTTGAAAGCCAAGAAGGCCGCACATTGCGAGAGCCGAGAGAAGATGGCCAAGATGGCGTAGAATTGAAAGACACTGCCGACCGTTGCCAGGTCCTTGAGAAAGAGAACCAAGCGAAGGCAATGAACCTTGAGAAGGCCGCGGCGGCATACAAAGACACCTGTTCTGCTATGATAGCAAAGAAGGAGGAGCTGCGGGAAGCTAGGGATATTGCGGCTGGAAAACCCTTCATGTTACGGAGGAAGTTCGGAGATCCACGGTATGCCCCTCTGGATCGGCTGTGGAGCTCGGCAGATGTGTATATGGATTTGGCGTCGAGCGCTGCCGATGCGGCCAAGTACTTCCAAGGTTAGACAGATCGTGAAGTGGACAAGCTGTTCTAGATGCAATTCCACGTTCCAGAGCGTCCGCTTTCATTGACTGACCAGCTAGCCGAATGGGCCGAACTGAATAGGTTGTCTGGACTCGCCATGAGGTCTGTTGTGGATCAATTATGGTCGGAAGGGCCGAAGCCGAACAGCTCTTTCAGCTTAGTGCAGCAGCTCCTTGATGCGATGACGCGCATTAATGCGATGAAGAGGTCGGCGTGCATAGAAGGCTCGCGGATGGCCCTTGCCCATGTTAAAGCATACTGGGCGGAGATGGACGCTACCACTATTGCGGCGCAGGGTTCGGCCATAGGCCGTGTGGCTGTCGAACATTATTTCAAGGAAGTTCTCGAGGGTGCTCGTTTGATAGAGGCCCAGTGCTCGAAAAATATTATGTCTGAGGGATATGTATTCTCATTGTAAACATAATGCTTTTATGAAGTTTTTATAAGGTTGTGTTTATACTTTTGCCTGAAAGTAGTATGATGCCTCCTGTGCGGCCGTTTATGTATACATGTGTATAACCTGAAAGATTGCAGTCGTCGGCTTCAACCCCCATGCATATAATGCGGAGGTGCTCGCAAAAAACGCGTGTTCACACTTAACCCAACGTCTTGGTCCTGATAAGGAGGTGATAGCGCAGCGAGCGAGGCAACCGGACTATAATGCTTGAACACTTTCACTTAGCCATAGGAGTTTGACAGTGGGGCTACTAGATAGCCCCTGGTGGCTCCGCACTCTCCCGATCGCGGGGTGCGTATATGCCTGGCCGGAAAACGGCCCTTCGTTAAGGCGGAGGAATTCTAACATTCCGATAGGTCATTGAGTGGTTGACCAGTCTCACGCTATATCATGACAGTTAGTTTTCGGCTTTTTCTACTGAGGCGCTCGTCCGGATGAACCAGGGCACAATCGCAGTAGTTCTCCTGGTGCTACCTTAGCCGGTAAAGCGGAATGTAAGGCACCAAAACACAGGAGCCGGGAAAAGCCAACATTTGACCAAAGACAATGATTCGGAGATGATGCATATAAGGCCGAACTCGTGACGCTGAACACTCTCTAAGGTATTCGGTCTTTATGGTATAAACCGGGCCGAAATAGTGCCGCTTGTAAGAAGCCCCTTATGTCCAGGTAGGTGCATTATTCTGACGTGGCCACATGCCAAGACGTCAGCATCCTTCTCAATTGTGCTGAGAATTCAGTGGATATGTATCAACAAGAGACAGTAAAAAAGGTTTACGCAGGGTCTTAATCTAAAAAGAATCCTTGGAGCGGGTCCCTGCTGCACGTCTGCGCCTGTGTCTCCGTTGTGTAGTATCCTGGACGGGTGTAGCACGATGATTATCTGTAAAAGAGAGGAGCTTAGGTAAAAAAGCTGTCGTGCAAAAGGATAGTTTTTTAAATAAACCATGTATAGTTCAAGGTGAGTAAGAATTGCCACTTGTCTGCGCACATTGAGCCCCTTGTATTGTAATAGGGGACCTGCTAATTAGTTGGTGAGGCCGTTTTTAGTGTGCGGCTGTTAAGGCTGCTGCACGCACTTCGGCGCGTAGAAATCGCTTAATATTTCCGTTCACTGTAATGATGTCGCGTGGACCGGGCATCTTGAGTGTGAGGGAAGCGTAGTGTGGTATTGCATTAAAGCGAGCAAAAGCTTCGCGTCCGAGTAGTGCTTGATAGCCACTTTGGAACGGAGCGATGTGAAAGGTTAGATGTTCGCTACGGAAGTTATCGGGGGAGCCGAATATAACGTTTAGTAGCAGGGAGCCCGTGCAACGAGCCCCTGGGCCTGGAGTTACTCCTTTAAAGGTAGTATTGCTATGGCGAAATTTTGTTGGGTCTATCCCCATTTTGCGGATTGTATCCCGGTATATCAGGTTTAGACTACTGCCCCCGTCCATCAGGACTCGTGCGAGGCGGTATCCGTCAATTATTGGGTCTAATACCAGGGCAGCCCATCCTGCATGCCGGATACTTGCTGAGTAATCACGATGGTCGAAAGTTATCGGTTGAGACGACCAGTGGCAGGACTCCGCGGTGATAGGCCTTCGGGCGTATTTTTCTGGGAGTACCGTTTTGTTTTTTCCATTGATCACGTGTAGGATGTTTACTATTTTGACTTCTAGTGGAAATTTCTTTTGTTCCCCAGTGTCTCCCTTGAGAGTCACATTCTCATCTTCGCTTGGTGTATCCTCCCCCTTGTGTACAACGTTAAGCTTGCCGGACTGCTTGAAGACCCAACATTCTTTGCGGGTATGATTGGCTGGTTTGCCAGGGATTCTATGGACCTGACATATTTGGTCCAGAATTTTATTCAGGCTGGACAGTTCGTCTCTAGCGCCTTTAGAGGGTGGCTTCTGACCTGGCCGGGAGCTTTTTAATCCGGCGTTTACTGTCGTGCTCTTTGTGCTGTCTCCTTTGTTCCGGCATTTGTTATTGTTGTTGCGCCGTGATTCCCATTTCCATCTCTAACTTCGGATGTACTGGGGTCGCTGGTGTTGCATCTAGCTAGCCAGCTGTCCTCACACGCGCAAAAGCGGGTCATGAGGCTTGTTAATGCTGCCATCTTTCTCGGCTTTTCTTGGCCGAGGTGTCTGGCGAGCCATTCGTCACGGATGCTATGTTTAAAAGCTGCCAATGCTTCGGCGTCCGGATAGTCGACAATTTGGTTCTTTTTCGTAAGAAACCTGTTCCAAAGTTTCTGAGCTGAGTCTCCGAGCTATTGAGTTATATGGCTCAAATCATCCGCGTCCGGAGGCCGGACATAATTTCCTGGGAAATTTGCCCAAAAAGCGTCTTCAAGCTCTTCCCAACTTCCAATGGAGTTTTCGGGGAGGCCTTTAAGCCAGTGGCAGGCTGGCCCTTTGAGTTTGAGGGGTAAGTACTTGATGGCGTGGAGATCATCTCCTCGAGCCATATGGATATGGAGGATATAGTCCTCAATCCAGACCCCAGGGCCTATTGTTCCGTCGTATGCCTCTATGTTCACGGGTTTGAATCCCTCTGGGAATTCATGGTCCATCACCTCATTGGTGAAACATAGGGGGTGTGCGGCACCCCTGTATCTGGGTGTACCACGTTGTTCGGATGTTATATCGTATGCTGGGGCGTGCTTGCGTGGTCCATAGATGGATCTGGTTGCGCTGTTCTTTTGGTGCAAGCCCCCGCGTGAATCTCTTATTGTCTTGTGAGTGGCATTGTTGGCCGCTCTATGTTGGCCATGAGGTCGTCTATCCGGCAAGGTGGCTATTTTGATTTTTGTTTGTGAGGGGTCTGAGGCCTCCTCATCGAATTCAGGTAGCAACTTCCGCTTTGGGTAGCTCTTGGTGGGGCGATTGTCGTCGTACCTTGCTGCTGTGTTGAGTATTTTACTCCATCTGATTTGGAGTGTGTCCTGCGCAGCCTTGAGCCTTTGCTTCTGCTTTTTTAGGCTCCTCGCGGTGGCAACAAGCCTTTGACGGGCATTCTGCTGCTCTGGGTGCCTGTCCGGTGTCGTGTCGTCCGGACTATTATCTTTGACAGAATTGGTTTGTTCGGTTTGATTCTCTATATTGCCATGGTCTGGCAGTGATTCGCCCTGCTCCAACACTGGGTCTGTGTGATCGTTATTTCTGGTGAGGCAGAATTTGGGGCGGCGCTTGCGCCGCCTCTTTGACTGCTTCTCGAGGGAACAAGCCTTCGGTGCGTCCTTCCATTCCTCGCCGTCGTCTTCTTTTGGTGTGTCCACCATGTATACATCATATGATGAAGTGGACGTCCAGCGCCCTGTGGGCGGTGGTTCATCTTCACCTCCAGCATCGTTGTCCATACTGTTGATGTCTGCGGAGTCAAAGTCGAGCATGTCGGTTAAATCATCGACAATGGCTACAAAGTGGGTGGTGGGTGGGCGTCGAATTTCTTCGTCGTCCGTATCCCAATCATGTTGGCCGTAATCTAGTCAGGGCTCTCCTGACAAAGAGAGAGACCTCAGTGAATTCAGAATGTCGCCAAAGGGCGAGTGCTGAATGATATCCGCGGTGGTGAATTCCATGATCGGCGCCCAATCGGATTCGATTGGCAGGGGCACGGATGATTTGGTTTTCGGAGGAGAGTCCGGCACCTTGGAGTCACGATTTGCATGGAGATTTGCGCTAGTGTTCGGCTCGATCACCGTTGAGACTGCCACCCCCGAGGTGGTGTCTAACCACCAGTCCTCGATTGGCGCAGTTGGCTCCGAGCTAAGGGTCGGAGCTCATGCGGGCGCGGCCTCTGGGGTACCCTCCGATGGCAGAGCTAGGTCATACCTATCGCGACAGTGCGGCGCACCCGGCTGTGGCTCGAATCTGTTGAAGATCAAGTCCCCATGGATGTTGGCCGTGTAATTCAAACTTCCAAATCTGACCTGATGGCCAGGGGCGTAGCTTTCAATCTGCTCCAGATGGCCAAGCGAATTGGCCCGCAGTGCAAAGCCGCCGAATACGAAGATCTGTTCGGGGAGAAAAGTCTCACCCTGGACCGCATCGCTATCGATGATAGTAGGAGCCATCAAGCCAAACAGCGACGACGCAGAGGAACTCTCAATGAAAGCACCAATGTCGGTGTCAAAACCGGGGGATCTCGGGTAGGGGGTCCCGAACTGTGCGTCTAGGCCGGATGGTAACAGGAGGCAAGGGACACGAAGTTTTACCCAGGTTCGGGCCCTCTTGATGGAGGTAAAACCCTATGTCCTGCTTGATTAATATTGAAGATATGGGTGTTCCAAGAGTAGATCTACCACGAGATCATAGAGGCTAAACCCTAGAAGCTAGCATATGGTATGATTGTATGTTTTTGTTGTTGTCCTACGGACTAAAACCCTTCGGTTTATATAGACACCGGAGAGGGTTAGGGTTACACAAGGTCGGTTACAAAGGAGGAGATATCCATATACGTATTGCCTAGCTTGCCTTCCACGCCAAGTAGAGTCCCACCCGGACACGAGACGAACTCTTCAATCTTGTATCTTCATAGTCTAAAAGTCCGGCCAATGGAGATAGTCCGGCTGTCCGGAGACCCCCTAATCCAGGACTTCCACAAGGAGGCTAGCGCCTCCGTGAAGGAGGTTAGCCGGGGAGGAGGAACTGAAACTTCCTTTCCCCAGGGAAGGAAGAGGAACGCCTCTGAGGACCCGAAGACCACGATCTCCAAACGGGGGAAGAAATCTTCGCCGGAGGGTCCTGCCCTGGGGGATACCCCGGCCGCACTATGCCCTCAAGGGGATCAGCCCTCCACCGAGCTGTAATTAAAAGGGTACTGAATAATGAAAATATCTCGCCTTACTTCTGAGGTAAATAACCGAAGCATTTATCTTGCAGTTCAAATCTTAGCCCTTCTCAGTAGAGCTCGTCTTCAGGGGATCTTCTTCTGGAGATGATGGAGAGCGAAATGCCCACCCCTGCCATACCTCCTCATGAGGCGGGCGACCCCGAGGTGTCGTCGCGGAGGGTTTCTCCTAATCTGGCAAGGCCAGAAGGTAATCCTATGGCCACCCGAAGTCCTCAGTATCCGGCTCTTGAAGAGGGCAATCGAAAGAGTCTGACACCGTCTGGTGTACGGTCGGACGTACTGAGGGATCTGCTAGAGCAAACGGCTATCTCAGAAGAGCACCGCACGTTGATGGGTACGGTGATTGAAAGGATTTCGTCCGCCGAAAGCGGGTTGCATGAAGCCTTTATGAGTCTACCGATGGGTTTTGAGGTACGCGAAATGATGTACATTTTTGACAGTACCGCACATTTTTAGATGTGCCCTGTGTAGATAGTAGCCCCTGAGACTCTGGGTGCTGTCAAAGACGACACCGCGCAGAGGATCATAGTCCCAGGAATAATCGTGCCGCCTTAATATGCAGGTGGTGGAGGGTCCGGTGGCCAGCCGGACTGTTGAGTTTGCCGAGCTAAAGCGGCAGCTTGACGTGGCAGACGCCGACATCATACTTGTCAACAAGCGGCTTGACGAGGCACAGGGTATGTGATTCATCCGGTGACACATGGGAAGAGGAGCATGATGCCAGTATCTATAACATGTGTGTGAATGCAGATGAAGCTGCGGCCGTGGAGAACCTTCGGGCGGAACTTGCCCGAGCCAAAGAACAAGCCAGGAAAAGCGATGCGGCTGCCCTAAAGGCAATCGAGGAGCTGAAAGCCGAATAGTCTGCTCACTGCCAAAGCAAGGAGGAAATAGCCAGGATGGCTGTGGAATTGAAGAATATCGCTGACCGTTACGAGCTTCTTGAAGAGGAAGATCGAGCGAAGAGGGCAGACCTGGAGAAGGCCACGATGGCGACCAAAGACACCTGCTCTGCAATGAGAGTGATGAAGGAGGAGTTGCGTCAAGTTGGGTATATCGTGGCTGGGAAGCCCTTTATGTTGCGGATGAAGTTTGGAGATCCTAGGTACGGCCCTTTGGACCGGGTGTGGAGTTTTGTGGACGCATATCAGGACTTAGCAGCGACTGGTGCCGATGCGGCCGAATACTTCCGAGATCAAAAAGATCACGAAGTGGAAAAGCTATTCTGGTCACAATTTTACGCTCCAGAGAGTCCGCTTCCATTGACTGGTCGGTTGGCCGAATGGGCCGAGCTGAATAGATTGTCTGGACTCGCCATGAGGTCTGTTGTGGATCATCTGTGGCCGGAAAGACCAAAGCCGAACAGTTATTTTAGTTTGGTGCAGCAGTTCCTTGGTGCAGTGCTGCACATCAACGCGATGAAGAGGTCGGCGTGCGTAGAGGGTGCACGGATGGCCCTTGCCCGTGTGAAGACATATTGGGCGGAGATGGAGGCCACCGCCATTGCAGCCCAAGATTCAGACGAGAGCCGAGTACCTGCCGAGCACTACTTTCGAGAAGTTCTTGAGGGCGCTCGTTCAATAGAAGCGCAGTGCTAGAAGAATATTATGTTCTACTGACATGTATTCCCATTGAAAAACAATGTTTTACTGAATTGTGAAGGCTATTTTATACTTGTGCCCAAAAGAATTATAATGCCTCCTGTGCGGCCGTTTATGTATATATGTATATAACCTAAAAGATGGCAGTCGTCGGCTTCAGCCCCCACGCATATAATGCGGGGGTGTTCGCAGAAGACACATGTTCACACTTGATCCAACGTCTTGGTCCATTAAGGAGGTGATAGCGCAGCGAACTAGGCAATCGGACAATAATGCTTTAACACTTTCACTTAGCCAGAGGAGTTTGACAGTGGGGCTACTATATAGCCCCTGGTGGCTCCGCGCTCATCCGAATTCGGGGCGTGTGCATGCCTGGTCGGGAAACGGCCCTTTGTTAAGGCGGAGGAATCCCAAAGATTCCGCTAGGTCATCGAGTGGTTGACTAGTCTCACGCTATATCATGACAGACAGTTTTCGGCTTTCTCTACTGAGGTGCTCGTCTGGATGAACCAGGGCAGAATCGCAGTAGTTCTCCTGGTGCCGCCCTAGCCGATAGAGCGGAACGTAAGGCAGCAAAACACAGGAGCCGGGCAAACCCAACATTTGAGCAAAGACATGATTCGGAGCTGATGCATATAAGGCCAAACTCGCGACGCCAAACACTCCCTAAGGTATTCGGTCTTTGTGATGTAAACCGGGCTAAACAGTGCCCTTTGTAATAAGCCCCTGGTGTCCAGGTACGTGCAATATTCTGACGTAGCCACATGCCAATACGTCAGCATCCTTCTCACTTGTACTGAGAATCCGGGGGATGTGTATCAACAAGAGACAGTAAAAAAGGTTTACACAGGGTCTTAATCTAAAAAGAATCCTTGGAACGGGTCCCTGCTGCATGTCTGCGCCTGTGTCTCCATTGTGCCGTATCCTGGACGGGTGTAGCATGATGGTTATCTGTAAAAGAGAGGAACTTAGTTGAAAAGTTGTCGTGCAAAAGGTAGGTTATACTAAATAAACCATGTACAGTTCAAGATGAGTAAAGTTGAGCCTAATTGTCACTTGTTTACACGCATTGAGCCCCTTGTATTGTTATAGGGGTATAGCCATCAAACCTGTATCAATTATATATAGTTACACCGGACTCGTCTAACTGTGTCCGTGGTCTTAACGACCTGTCAGATGCTCTAGTTGGTGAGGCCGTGCTACGTCTTGAGCTTGCATTGGTTTTCCCCGAAGAGGAAGGGATGATGCAGCAGAGTAGCGTAAGTATTTCCCTCAGTTTTTGAGAACCAAGGTATCAATTCAGTAGGAGTCCACGCTCAAGTCCCTCGTACCTGCACAAAACGATAGCTGCTCGCAACCAACGCGATTAGGGGTTGTCAATCCCTTCACGGTCACTTACGAGAGTGAGATCTGATAGATATAATATTTTTGGTATTTTTGTATAATGATGCAAAGTAAAAAGTAAAGGCAAAGTAAAAAAGCAAAGCAAGATTAAAGTGATGGAGATTGATATGATGAGAATAGACCCGGGGGCCATAGGTTTCACTAGTGGCTTCTCTCAAGAGCATAAGTATTCTATGGTGGGTGAACAAATTACTGTTGAGCAATTGGAGTGCTAAGGAAATCATTATTATTGGTATTGGTGAAGTCACACAATTTAGTATTATCTTGAGCCACCACGACAAAAAAGCAATCTAACACACGAGCAAACAAAAGGTAAGCGGGCAAAAAGAGGCAAATAGAGAGGGAGGATGGAGAGAGAGAAGGCGAATAAAACGGCAAGGGTGAATTGGAGGGAGAGGAAAGCGAGAGGCAAATGGCAAATAATGTAATGCGAGAGATAGGGATTGTGATGGGTACTTGGTATGTCGACTTTTTGCGTAGACTCCCCGGCAACGGCGCTGTCGGAGTAAATGACCACGGGTAGCCTAGCCGGCTTCCCCTGGCTCTTCAGAAAAATTATAGGCCGATTGAGTCTCCAAGCATCCAAGACGTGGGGCCGCCTTCCCCCAGCTGGCTACCTCTCAGGCCGGCTGCACAAAGGCAGCCCAGCCCTGAAATCCTTGAGAAATAAGACCACAAGAAGGCCGACTCCAAGAAGCCGGCCATGAGAAGGCCGACTCCCAGGAGCCCGCCCCTCAGCAGGCGGCCAAGATCGTGCCCTCAGAGTCTGCACCCACATAACGGCGACAAGACGGGGCGTGGCTATAGTGAAGCCTGCCACCCCCAGATCCCGGGGCACGCATGGCCATAGTGCGTCGTACAGGGCAGCCATCACCCGTTCGGCGCGGCACTGTTGCCACGTTGATTGTGACGTCACACACGGCGAGCGGTCAGTACGACCCGTGGGTGGCGGGCGCCTCAGTCAGGGAGACCCCAAAGGCGGCCAGGCTTCCCGCAGTCGGCCTGGGGTACGGCCGGCTCCCAATAGCCGGCCGGCTCTCTCCCTCGAAGGAGGTGCCTCATTAAGGAGATTAGACAAGGTAAGGCTACAGTGATGAGCTTCCTCGCGACGGCATTGTAGCCATGCTTACCACGACAAATCCCTCGTCACCAGAGGCAAGGCAACAGTAACCAGCCTCCGACAAAACTCCCGAGCAGTGGGGCCGGCCTGTCGACCAGAGGACCGGCAGCCGGCGGGGCCTACCAGGCGGCGGGCCCATCGCTCGGCGGAGAAGCCAGCCAGCATAGACACAGACGGCTGGGGCCCGCGCCCAGCCGGATTACCATTGTACCCCTGGGGGGTAGGCCTATATAAACCCCCATGGGCACCCATGCAGAGGGATCTCTCTTTGGATAGTTTTTAGACACCGCAACGAGAGGAGGAGTAGGCAAGCGTTGCCCCTCTTCATCCTTTCACCAAACAGCTCAAGGAGCCTCTTGTAGCTACTTGCCAATCTAGTGACCATGCAGAGACCCCGCAGAGCAGAAGTAGGGGTGTTATCTCCATAGAGAGCCCTGAAGTTAGGTAAGATTCGCCGGCGTGCATGTCTTCGCCTTATCGCGTTTCCAGGCACCAGCGATGTTTTATTGGCTCCCACAATGATAAGCCACCCGTTGGCATATGTCGCACCAACCACCCAACATTTGGCGCCCACCATGGGGCCAGGTGCACCGTCGTTCGGAGACCTGCTCTGGACGGGAACCCTTTTCCTCCCCAGCATGCGTAGCCAGCCCAGCTCGCCCGATGGCGCTTGCCCCGACGCGCTGCAAGGTGTCGCTGACGCATGCGCGGTGAGCTGCCTCACCGATCTTCTTGGCGAGGCTCGCATCTCTGACGAGCCCGCTTCCAACGCACGCACATGCTGCCCCGAAAGCCACCTCGTCTGCCTCCTCGACCAACTCCACGTCTCCGGCGAGCTGGCTGTGGATTTGGAGTCGGTTGGCTCTACCGACCCGATGCTTGTCGATTCCCACACAGCGTCACTTGACGCCTTCCCCTCCAACGTGGTAATCATCAACGACCCTCTTCCTCGAGCCGACAGCAGCGGCAGCGCCATCACCGAGGTACTGGTCATCAGCCACGGCGCCGCCTCTGGCGAAAACGCCCACGACGCCCTGCTGGCGGCGCTGCACGACCTATCCGCCCCCATCCCGGCTGACGTCGAAGCCCAGACACTGGAGGCGCGCCACCTCGCCCTCATCGCGGAGGGCCAGAAGCTAGCCTCCATGAGATGCCTCACCGAGGCTCACCAGCACGAAGTCGACCGTGCCGCCTTCGGCACGCCGCCTCCCGACGGGCCGAGCCGCGTCGGTATCATCAAGAAACGTGGTGCAGCTATCGCTGGTGCGCTGGGAGCAGATCGCCCAGTCTATGCCACACCTCTCGAGAACCTACGTGCCGCCTAGGCGGCTGTAGACGAGCTGGACGGACTGAGGGCCGACGAGCTCCCCTACATGACCAGACGCATCCAGCAACTTATCGACGCGGCCACAGAGCGGCATGAAGCCGGTGTGTACTGCTTCAGCGCAGTAGCTTGGGCCGAAAGCCGGTTCCGGATGTCCTGCGCCGCCACGTTCAGCATGGCCGTCCCACCACCCGGCGTCAACCAGGACAAGCTATCGCTAGCCGCTTCCAGGTCCTGGGCCGCCTGGCCGGCGCCAGCGGTGTTGTGCGGATCTGGCGCTGAAATCGCCTTCTTCACGTGCCGACGGGGCGGCGATAGGACCACAAGGTCCGCCCCGATAGTCGGCTCACCTCAGACCGGCTACGCGGGCGGCGCATCGGGCCGGCTACCTTGGCCCTTTCCAGCCGGCGGCGTCAGTTCCGCCTCCTTCCCCTTCGCCGGACGGCCGCAACTGGTCTCCTCCATCGGGGGCACTGGAATGTCGGGTGCCGCGGCGTGAAGGGGGATGACGAGCAGCGGAGGTTGGTTCCGCCGGGCCTCCGCCTCCTCCTCCGTGGCTGCGGCCTCCGCCTGGGCCTTGGCAGCCGCGTCGGCCCGTGCCTCCGCCGACTTCTCCCTCGCCTCCTGAGCCGCCCTCCGCTCCTCCGCCTCCTGCTCCTCCCGCGCTTCCCGCGCGTTTCGCTCTGTCGCCTCTAGGAGAGCTGCGCGGGGGTCTACACGGCGGGAGCTTGAGGACCCTCCCGCGGGTCCGACTACGGAGGCGGCGGGAGCCCGTTCAAGAGAAAGTGGGGCTCTGTTTGATAAGTCAAGAAGAAGGCTTAAAAAGATATCAACCAAAAAAGAAAAAGAAAGACGTAAGAAAGACGTAAGAAAGATAATACTTACGCTGAAACCGACTGCGGCTGCTTCACCACCTTACGGAAGCGGGCCGCCTTCGCGGCCGCCTCATCCCGCTTGGTCGCCGCCGCAATACTCTTGGGCTTCTTCGGTCGGCTGCCGAAATGGGTCAACGTGGCACAGCGTTTCTGCGCGCCGCCATGGGGAGCCGGCGCGGCGGATGGGCCCTCGCCTTGATGATCGGGCGCCGGCTGACGGTGCGGAACGACTTCGGTCTTGGCGTCATCCGGCCAATCCTCGAAGGCGGCCCCGAGCCCAGAGCTGCCTGCCTCGCCGCCCTCCCCTGCGACGTCTTCTTCCATGGCGGCCGGCCCTAGGTCCGGGTCGTCAACATCGTCCTTCGTGCGGTCAAGGAGGAACTGGCGTTCCACCCCCGCAGCCCCAGTTGCCGGCAGAAGCATGGGATTTTGCCAATACAAGCCGACTGGTCAGGAGTCAGCCATCATGAACCCGGCGACAAGAAAAGAAGAAAAGAAGAGAAACTTACTACTGGCAGAGGATTGGCGCGAGAGTACGGCACCTTGCCGTCCTGCCACTCCTCGTGAGTTTGTAGTTGGAAATGTAGTTCACCATGTAAGACACCTCGGCGTGAGGCATCTCCTTGGTGCTTATCCGGCACGGGTCGAAGCGGCCGCTCATCTGACAGATCATATGAGGTCAGCCCTGAAGTGGGAGCACCCGGCGCTCCACAAAGACGGCCACCAGGTCAGACCCAATCAGGCCCTCCGACTGGATCATCACCCGGAGCCGTGCAACGGAGGCGACCCCACCCTGAGACAGCGACCTGGCCCAGAAGGACCATGAGGGCTGCCTCCCAGCCGGCTACGTAAGGTAGCAGATTGATGAAATCGCCTTGGGGAGCGATGTTCTTCACGTAGAAGTAGGATTTCTGCCAGAGCTTCATCGACTGGATCAGCGGGATGGGCAGAAACGGGTTGTTGTCGCTCGTCCTCCGCATGGCGATGAAGGCGCCACATGGGGCGGGCACGCCCGCGACAACAGTGCCAAGCTTGCACTGGAAGAATTCTCCCCACAGTTTAAGGGTGGGGAGGACACCGAGAAAACCTCGCACAGGGCGACGAAGGCCGACAGTAGCATCACCGCGTTCGGAGTAAGGTGATGCGGCTGGAGATGATAAAATTCGAGGAAGGAGCGGAGGAACCCGCTCGCCGGCAGGCCGAAGCCGCGCAAACAGTGCGAGCGAAAGATTACCCGATCGTCCTCCTCCGATGCCAGCGAGATCTCCCTCTCCGGCGCAAGGCGGACCCACACAAAATCCGCGCTCGGCAGCCGCCGCGTCCGGCGGAGGAAGTCGTCGTGGACGTTGGAGCCGTCCCAGGAGCTCGACAACGCCATGAGAATGGCGCGGCGATGAGAAAGGTGCAGCGGAAGAAAGGTGCGCGACCCTGCTACGACGAAGCAACGGCAAGCCAAGAAGATTGGCGGGAAGGCCAAGCGGCGGCGGGTGGTTGTGGCGGCGGAGAGGAGGAAGAAGAAGGAAGGGGCAGAGCGAGGGAGAGCGTGCGAGCGTCTAGCGCTCCCCTCCTCTCCCCCTACTTATAGCCTCGTGCGGCGAAGCCGAGGAGGCAAGGCGTGGGGGACGTGGGATTAACTGCACCCACTCCCCCACGCCCCGTGATTATTGCACCTTCACGGCGTGCAGAAACCGCCGCTGGGAGGCGCGCGGTCTGTCTGGGCTGCAAAAGATCCGCGTGTGGGCCGAGGCCCTGTAGTGGCGGGCCCCGGACTGCGGCGGCGTCCCGTTGCGCGCGTGGGCTGGCAGGCCCCTCCAGCCGTGGGGTGCCACGTGGCGCGCAGGCGACGAACGGTCAGCTCGCAACTTGACTAGCTTCGGGGACTACTGTCGGAGTAAATGACCACGGGTAGCCTAGCCGGCTTCCCCTGGCTCTTCAGAAAAACTATAGGCCGATTGAGCCTCCAAGCATCCAACACATGGGGCCGCCTTCCCCCAGCTAGCTACCTCTCAGGCCGACTGCGCAAATGCGGCCCAGCCCTGAAATCCATGAGAAATAAGACCACGTGAAGGCCGACTCCAAGAAGCCGACCATGAGCCGACCCCTCAGCAGGCGGCCAAGATCGTGCCCTCAGAGTCTGCACCCGCATAACGGCGACAAGACGGGGCGTGGCTATAGTGAAGCCTGCCACCCCCGAATCCTGGGGCACGCATGGCCACAGTGCGTCGTACGGGGCGGCCATCACCCGTCCGGCGCGCCACTGTTGCCATGTTGATCGTGACGTCACCCACGGCGAGCGGTCAGTACGACCCGTGGGTGGCGGGCCCCCTCAGTCAGGGAGACCCCAAGGGCGGCCAGGCTTCCCGCAGTCGGCCTGGGGTACGGCCGGCTCCCAATAGCCGGCCGGCTCTCTCCCTCGAAGGAGGTGCCTCATTAAGGAGATAAGACAAGGTAAGGCTACAGTGATGAGCCGCCTCGCGACGGCACTGTAGCCATGGTTACCACGACAAAGACCTCGTCACTAGAGGCAAGGCAACAGTAACCAGCCTCCGACAAAACTCCCGAGCGGTGGGTCCGGCCTGTCGACCAGAGGGCCGGCAGCCGGCGGGGCCTACCAGGCGGTGGGCCCATCGGTCGGCGGAGAAGCCAGCCAGCGTAGACACAGATGGCCGGGGCCCGCGCCCAGCTGGATTACCATTGTACCCCTGAGGGTAGGCCTATATAAACCCCCCAGGGCACCCATGCAGAGGGATCTCTCTTTGGATAGTTTTTAGACACCTCTACGAGAGGAGGAGTAGGCAAGCCTTGCCCCTCTTCATCCTTTCACCAAACAGCTCAAGGAGCCTCTTGTAGCTACTTGCCAATCTAGTGACCATGCGGAGACCCCGTAGAGCAGCAGTAGGGGTGTTATCTCCACGGAGAGCCCTTAAGCTGGGTAAGATTCGCCGGCGTGCATGTCTTTGCCTTATCCCGTTTCCAGGCACCGACGATGTTTTATTGGCTCCCACAATGATAAGCCACCCGTTGGCATATGTCGCACCAACCACCCGACAAGCGCCAGAAATCCTTATTGCTACGTCTTGAGCTTGCGTTGGTTTTCCCCGAAGAGGAAGGGATGATGCAGCAGAGTAGCGTAAGTATTTCCCTCAGTTTTTCAGAACCAAGGTATCAATCCAGTAGGAGGCCACGCTCGAGTACCTCGTACTTGCACAAAACTATAGCTACTCGCAACCAACGCGGTCAGGGGTTGTCAATCCCTTCACGGTCACTTACGAGAGTGAGATCTGATAGATATAATATTTTCGGTATTTTTGTATAAAGATGCAAAGTAAAAAGTAAAGGCAAAGTAAAAAAGCAAAGCAAGATTAAAGTGATGGAGATTGATATGATGAGAATAGACCCGGGGGCCATAGGTTTCACTAGTGTCTTCTCTCAAGAGCATAAGTATTCTATGGTGGGTGAACAAATTACTGTTGAACAATTGACAGAATTGAGCATAGTTATGAGAATATCTAGGCATGATCATGTATATAGGCATCACGTCTGTGACAAGTAGATCGAAACGATTCTGCATCTACTACTATTACTCCACTCATCGACTGCTATCCAGCATGCATCTAGAGTATTAAGTTAAAAATAGAGTAACGCCTTAAGCAAGATAATATGATGTAGAGAGTTAATTCATGCAATATGAAATAAACACCATCTTGTTATCCTCGATGGCAATGATACAATACGTGCCTTGCTGCCCATTTTGTCACTGGGTAAGGACACCGCAAGATCGACCCCAAAGCTAAGCACTTCTCCCATGGCAAGAACTACCAATCTAGTTGGCCAAACCAAATGGATAATTCAAAGAGACTTCCAAAGATAACCAATCATACATAAAAGAATTCAGAGAAGATTCAAATATTATTCATAGATAGACTTGATCATAAACCCACAATTCATCGGTCTCAACAAACACACCGCAAAAAGAAGATTACATCGAATAGATCTCCACAAGAGAGTGGGAGAACTTTGTATATTGAGATTCAAAGAGAGAGAAGAAGCCATCTAGCTACTAACTATGGACCCGAAGGTCTGAGGTAAACTACTCACACTTCATTGGAGGGGCTAGGATGATGTAGAAGCCCTCCGTGATGACGGCCCTCTTCCGGCGGAGCTCCGGAACAGGCCCCAAGATGGGATCTCGTGGATACAGAAAGTTGCGGCGGTGGAATTAGGTTTTTGGCTCCTGTTCTGATCGTTTGGGGTACGTGTGTATATATAGGAGGAAGAAGTACTCCGGAGGAGCAACAAGGGGCCCACGAGGCAGGGGCGCACCCTAGGGGGCGCCCCCACCCTCGTGACCGCCTCTTTTGTTCCTTGGAGCAGGGTCCAAGTCTCCTAGATCACGTTCGATGAGAAAATCACGTTCCCGAAGATTTTATTCCGTTTGGACTCCGTTTGATATTCCGTTTCTTCGAAACACTGAAATAGGCAAAAACAGCAATTCTGGGCTGGGCCTCGGTTATTAGGTTAGTCCCAAAAAGAATATAAAAGTGGAAAATAAAGCCCAATATAGTCCAAAGCAGTAGATAATATAGCATGGAGCAATCAAAAATTATAGATACGTTGGAGACGTATCAGGCCGTCTAGTGTGCGGCTGCCAAGGCAGCCGCACGCTCTTCCGCGCGCAAGGAGCGCTCAATATTTCCATTTACTGTAATGATGCCACGTGGACCGGGCATCTTAAGCATTAGAGAAGCGTAATGCGGTATTGCGTTAAAGCGGGCGAAAGCTTCGCGTTCGAGTAGTGCTTGATAGCCACTTTGGAACGGAGCGATGTGGAAGGTTAACTTTTCGCTGCAGAAGTTCTCGGGAAAGCTGAATATAACCTCTAGTAGCAGGGAGCCCGTACAATGGGCTTCTGGGCCTGGCGTTACTCCTTTAAAGGTAGTATTGCTATGGCTGATTTTTGTTGGGTCTATCCCCATTTTGCGGACTGTATCTTGATATATCAGGTTTAAACTACTGCTGTCGTCCATCAGGACTCGTGTGAAGCGGTATCGGTCAATTATCTGGTCTAACACCAAGGCAGCCCATCCTGCATGCCGGATACTTGCCGAGTAATCCTGATGGTCAAAGGTGATGGTTTGGACGACCAGTGGCAGAACTCCGCGGTGATAGACCCTGGGGCATGTGTCTCTAGGAGTGCCGCTTTGTTTCTCCCCTTCATCACGTGTAACACGTTTACTGTTTGGACTTCTGGTGGGAATTTTTTCTGTTCCCTAGTGCTTTGCTTGCGAGGCTCGTCCTCGTCTTCGCTTGGTGTATCCTGCCCCTTGTGTTCGGCGTTGAGTTTGCCGGACTACTTGAAGACCCAACATTCTCTATGGGTATGATTTGCAGGTTTATCGAGGGTGCTATGGATCTGACATAGTTAGTCCAGAATCTTGTTCAGGCTGGACAATTCGTCTCTGTTGCCTTTGGAGGGCAGCTTTTGCTGACCTGGCCGAGAGCTTCTGAATCCGACGTTTACCGTCGTGCTCTTCGGGCTGTCTTCTTTATTCCGGCGCTTGTTTTTGCTGCGTCGTGGCTTCCCGTTTCCGTCCCTGACTTCGAATGTACTTGGGTCGCTGGTGCTACATCGGGCTAACCAGCTGTCCTCGCCCGCGCAAAAGCGGGTCATGAGGCTTGTTAATGCTGCCATTGGTCTCGGCTTTTCTTGGCCGAGGTGTCTGGCAAGCCATTCGTCTCGAACGTTGTGCTTGAAAGCTGCTAAGGCATCGGCGTCCGGATAGTCAACTATTTGGTTCTTTTTACTGAGAAACCTGTTCCAAAGCTTCCGGGCTGACTCTCTGGGCTGTTGAGTTATATGACTTAAATCGTCTGCATCCAGTGGTCGGACATAGGTCCCTTAAAAATTTGCCCGAAAAGCGTCTTCGAGCTCTTCCCAGCTTCTAATGGAGTTTTCGAGGAGGCTTTTAAGCCAGTGTCGAGCTGGCCCTTTGAGCTTGAGGGGTAAGTACTTGATGGCGTGGAGATCGTCTCCTAGAGCCATGTGGATATGGAGGATGTAGTACTCAATCCAGACCCCAGGGTCTATCGTTCCATCGTACGCCTCTATGTTTACGGGTTTGAATCCCTCTGGAAATTCATGGTCTAGCACCTCATCGGTGAAACATAGGGGGTGTGCGGCACCCCTGTATTTGGGTGTACCGTGGTGTTCGTATTTTTGTTGTGTTGAATTGCGTGCTGGAGTGCCCTTGCTTGGGCCGTAGATGGATCTGGTTGTGTCGTCCTTTTGATGTGAGCCCTCGCGTGGATCGCGTACTGGCTTGTGTGCGGCGTCGTTTGCCGCTCTATGTTGGCCACGAGGTCGTCTATCTGACCGGATGGCTGTTTTGTTTTTTGATTGAGGGGGATCTAAGGCCTCCTCATCGAATTCAGGTAGCAGCTTTCGCTTCGGGTAGCTCGGCGACTACCGCCGTACTTTGTCGTAGTGTTGAGTACTTCACTCCATCTAATTTTGAGTGTGTCTTGTGCAGCCCTGAGCCTTTGCTTCTGCTTTTTCAGACTCCTCGTAGTGGGAACAAGCCTTTGATGGGTATTCTGTTGCTCCGGGTGCCTGTCCGATGTGATGTCATTCGAACTGTTATCTTCGCCAGAGTCGGGTTGTTCGGTTTGATTCTCCGTGTTGCCATGGTCGGACGGTGGTTCAATGCTGTGTTTGTCGTCCGCTGGCTCACCCTGCTCTATCGCTGGGTCTATATGATCGTTGTTTCTGCGAGGTGATTAAATGTCGTGTTTGTCGTCCGCTTTGACTGCTTCTTGAGGGAACGATCCTTCGCTGTGTCCTTCCGTTCCTCGGCGTCGCTTTCTTTGGGTGTGTCCACCATGTATACATCATATGATGAAGTAGGCGTCCAGTGCCCTATGGGGAGTGGCTCCTGTTCGTCTCCTGCATCGTCGTCCATACCGTTGATGTCTTCGGAGTCGAAGGCGAGCATGTCGGTCAAATCGTCGATAGTGGCAACCAAGTGGGTGGTGGGTGGGCGGCGAATTTCTTCATCGTCCGCATCCCGATCTGGCCGGCCATAGTTCGGCCAGGACTCTCCTGACAAGGAGGGAGACCTTAATGATTTCAGTATCTCGCCAAAGGGCGAGTGCTGAAGGATATCCGCGGAGGTGAACTCCATGATCGGCGCCCAGTTGGATTCGATAGGCACAGGCGCAGGCGGTTCAGACTCCGTGTCCGGGGAAGAATCCTGTAGTTCGGCGTCACAGCTCCCGTGAAGGGTAAGTTCGATACTCGGCTCGATCACCGCTGAGAATGCGGCCTCCGTGGCGGGGTCTATCCACCCGTCCATGGATGGCGCAATTGGCTCCGAATTGAGGGTCGGGCAGTTGCCGGTGCGGTCTCCTGAACACTGTCCGATGGTAGAGCTAAATCATGCTCATCATGACCGTGCGGCGCAGTCGGCAGGAGCTCGAATCCATCGAAGATCAAGTCTCCGTGGATGTCGGCCGTGTAGTTTAAGCTTCCAAACCTGAACTGGTGGCTAGGGGCGTAACTCTCGATCTCCTCCAGATGGCCAAGCGAGTTGGCCCGCAGTGCGAAGCCGCCGAATACGAAGATCTATCCGGGGAGAAAAGTCTCACCCTGGACTGCTTTGCTATCGATGATCGAAGGAGCCATCAAGCCTGACGATGACGACACAGAGGAACTCTTAATGAAAGCACCAATGTCAGTGTCACAACCGGCGGATCTCGGGTAGGGGGTCCCAAACTGTGCGTCTAGGCGGATGGTAACAGGAGACGGGGGGACACGATGTTTTTACCCAGGTTCGGGCCCTCTTGATGGAGGTAAAACCCTACTCCTGCTTGATTGATCTTGATGATATGAGTATTACAAGAGTTGATCTACCACGAGATTGAAGAGGCTAAACCCTAGAAGCTAGCCTATGGTATGATTGTTGTTCTTGGTCCTACGGACTAAACCCTCCGGTTTATATAGACACCGGAGGGGGCTAGGGTTACACAAAGTCGGTTACAAGGAAGGAGATCTACATATTCGTACTGCCAAGCTTGCCTTCCATGCCAAGGAGAGTCCCATCCGGACACGGGACGAAGTCTTCAATCTTGTATCTTCATAGTCCAACGGTCCGGCCAAAGGATATAGTCCGGCTGTCCGGATACCCCCTAATCCAGGACTCCCTCAGCTAGCTTCTAGGGTTTAGCCTCTCTGATCTCGTGGTAGATCTACTCTTGTAATACTCATATCATCAAGAATAATCAAGCAGGACGTAGGGTTTTACCTCTATCAAGAGGGCCCGAACCTGGGTAAAACATCGTTTGGACTCCTTAGACGCACAATTCGGGACCCCCTACCCGAGGTCCGTCGGTTTTGACACCAACACCTATCTAAAAGGCATTAAAGAAAAGCGCTTGTTGGGAGATGATATGTCTGCAACGTATCTATAATTTTTGATTGTTCCATGATATTATATTATCTGTTTTGGATGTTTATGGTCTTTATTAAACACTTATATTATTTTTGGGACTAACCTATTAACTCAGAGCCCAGTGCCAGTTTCTGTTTTCTCCCTTGTTTCAGTGTTTCGCAGAAAAGGAATATCAAACGGAGTCCAAACGGAATGAAACCTTCGGGAGAGTGATTTTTGGAACGAACGTGATCCAGGAGACTTGGAGTTGAAGTCAAGGAAGCTTCGAGGTGGCTACGAGGCAGGGAGGCACGCCTGCCCCCCTGGGCGCGCCCCCCACCCTCGTGGGCCCCTCGTGGCTCCCATGGCCGATTTATTTGGCCTATATATATATCCATGATACGCTCTGTCGCACATAAACCTCCTTATATCTTCCTCAAAACAGCCACCATACCTACCTATTATGGCATTTCCATAGCCATTCTGAGATATATTGTCATGCAACTTTCCACCGTTCCGTTTATTATGACACACTTCATGATTGTCATAATGCCTTGCATGATCATGTAGTTGACATCGTATTTGTGGCAAAGCCACCATGCATAATTTATCATACATGTGACTCTTGATTCATTGCCCATCCCGGTACACCACCGGAGGCATTCATATAGAGTCATATTTTGTTCTAGTATCGAGTTGTAATCATTGAGTTGTAAATAAATAGAAGTGTGATGATCATCATTAATAGAGCATTGTCCCAAATAAAAAATAAAAATAAAAAAGAGAAAGGCCAAATTAAAAAAGGAAGGCCCAAAAAAGAAAAAAAAGAAAAAAGAAGAAAATAAAGAAAATAAAAAGGGGCAATGCTACTATCCTTTTTCCACACTTGTGCTTCAAAGTAGCACCATGATCTTTATGATAGACAGTCTCTTGTTTCGTCACTTTCATATATTAGTGGTAATTTTTCATTATAGAACTTGGCTTGTATATTCCAACAATGGGCCTCCTCAAGTGCCCTAGGTCTTCATGAGCAAGGAAGTTGGATGCACACCCACTTAGTTTCTTTTGTTGAGATTTCATACATTTATAGCTCTAGTGCATCCGTTGCATGGCAATCCCTACTCCTTGCATTGACATCAATTGATGGGCATCTCCCTAGCCCATTGATTAGCCGCGTCGATGTGAGACTTTCTCCTTTTTGTCTTCTCCACATAACCCCCTCGTTATATTCGATTCCACACATAGTGCTATATCCATGGCTCACGCTCATGTATTGCGTGAAAGTTGAAAAAAAGTTTGAGATTACTAAAGTGTGAAACAATTGCTTGGCTTGTCATCAGGGTTGTGCATGATGAGAGCATTCTTGTGTGACGAAAATGGAGCATGACCAAACTATATGATTTTGTAGGTATGAACTTTCTTTGGCCATGTTATTTTGAGAAGACATGATTTCTTAGATAGTATGCTTGAAGTATTATTATTTTTATGTCAATATTAAACTTTTGTCTTGAATCTTATGGATTTGAATATTCATGCCACAATAAAGAAGATTACATTGATAAATATGTTAGGTAGCATTCAAATCAAAAATTCTGTTTTTATCATTTACCTACTCGAGGAGGAGCAGGAATCAAGCTTGGGGATGCTTGATACGTCTCCAACGTATCTATAATTTTTTATTGTTCCATGCTATTATATTATCTGTTTTGGATGTTTATGGGCTTCATTAAACACTTTTATATTATTTTCAGACTAACCTATTAACCCAGAACCCAGTGTCAGTTTCTGTTTTCTCCATTGTTTCAGTGTTTCGCAGAAAAGGAATATCAAACAGAGTCCAAACGGAATGAAACCTTTGGGAGCGTGATTTTTGGAATGAACATGATCCAGGAGACTTGAAGTTGAAGTCAAGGAAGGTTCAAGGTGGCCACGAGGCAGGGAGGCACACCTGCCCCCTAGGCGTGCCCCCACCCTCGTGGGCCCCTCATGGCTCCCCTGACCGACTTCTTTCACCTATATATATATATCCATATACCCTAAAAACTTCATATAGCAGAATAGATCGGGAGTTCCGCCGCCAGATGCATCCGTAGCCACCGAAAACCAATGTAGACCCATTCCGGCACCCTGCTGGAGGGGGGAATCCCTCTCCGATGGCCATCTTCATCATCCCGGCGCTCTCCAAGACGAGGAGGGAGTAATCCACCCTCGGGGCTAAGGGTATGTACCAGTAGCTATGTGTTTGATCTCTCTCTCTCTCTCGTGTTCTTGAGATGGTACGATCTTGATGTATCGCGAGCTTTGCTATTATAGTTGGATCTTATGATGTTTCTCCCCCTCTACTCTCTTGTAATGGATTGAGTTTTCCCTTTGAAGTTATCTTATCGGATTGAGTCTTTAAGGATTTGAGAACACTTGATGAATGTCTTGCATGTGCTTATCTGTGGTGACAATGGGATATCACGTGATCCACTTGATGTATGTTTTGGTGATCAACTTGCGAGTTCCGTGACCTCATGAACTTATGCATAGGGGTTGGCACACGTTTTCGTCTTGACACTCCGGTAGAAACTTTGGGGCACTCTTTGAAGTTCTTTGTGTTGGTTGAATAGATGAATCTGAGATTGTGTGATGCATATCGTATAATCATACCCACGGATACTTGAGGTGACATTGGAGTAACTAGGTGACATTAGGGTTTTGGTTTATTTGTGTCTTAAGGTGTTATTCTAGTACAAACTCTAGCTAGGATAGATTGAATGGAAAGAATAGCTTCGTGTTATTTTACTACGGACTCTTGAATAGATCGATCAAAAAGAATAACTTTGAGGTGGTTTTGTACCCTACCATAATCTCTTGGTTTGTTCTCTGCTATTAGTGACTTTGGAGTGACTCTTTGTTGCATGTTGAGGGATAGTTATATGATTCAATTATGTTATTATTGTTGAGAGAACTTGCACTAGTGAAAGTGTGAACCCTAGGCCTTGTTTCCTAGCATTGCAATACTGTTTGTGCTCACTTTTATCATTAGTTACCTTGCTGTTTTTATATTTTCAGATTACAAAAACCATTATCTACTATCCATATTGCACTTGTATCACCATCTCTTCGCCGAACTAGTTCACCTATACAATTTACCATTGTATTGGGTGTGTTGGGGACACAAGAGACTCTTTGTTATTTGGTTGCACGATTGCTTGAGAGAGACCATCTTCATCCTATGCCTCCCACGGATTGATAAACCTTAGGTCATCCACTTGAGGGAAATTTGCTACTGTCCTACAAACCTCTGCACTTGGAGGCCCAACAACGTCTACAAGAAGAAGGTTGTGTAGTAGACATCAAGCTCTTTTCTGGCGCCGTTGCCGGGGATGTTAGCGCTCGAAGGTATATCTTTAGATCTTGCAATCGAATCTTTTTGTTTCTTGTTTTATCACTAGTTCAGTTTATAAAAGAAAACTACAAAAAAATGGAATTGAGTTTGCCTCATACGCTTCATCTTTTTAATATCTTTCGTGAGTATGATGGAAAGGAAAATTGTGCCAAAGTGTTAGAAGAAGAATGCATTAAAATGTTTGGCACTAAATCTTTGAATGATGAGCATGATTGCAATGTTATTAGTATGAACTATTTGAATATCCATAGTACTAATGATGATTGCACTAGTCATGATGAAAATATCTCTTATAAGCATGTCTATTTTTGTGGAGTGCATAGAGTTTGCAAGTACATACCAAACATGGAAGATAGATTTTGCAAGAGGCATAAGTATTTGGAAACTAAATGGTTGCAAGAAAGGCTAGATGTTTGTGCTGAAAATTTAAACTTTCTTAGCCGTACTTGTGAACTTTGCAATGAACGTGATCATTTCAGTACCCGATGAAAATTGTTTCATGATCGTATCGTGTCCAAAAATTGTGATGACTTGATTTCCCTTGCACATCATAATGAACTTAGTTTGCTCTTGGGTCATGAAGAAATGAAACGTATATCTAAGGTTATTCCAGAATTTGCCCTTGATAGAGTTCTTAATTTTGATCTAGAGGAAATTTATACGTATTGTGCGGTGAATTGCATTGAAAATCCTTATATTGCCAAGTATATAAAGAAAAGAAAAGAAATAGAAGATGAAGAGAATACTAATGAAAGGGAAGAGTCTTCCCAATATCCTCCTATTATTTCTTATGATGAATCAGGTAACGAGGAGGAGCTTTCTATTCAACCAATCTCATTAATAAGGAGCTCCAAAAAGAGGGTTAAACCCACACATGATGTGAAGAAGAAAAAGAAAAGACGGAGAAGCAAAGGTAAAAAGGTATCCCTCCCAAATGATGTTGCTCCTAGTACTCATTGTGATGATGATAATTGATATACTATCGGTGCTATCCATACTATTAATGATGAGAGTGATTATGCTTATGATATGAAAAGGCCCAAGCTTGGGGATGCTATGTTTGATAGAATGACATGTTTGAGAATATATTTGCTGCAATTAATGTTTGTCCCAAGATTGCTGATGCTATGTCTAATGAAGATGATATTTGTAGTCTCCCAAGTTTTGATATGCAAATTTATTATGATGATAGCATGCCTCCTACTTATGATGATTATATTGATGAAAGTGGATTTGGAGAGGTCATGACTTTATTTAGTAATGATTCCACTATCTTGGAAGAGGTTTCAATTGATTATGATGAGAACAAAGTTGCTACTTATGATGATTATTGTGATGACACTTATGCTATAAAAAGTAGTGATGATTATATTTATAAAACTTGTCATGATTATGATTACCATTTTCCTGAATATTACTCTTTGAATGTGGAAACAATTTGTAGTATTCGAGTTTCTTATCATACTCCCACTATTCCGAATGAGAAGAATTTTGCTTATGTGGAGAGTAATAAAATTTATATGCTTGTATATCATGAAAAGAATGTTTTAGGTGCTGGTTATATTGTTGAATTCATTCATGATGTTAATGAAAATTATTATGAGGGAGGAATATATGCTTGTAGGAATTGCAATAATATCAAGTTTCCTATCTATGTGCTTAAAGTTTTGAAGTTATGCTTGTTTTGCCCTCCTATGCTAGTTGATTATTGTTCCCATAAGTTGTTTGCTCACAAAATCCCTATGCATAGGAAGAGGGTTAGACTTAAATGTGCTAGTCATATTCTTCATGATGCTCTCTTTATGTAACAATTCTTATATTTTATGTGAAGCATCATTGAAATCATCATGCCTGGCTAGGGGCGTTAAACGATAGCGCTTGTTGGGAGGCAACCCAATTTTATTTTTGTTCCTTTATTTTTGTTCCTGTTTAGTAATAAATAATTCACCTAGCCTCTGTTTAGATGTGGTTTTATGTTTTAATTAGTGTTTGTGCCAAGTAAGGCCTTTAGGACCTTCTTGGGTGATTGTTATTTGATCTTGTTGTAAAAAAACAGAAAGTATGCGCTCACGAGAATAATTTTCATTTGTTACCAGAGATCGATAAAATACCAATTCCACTTGCAGTAGATTAATAAACAAATTGCCTAGGACTTCCTAATTTCTCAGGATTTGTGGAGTTACAGAAGTATTCGAATCCTACAGATTACTACAGATTTTTCTGTTTTTGACAGATTCTGTTTTCTATGTGTTGTTTGCTTATTTTGATGAATCTATGAGTAGTATCGGAGGGTATGAACCATAGAGAAGTTGGAATACAGTAGATATTACACCTATATGAATTCAGAATGAGTTCACAATAGATATGTGTTTTGCTTGAAGCATCATTTTATTTTGTTAGGATTTGCTTGCTGTTATTTAGAATAATTTTTTTCGTCTTTTATTTCAATAAGAGTGGCATTGATAGCCTTTACTATGCTTATTTTACAAGTCTACATGTTGCTGTTTGAAAACATAAAGTTTACCGCTGTTGCAAAAATTCCCTAGAAAACTTTTTTGCAAAATAAGCTCTGATAAATTTTCTTCAGTTTCGTAAAAATTTCATAAATTTTGAAGTTTAAGAAGTATTGATACTATTGCATTCTTTACACACTGTACTGGTTTGGCCGATTGCTGTTGTGTTTGCATATGTTTGCTTGTTTAATGATTCTATTTGAGGATAGGACTATTAAATATGCAGAGGCATTTAGTGTGCAATGTTGAGTAATAATTTTAGTGATTTTCTATAGTAGAGAATGATAAGGTTTTTGCATTGGTTTATAGTAACTTATCTCACGAGTTCTTGTTGAGTTTTGTGTGGATGAAGCTTTTGAAATTTAGGAAAACCGTGATATGAGAAGAATTAAGGAGACACAAAAGCTCAAGCTTGGGGATGCCCAAGGCACCCCAAGATAATATTTCAAGAAGTATCAAGCATGTAAGCTTGGGGATGCCCCGGTAGGCATCCCACCTTTCTTCTTCAACAATTATCGGTTAGTATCAGTTGAGCCTAAGTTTTTGCTTCTTCACATGATGTGTGCTATTCTTAGAAAGTCATTTTGTTTTGTTTTTCTTGTTGTTTTAATAAAATACTTAGATCTGAAAGTTTTTAAATAAAATAGAGTCCTCAAATAGTTGCCAGGGAGGCTAAGTAAGCGGCATTCACATCCCGTCAACGAAGCTCTTTTCTATGTCATTTACTCTTGTGCTTCACTTATATCCTATGAGTAAATTGTTGAATAAATTGAATGTCATGAAGTTGAAATCATATCATGCCTAGTGGTAGCTTCAATTGGGTTTAGAAAGTGAAATCTATTGAGGCTTAACAATCACAATATTGGTCATACAAGCAATTCATGAATAATTAGTATAAGGAAGAGAACTTTCACATATAAATACACTATCATGGAAATCTTTTGTGATTGTGAGCCCCCATCAAAATATAATATGCCAAAATTGTTGACGTTGGACAAGGAAGACAATGTAATGGTTTATGTTTGTTCGTATTCACACAGAAGTTATATTGTCATAGATCCTTCAACATGTGGTGCTTGCCCCCCATCTTTGCTAGCCAAAAATTCTGCACCAAGTAGAGATACTAGTTGTGCATCCAAAAACCCTTAAACCCAAATATTATTTTCAAGATTCCACCATACCTACCTAAGGATTGAGCAAGATCCTTCAAGTAAGTTGTCATCGGTGCAATAAGGCAATAAAAGTTGCTTCTAAAAGTGTAAGAGAAAATTGAGCATTGTACGAACTTGTAATGGCAAAGCAATAAAAGCGACATACTACATAATAAAGGTTGATATCACAAGGGACAATATAACGTGACGTTCTTTTGCACTAAGGAATTGAGCATTGATAACCCACAAGTATAGGGGATCGCAACAACTTTCGAGGGTAGAGTATTCAACCCAAATTTATTGATTCGAGACAAGGGGAACCAAAGAATATGATCAAGTATTAGAAGCCGAGTTGTCAATTCAACCACACTTGGAAAGTTAGTATCTGCAGCAGAGTGTTTAGTAGCAAAGTAATATGATAGTGATGGTAACGGTAACAAAAGAGTAATGAAAGCAAAGTAATATTTTTGGTATTATCTAGTGATTGTAACAATAGCAATGGGAAACTAAATAAGCGTAAACCAGTATATGGAAAGCTCGTAGGCATCGGATCAATGATGGATAATTATGTCGGATGTGGTTCATCATGTAAAAATCATAACATAGGGTGACACAAAACTAGCTCCAGTTCGTCAATGTAATGTAGGCATGTATTCCGAATATAGTCATACGTGCTTATGGAAAAGAACTTGATGACATCTTTTGTCATACCCTCCCGTGGCAGCGGGGTCCTAATGGAAACTAAGGGATATTAAGGCCTCCTTTTAATAGAGAACCGGAACAAAGCATTAGCACATAGTGAATACATGAACTCCTCAAACTACGGTCATCATCGGTAAGTATCCCGATTATTGTCACTTCGGGGTTAACGGATCATAACACATAATAGGTGACTATAGACTTGCAAGATAGGATCAAGAACTCTCATTTATTGATGAAAACATAATAGGTTCATATCTGAAATCATGGCACTCGGGCCCTAGTGACAAGCATTAAGCATAGCAAAGTCATAGCAACATCAATCTCAGAACATAGTGGATACTAGGGATCAAACCCTAACAAAACTAACTTGATTACATGGTAAATCTCATCCAACCCATCACCGTCCAGCAAGCCTAAGATGGAATTATTCATGCGTGGCGGTGAGCATCATGAAATTGGTGATGGAGGATGGTTGATGATGACGACGGCGACGAATCCCCCTCTCCGGAGCCCCGAACGGACTCCAGATCAGCCCTCCCGAGAGGTTTTAGGGCTTGGCGGCGGCTCCGTATTGTAAAACACGATGATTTCTTCTCTCTGATTTTTCTCTCCCCGAAACTCAATATATGGAGTTGGAGTCGGAGACGCAACAGGGGGCCCACGAGGTAGGGGGCGCGCCCCCCACCCTCGTGGCAAGGTGGTGGGCCCCTCGCCTTCATCTTTTGCAGGTATTTTTCTTATTTTCTGAAAAGTGGCTCCGTGAAGTTTCAGGTCATTTCGAGAACATTTGCTCCTGCACATAAATAACACCATGGTAATTCTACTGAAAACAGCATCAATCCAGGTTAGTTCCATTCAAATCATGCAAGTTAGAGTCCAAAACAAGGGCAAAAGTGTTTGGAAAAGTAGATATGTTGGAGACGTATCAACTCCTCCAAGCTTAAACCTTTGCTTGTCCTCAAGCAATTCAGTTGATAAACTGAAAGTGATAAAGAAAAACTTTCACAAACTCTGTTTTCTCTTGTTGTTGTAAATATGTAAAGCCAGCATTCAAGTTTTCAGCAAAGATTATAACTAATCACATTCGCAATAACGCATAGGTCTCAAGTTTACTCATATCAATAGAATAATCAACTAGCGAGCCATAATAATAAATCTCGGATGACAACAATTTCTCAAAACAATCTTAATATGATATAACAAGATGGTATCTTGCTAGCCCGAGCTGAGACCGCAAAACATAAATGCAGAGCACCTTTAAAGACCAAGGACTGACTAGACATTGTAATTCATGGTAAAAGAGATCCAGTCAAGTCATACTCAATGTAAACTAACAGTAATGAATGCAAATGACAGCGGTGCTCTCTGACCGGTGCTTTTTAATAAGAGGATGATGACTCAGCATAAAAGTAAATAGATAGGCCCTTCGCAGAGGGAAGCAGGGATTTGTAGAGGTGCCAGAGCTCGATTTTGAAATAGAGGTGAATAATATTTTGAGCGGTATACTTTCATTGTCAACATAACAACCAAGAGATGGCGATACCTTCCATGCTACACACATTATAGGCGGTTCCCAAATAGAATGGTAAAGTTTATACTCCCCCTCCACCAACAAACATCAATCCATGGCTTGCTCGAAACAACGAGTGCCTCCAACATACATCAGGTCCCACGGGGAGTTTTGGTTGCAATTATTTTGATTTAGTTTGCATAAAACATGGGACTGGGCATCCCGGTGACCAGCCATTTATCTCATGAGTGAGGAGCGGAGTCCACTCCTCTTGAAAATAACCCGCCTAACATGGAAGATACAGACATCCCTAGTTGATACATGAGCTATTCGAGCATACAAAACATGATGATTATTTGAATGTTTAGAGTTTGGTACATACAAATTTACTTGGAATGGCAGGTAGATACCGCATATAGGAAGGTATACTGGACTCATGTGGAATAACTTTGGGGCTTAAGGAGTTTGGATGAACAAGCAGTATTCCTGCTTAGTACATGTGAAGGCTAGCAAAAGACTGGGAAGCGACCAACTAGAGAGCGACAACAGCCATGTACATGCATTAAAATGAATAAACATCGGATGCAAGCATGAGTAGGATATAATCCACCATGAACATAAATTTCATGAAGGCTATGTTGATTTGTTTCAACTACATGCGTGAACATGTGCCAAGTCAAGTCACTTAAATCATTCAGAGGAGGATACCACCCTATCATACCACATCATAACCATTTTAATAGCATGTTGGCACGCAAGGTAAACCATTATAACTCATAGCTAATCAAGCATGGAAAAAGCAACTATGATCTCTAATTGTCATTGCAAACATGTTTATTCATAACAAGCTGAATCAAGAACGCTGAACTCATCATATTTACAAAAACAAAAGAGGTCGAGTTCGTACCAGCTTTTCTCATTACAGTCAGTCCATCATATATCATCATAATTGCCTTTCACTTGCACAACCGAACGATGTGAATAATAATAAGAGTGCATGTGCGTTGGACTAAGCTGGAATCTGCAAGCATTCAATAAACAGGAGAAGACAAAGCAATATGGGCTCTTGGTTAAATCAACAATAAAGCATATAAGAACCACTTCAACAATTTAATCATGGTCTTCTCCTACTGACCCCCAAAGAAAAGAAATGAAATAAAACTATTTACACGGGAAAGCTCCCAACAAGCAAAAGAAGAACGGGAAATATTTTTGGGTTTTCTTTTTAATTACTACTACAAGCATGGAAAGTAATTTAATTAAAAGCTACAACTAATTTTTTTTGGTTATTTCTTAAGGTTTATTAAACACACAAGAAGAAAGCATAAAAGGAAATAAACTAGCATGGATGATACAATGAAAAAGTATGAGCACCGACATCTAGCAATTAGTGTGTGTGAACATAAATGTAATGTCGGTGAGAAATACGTACTCCCCCAAGCTTAGGCTTTTGGCCTAAGTTGGTCTATGGCCACGGCTAGCCTAGATGATATCCATAATAATATTTGGGGTCGTACTGCCATGAGGAAGAAGAAGGCTCCGATTGCCACTGGCTGGCAATCATCTCCGGATCCCACTGATAGTTAGACTGTCGTGAAGGATCAAATTGTGGTTCCAGTTCTGGCTCCTCGGCTGGTGCAGGGTTCCGGTAGGTGTGAATAGTTTTCAATGGAACAAGGTATGTGCCTACAGTCAAATCAAACAAAGAAGGAGCAGGCAAGGTAATAGTCTCAGGATGATGTTTATTAAAGAAGAATTGATATTTAAGCTCTCCTGCCCTATTCTTAACAATAAAATCATGTGCCACCATACTTTTATAATCTAAATAAACACGAGGCAACACTTTTTCTTCCTTCTCAGCATGCCTAATAGGTATGTTAAAATGTGCAGCTAGGCGTGTAGCATAGATGCCTCCAAAGAAGGGACCCTTAGTACGGTTCATACATAACCGTCTAGCAATAATGCCGCCCATACTAAAAGTGTTATCACTGTATAAACCTTGGAGCAAAATAATAATATCAGGGATACTAAGGTTTCCACAGTTTCCGCGGCCAATTAACCAACGACTAGCAAATAATGCAAAGTAACGCAAGACAGGAAAATGTATGCTAGTGCTTCGTGCATCGGAAACCTTCCTAGTTTCCCCTACTGTGATAGTATTAATGAATCCCTCCACATCATCACGATGTGGTTCTTCTGTCTTGCCCTCAAAAGGGACTAAACAAATCCGACAAAAATCATAAAGTGACATCTCCTTATGCTCCTCATATAAATGAAACTCCGCCGTAGGTGGTGAGTTCCTAGAATGAAGATGAAAGTTTTGCACAAAGGTATTTGTGAGTAGGAGATACTGATCGCATTGGTCATGGAGGAAAGAGGTGAGGCCTACATTATGAGCCAACTCATGGAAATCTTCATAAATCCCGGCTGCTCTTAAGAAATCCTTGGAAGGCCATTCACACTCCCGAACCTCCGCGGTGCGCGCCAAATTATACTTAGGCTTCGGTGCCTTTTCCTTCAAGCTTTGGCTCGATGAGACCCTCAATAATCCCATCATTTTCTGAAAAGTTCTGAAATTTTTAGTAACTTCAAAATAAAAGTAAACCAAACTCAATAATATTGATAGCAACTACTCCTACAAGTGCCTGGAGCCTATATCATGCATCAAAACTACTTTTGACCATATAAATTTGACATGCAAGCTCAAGAACAGGGTCACCTAAGTAGCAAAAATTTGCAATGAATAAAGCACTAGAACAAAAACTAATTGGACCAATGGAGGAGTCACATACCAAGGAACAAATCTCCCCAAGCAGTTTTGTGAGAGGTGCTTTGAGCAAGGAGATCGAAAATGGCAGCAAAGAGGGCTGGAACTCGTGCTTGAGTTGGTTTTTCGTGTTTGTGGGAGGAAGAAGAAGGGGATGGGTGCAGGAATAAGTGGAGGAGGGCCACCGTGGGCCCACGAGGCAGGGGCACGCCCTCCACCCTTGTGGCATGGTGGTTGGCCCCCTGGTGTGTTCTTTGTTCCATAAATCCTCAAATATTCTATAAAAATCATATTTAATTTTCAGGGCATTTGGAGAACTTTTATTTTCGAGGTATTTTTATATTGCATGGATAATCAGATAACAGACAGGAAATTATTTTTTCACTTTATTTCAACTAAATAACAGAAAGTATAGAGAGGGTACAGAAGGTTGTGCTTCTAGTCTCATCCATCTCATGCTCATCAAAAGGAATCCACTAACAAGGTTGATGAAGTCTTGTTAACAAACTCATTCTGATTAACATGAAACCGGAGAAATTTTGAATGACACTATGTTACCTCAACGGGAATATGCACATCCCCAATAATAAGGATATCATATTTCTTCTTGACAGTAGGAAGAGGAAATTCAAAACCTCCAAATATAATCGATGGAATTTTTCCGATAGAATTGATACTATGTACTTGAGGTTGTTTCCTCGGAAAGTGTATCGTAAGCTCATTACCATTAACATGAAAAATGGCATTGCCTTTGTTGCAATCAATAACAACCCCTACAGTTTTAAGAAAAGGTCTTCCAAGAATAATAGACATACTATCGTCCTCGGGAATATCAAGAATAACAAAGTCCGTTAAAATGGTAACGTTTGCAACCACAACAGGCACATCCTCACAAATACCGACAGGTATAGCAGTTGATTTATCAGCCATTTGCAAAGATATTTCAGTAGGTGTCAACTTATTCAAGTAAGTCTACGATATAAAGAGAGAGGCATAACACTAACACTGGCTCCAAGATCACATAAAGCAGTTTTAACATAGTTTCTTTTAATGGAGCATGGTATAGTAGGTACTCCTGGATCTCCAAGTTTCTTTGTTATTCCACCCTTAAAAGTATAATTAGCAAGCATGGTGGAAATTTCAGCTTCTGGTATCTTTCTTTTATTTGTAACAATATATTTCATGTACTTAGCATAAGGATTCATTTTGAGCATATCAGTCAATCGCATACGCAAAAAGATAGGTCTAATCATTTCAGCAAAGCGCTCAAAATCCTCATCATCCTTTTTCTTGGATGGTTTGGGAGGAAAAGGCATGGGTTTCTGAACCCAAGGTTCTCTTTCTTTACCATGTTTCCTAGCAACAAAGTCTTTCTTATCATAACGTTGATTCTTTGATTGTGGGTTATCAAGATCAACAACAGATTCAATTTCTACATCATTATCATTACTAGGTTGAGCATTATTATGAATATCATCATTAACATTTTCATTAGGTTCATGTTCATTGCCAGATTGTGTTTCAGCATCAGACATAGATAAATCATTTGGATTATCAAGTGGTTCAGCAATAGGTTCACTAGAAGTTTGCACAGTTCTATCATTTTTCTTTTTCTTCTTTTTAGAAGAACTAGGTGCATCAATATTATTTCTCTGAGAATCTTGCTCAATTCTCTTAAGGTGGCCTTCAAGATACAAAGGTTCCTGAGTCATTCTACCAGTTCTAGTAGCCACTTTAACAGCATGATCATTTTTCTTACTATTCATCTCATTGAGCAATTCCTTTTGAGCTTTAAGTACTTGTTCTACTTGAGTGGTAACCATAGAAGCATGTTTGCTAACAAGTTTAAGTTCACCACTAATATTAGCCATATAATCACCCAAGTATTTAATCATATCAGCATCTTGTTTTAATTGTCTACCAAAATAAGCATTGAAGTCTTCTTGCTTAAACATAAAATTATCAAACTCATCCAAGCATTGACTAGCAATTTTAGTAGGAGGGATTTCAGCTTTATCATATCTATAGAGAGAATTTACCTTTACTACCTGTGTCGGGTTATCGAGGTATGGAGGTTCTTCAATAAATAAAGGATCAAGATCATATGTTTCTTAAATAGGCGATAAATTAAGACCATGTATTTCTTCAATAGGAGGTAAATTCTTAACATCTTCAGCTTTAATACCTTTTTCATTCATAGATTTCTTTGCCTCTTGCATATCTTCGGGACTGAGAAATAGAACGCCTCTCTTCTTCGGAGTTGGTTTAGGAATAGGATCATTAATTGGAGCAGGAGGTGGCTCAGGAGGTGCCCAATTATTTTCATTTGTCAACATATTATTCAATAAGATTTCAGCTTCATCTGGTGTTCTTTCCCTGAAAAGAGAACGAGCACAACTATCCAGGTAATCTCTGTAAGCATCGATTAGTCCATTATAAAAGATAACAAGTATTTCATGTTTCTTAAGAGGATGATCAGGCAAAGCATTAAGTAACTTGAGAAGCCTCCCCCAAGCTTGTGGGAGACTCTCTTCTTTAATTTGCACAAAGTTGTATATTTCCTTTAAAGCAGCTTGTTTCTTATGAGCAGGGAAATATTTAGCAGCGAAGTAATAAATCATATCCTGGGGATTACGCACACAACCAGGGTCAAGAGAATTAAACCATATCTTAGCATCACCCTTTAATGAGAATGGAAATATTTTAAGGATATAAAAGTAGCGAGATCTCTCATCATTAGTGAACAGGGTAGCTATATCATTTAATTTAGTAAGATGTGCCACAATAGTTTCAGATTCATAGCCATGAAAAGTATCAGATTCAACCAAAGTAATTATATCAGGATCAACAGAGAATTCATAATACTTATCAGTAACACAGATAGGTGAAGTAGCAAAAGTAGGGTCAGGTCTCATCCTAGCATTTAGAGATTGCTTATTCCATTTAGCTAATAACCTTTTGAGTTCATATCTATCTTTGCAAGCTAAAATAGCTAAAGAAGCTTCTTGATCAAATAAATAACCCTCAGGAATAACAAATGATTCTTCATCATCACTTTCATCTTCATAATCAGATTCAATATTTTCAATCTCTCTAGCCCTAGCAAGTCGTTCCTCGAGAAAATCACTAAGTGGCATAGTAGTATCAAGCATAGAAGTAGTTTCATCATAAGTATCATGCATAGCAGAAGTAGCATCATCAATAACATGCGACATATCAGAACGAATAGCAGAAGCAGGTTTAGGTGTCGCAAGCTTACTCATAACAGAAGGTGAATCAAGTGCAGAGCTAGATGTCAGTTCCTTACCTCCCCTCGTAGTTGAGGGATAAATTGTTGTCTTAGCATCTTTCAAATTCTTCATAGTGTCCAGTAGATATAAATCCCAAGTGACTCAAAGAATAGAGCTATACTCCCCGGCAACGGTGCCAGAAATTAGTCTTGATAACCCACAAGTATAGGAGATCGCAACAGCTTTCGAGGGTAGAGTATTCAACCCAAATTTATTGATTCGACACAAGGGGAGCCAAAGAATATTCTCAAGTATTAGCAGCTGAGTTGTCAATTCAACCACACCTGGAAACTTAGTATCTGCAGCAGAGTGTTTAGTAGCAAAGTAATATGATAGTGATGGTAACGGTAACAAAAGAGTAATGAAAGCAAAGTAATATTTTTTTTATTATGTCGTGATTGTAACAATAGCAACGGGAAAGTAAATAAGCGTAAACCAGTATATGGAAAGCTCATAGGCATCGGATCAATGATGGATAATTATGCTGGATCTGGTTCATCATGTAACAATCATAACATAGGGTGACACAAAACTAGCTCCAGTTCGTCAATGTAATGTAGGCATGTATTCCGAATATAGTCATACGTGCTTACGGAAAAGAACTTGCATGACATCTTTTGTCCTACCCTCCCGTGGCAGCTGGGTCCTAATGGAAACTAAGGGATATTAAGGCCTCCTTTTAATAGAGAACCGGAACAAAGCATTAGCACATAGTGAATACATGAACTCCTCAAACTACGGTCATCACCAGTAAGTATCCCGATTATTGTCACTTCGGGGTTAACGGATCATAACACATAATAGGTGACTATAGACTTACAAGATAGGATCAAGAACTCTCATATATTGATGAAAACATAATAGGTTCATATCTGAAATCATGGCACTCGGGCCCTAGTGACAAGCATTAAGCATAGCAAAGTCATAGCAACATCAATCTCAGAACATAGTGGATACTAGGGATCAAACCCTAACAAAACTAACTCGATTACATGGTAAATCTCATCCAACCCATCACCGTCCAGCAAGCCTATGATGGAATTACTCACGCACGGCAGTGAGCATCATGAAATTGGTGATGGAGGATGGTTGATGATGACGACGGCGACGAATCCCCCTCTCCGGAGCCCCAAACGGACTCCAGATCAGCCCTCCCGAGAGGTTTTAGGGCTTGGAGGCGGCTCCGTATCATAAAACGCAATGATTTCTTCTCTCTGATTTTTTTCTCCCCGAAACTCAATATATGGAGTTGGAGTTGGAGTCGGATACGCAACAGGGGGCCCACGAGGTAGGGGGCGCGCCCGAGGGGGGCAGGCATGCCCCCCACCCTCGTGGCAAGGCGGTGGGCCCCCTGGCCTTCATCTTTTGAAGGTATTTTTCTTATTTTATGAAAAGTGGCGCCGTGAAGTTTCAGGTCATTCCGAGAACGTTTTCTCCTGCACATAAATAACACCATGGTAATTCTGCTGAAAACAGCGTCAGTCCGGGTTAGTTCCATTCAAATCATGCAAGTTAGAGTCCAAAACAAGGGCAAAAGTGTTTGGAAAAGTAGATACGTTGGAGATGTATCAAGCATACAAATAGATAAGCGCATGGCAACCTCTACTTCCCTCTGTGAAGGGCCTATCTTTTACTTTTCAGTATTTACTTTTTTGCAAAGAGTCAAAGTATTCCTCTCTATTCCTTTTTTCTTTTTTCTTTTGGTAAGCATCATGTGGTGAGGAAACATCTAGGCACATATGTCCAGTTGAATATGGGTAGCATGAGTTATTATTGTTGACATCACCCTTGAGTATGTGGAGCCCTTACTTAAACTCTATTGAATAAGTTGAATTACAATTGCTTGGTGACTAAGAACATAGGTTGTTGAGTTTCAAGAGAATTCATTGTCTGAACCTTAACATGTGAATTGGTTGCCACGATAACATGAGAAGTTTTATAAGAAAGAATTGTTGTTGTGATGCTAGGAAAAGTGATTGAAATTATCATTGAGCAAACTTATGCACTTTGCTAGCATTCACACTTCATAAATTATTTCTTTTATCATTTACCTACTCGAGGACGAGTAGGAATTAAGCTTGGGGATGTTGATATGTCTCCAACGTATCCATAGTTTATGAAGTATTCATGCCAATATATTATCATTCTTGGATGTTTTACAATCATTTTATAGCAACTTTATATCATTTTTTGACTAACCTATTGACCCAATGCCCAGTGACAGTTGCTGTTTTTTTGCTTGTTTTTACATCGCAGAAAATCAATATCAAATGAAGTCCAAACACAACGAAAATTTTTGTGGATTTTTTATGGGCCAGAAGACTCCCAATGGGCCAAATCAGCACCTGGGGGTGCCCCTAAGGGGGCACAACCCACCAAGGCACGCCAGGGCCCCTTGGCACGCCCAGGTGGGTTGTGCCCACCTCGGTGGCCTCTCGCACCCCTTCTTTGCACTATAAATTCCCAAATATTCTGAAACCCTTCAGGGTTAACCTAGATCAGAAGTTCCGCTGCCGCAGGGCTCCGTAGCCACCAAAAACCAATCTAGACCCGTTCCGGCACCCTGTTGGAGGGGGGAATCATCTCCGGTGGCCATCTTCATCATCCCGGCGGCCGCCACAATGAGGAGGGAGTAGTCCACCCTCGGGGCTGAGGGTTTGTACTAGTAGCTATGTGTTTAATCTCTCTCTCTCTCTCGTGATCTATATCATGGGCTTTGTTAATATAGTCGGATCATATGATGTTTCTCCCCTCTATACTATTGTTGTGATGAATTGAATCTTTACCCTTTGAAGTTTTGTCATGTCGGATTGAATGTTCAGATTTGAGAACACATGATGTATGTCTAGCGGTATGAATACTTAAGGTGACAATGGGGTATCATATTGATTCACTTGATATACGTTATGGCACTCAACTTGCAGATTCCCGCGGTGATATTGGGGTAATCTATGCATAGGGGATGATGCACATTTTTATTATCTTTTCTCTGATAGAAACTTTGGGGTCTCTTTGTAGTTCTTTGTGTGGATTGAGTATTATGAATATGAATATGCTTTGGTGTTATTCTAGTATGAACTCTAGGATAGATCGAATAGAAAAAATAGCTTTGCGTTATTTTAGTACGAACTCTTGAATAGATCGAGCGGAAAGAATAGCTTTGAGGTGGTCTCGTACCCTACAAACAATTTCTATCTTTTGTTATCCGCTAATATAGGAATTCGGGAGTGATTCTTTGTTGCACTTTGAGGGATAATTATATGATCCAAGTATGTTAGCACTGTTGAGAGATTGCACTAGCGAAAGTACGGAACCTAGGCCTCATTTTTAAGCATTGCAATACCGTTTTTGTGCCCGTTTACTATTTGCTACCTGGCTGTTTTTATTTATTCAGATTATAAAAATAAATTTCTACCATCCATATTACACTTTTATCACCATCTCTTGGTCGAACTACTGCACCTATACAATTTCCATTGTATTGGGTGTGTTGGGGACACAAGGGATTTCTTGTATTTGGTTGTAGGGTCGTTTGAGAGAGACCATATTCATCCTACACCTCTCACGGATTGATAAACCTTAGGTCATCCACTTGAGGGAAAATTGCTACTGTCCTACAAAACTCTGCGCTTGGAGGCCCAACACGTGTCTACAAGAATAAAGTTGCGTAGTAGACATCAGATGCTTATGTGAAAAAGCTTCAGCCTGATAAGCTCGAACCCAAATCGGAGAAGTGCGTCTTCATAGGATACCCAAAAGAAACTGTTGGGTACACCTTCTATCACAGATCCGAAGGCAAGATCTTTGTTGCTAAGAATGGATCATTTCTAGAGAAGGAGTTTCTCTCGAAAGAAGTGAGTGGGAGGAAAGTAGAACTTGATGAGGTAATTGTACCTTCTCTCGAATTTGAAAGTAGCTCATCACAGAAATCAGTTCCAATGATGCCTACACCAACTAGAGAGGAAGCTAATGATAATGATCATGAAACTTCAGATCAAGTTACTACCAAACCTCGTAGGTCAACCAGAGCACTTTCCGCACCAGAGTGGTACCGTAATCCTGTTCTGGAAGTCATGTTACTAGACCATGACGAACCTACGAACTATGAGGAAGCGATAATGAGCCCAGATTCCGATAAATGGCTTGAGGCCATGAAATCTGAGATAGGATCCATGTATGGAAACAAAGTGTAGACTTTGGTGGACTTGCCCGATGATCGGCAAGCCATTGAGAATAAATGGATCTTCAAGAGGAAGACAAACGCTGATGGTAGTGTTACCATCTACAAAGCTCGACTTGTCACAAAAGGTTTTCGACAAGTTCAAGGTGTTGACTACAATGAGATTTTCTCACTCTTAGTGATGCTTAAGTCTGTCCGAATCATGTTAGCAATTGCCACATTTTGTGAAATCTGGCAAATGGATGCAAAAACTGCATTCCTTAATGGATTTCTTAAAGAAGAGTTGTATATGATGCAACCAGAAGTTTTTGTTGATCCTAAAGGAGCTAACAAAGTGTGCAAGCTCCAGCGATCCATCTATGGACTGGTGCAAGCATCTCGGAGTTGGAATACATGTTTTGATGAGGTGGTCAAAGCATATGGTTTTATATAGACTTCCGGTGAAGATTTTATTTACAAGAAAGTGAGTGGGAGCTCCGAGAATTTATGATATTATATTTAGATGACATATTGTTGATTGGAAATGATATAGAATTTCTGAATAGCATTAAAGGATACTTGAATAAGAGTTTTTCAATGAAAGACCTTGGTGAAGCTACTTATATTTTGGGCATCAAGATCTATAGGGATATATCGAGACGCTTAATAGGACTTTCACAAAGCACACCCTTGAAAAAGTTTTGAAGAAGTTCAAAATGGATCAGACAAAGAAAGGGTTCTTGCCTGTGTAACAAGGTGTGAAGTTGAGTTAGACTCAAAACCCGACCACGACAGAATATATAGAGAGAATGAAGGTCATTCCCTATGCCTCTGTCATAGGTTCTATAAAGTATGCCATGATGTGTACCAAACCTATTGTGTGCCTTGCCATGGGCTTGGCAAGGAGGTACAAGAGTGATCCAGGAATGAATCACTAGACAGTGTCAAAATTATCCTTAGAGGACTAAGGAAATATTTCTCGGTTATGGAGGTGATAAAGAGTTCATCGTAAAGAGTTACGTCGATGCAAGTTTTGACGCCAATCTGGATGACTCTGAGTCTTGATCTGGATACATATTGAAAGTGGAGCAATTAGCTAGAGTAGCTCCATGAAGAGCATTGTAGACATAGAAATTTGCAAAATACATACGGATCTGAATGTGGCTGAGCCGTTGATTAAACTTCTCTCACAAGTAAAACATGATCACACCTTAGTACTCTTCAGATGTTAATCACATAGCGATGTGAACTAGATTATTGACTCTAGTAAACCCTTTGGTGTTGGTCACATGGCGATGTGAACTATGGGTGTTAATCACATAAAGATGTGAACTATTGGTGTTATATCACATGGCGATGTGAACTAGATTACTAACTCTAGTGCATGTGGGAGACTGAAGGAAATATGCCCTAGAGGCAGTAATAAAGTTGTTATTTTATATTTCCTTATATCATGATAAATGTTTATTATTCATGCTAAAATTGTATTAACCGGAAACTTGATACATGTGTGGATACATAGACAAAACACAGTGTCCCTAGTAAGCCTCTACTAGACTAGCTCGTTAATCAAAGTTGGTTAAGTTTCCTAACCATAGACATGTGTTGTCATTTGATAAACGAGATCACATTATTATGAGAATGATGTGATGGACAAGACCCATCCGATAGCTTAGCATGTTGATCGTTTAGTTTTATTGCTATAGCTTTCTTCATGTCATATACATATTCCTTTGACTATGAGATTATGCAACTCCCGGATATCGGAAGAATACCTTGTGTGCTATCAAACGTCACAACATAATTGGGTGATTATAAAGAGGCTCTACAGGTATCTCCGAAGGTGTTTTTTAAGTTGGCATAGATCGAGATTAGGATTTGTCACTTCGAGTATCGGAGAGGTATCTCTGGGCCCTCTCGATAATACACATCATAAGAAGCCTTGCAAGAAATGTGACTAATGAGTTAGTTGCGGGATGATGTATTACAGAACGACTAAAGAGACTTTCCGGTAATGAGATCAAACTAGGTATGAAGATACCGATGATCGAATCTCGGGGAAGTAACCTACTGATGATGTATTACGGTACGACCGATAAAGATCTTTGTAGAATATGTGGGAACCATTATGAGCATCCAGGTTCCTCTATAGGTTATTGACCGGAGAGGTGTCTCATTCATGTCTACATAGTTCTCGAAACCGTAGGGTCCGCACGCTTAACATTCGATGACGATTTTGTATTATATGAGTTATGTGATTTGGTGACCGAATGTTGTTCGGAGTCCCGGATGAGATCACAGACATGATGAGGAGTCTCTAAATGGTTGAGAGGTATAGATTCATATGTAGGACGATAGTATTTGGACACCGAAAGTGTTCCAGGGGTACCGGGTATGTATCGGGTCACCGGAAGCAGTTCCGGGCAACCCCCAAGCTATATGGGCCTAATGGGCCAAGAGAGGGACAGACCAGCCCCAAAAGGGGCTGGTGCGCCCCTATAGGCCGAATAGGAGGAGAAGGAAAGGAAGGGAAGGGAGAAGGAAAGGGGAGGATTCGGCCTCCCCCTTTCCTTCCCCTCCCCCCTCTCTTTCCTTCCCCCCTCCGATGGATATGGAAGGGGGGAGGCCGACTTGGAGGAGGCGCCCAAGTAGGATTACTCCTACTTGGGGCGCCCCTTGCAGCTCCTCTCCCTCTCCCACCTATATATATGTGGGGGGGCACCGCTAAAACACACAACATTGATTCCTAGCCGTGTGCGGTGTCCCCCTCCACAGTTTACGCCTCCGGTCATATTATCGTAGTGCTTAGGCGAAGGCCTGCGCGAATCACTTCACCATCACCGTCACCACGCCGTCGTGCTGACGAAACTCTCCCTCGACACTTTGCTGGATCAAGAGTATGAGGGATGTCATGAACGTGTCCAGAACTTGGAGGTGCCGTATATTCGGTGCTTGATGGGTCGGAACGAGAAGAAATTCGACTACATCAACCGTGTTGTCAAATGCTTCTGCTTTCGGTCTACGAGGGTACATGGACACACTCTCCCCCTCTCGTTGCTATGCATCTCCTATACAGATCTTGTGTGAGCGTAGGAATTTTTTTGAAATTACATGCTACGTTTCCCAACAGACCTGATGGGGCGGTGACAAAGGGAGGAGCATGTCCTGGTGCCGGAGATCTAAATCACCGCAGCCGCAACCGATGCCGCAAATCTAACTCGTCGCCTCCGCTAGTGTCGAGATTGAGTCTCGATTGGTCCTCCCGTTAGAGGTGAGTGAGTAAAAGTGGATGCGACTGTAGATGTTGCGGCATTCGATGTCCGCACATTTGGGTCGCCCGACATATCCATGCACGAAAGCATATGCCGCCCCCACCCCCTCCCCCATTTGTGCTCGCCTCACCCGGGCTCACTGAAAATAGCTGATTCGAATGTTCCTAGCGAGCCAGGCCTTGAGTTGGTTTATGTTTCGTGCCCCATGGGGACCAACGCCTTGCGTGTCCAACTGAACGGGCTTTTTTGTATGCACTTGGCATGTTTGGAATGATGTAGCCTATAAACACGCCCTAAAGTGTGTGCCACGGTATCGTAGGACTGGTTGCAGACCACCCAACTTAGGGGGTGTGGTAGACCATGTCTACCAAGACAACGGACCAACAATGGCCCTCATAGGATAACGAGATGAAGAACTTCAACTAGGATGGGGTCAATGGCTTCTAGTTCAACTTCCTAGATGCCGATGATATTTTGTTTTGCGTCCCTACGATTAATGTTTTTTTCACTATAATGTGGCCATATGCTCCTTGGTTGTTAAAGAGAGCAGTCATCTTGAGGCTTTCATTTCTAAAAGAAAAACACCGCAGCTCCATCCACAACTCCTACAAGGACAGTGGTATCCCTAGTCCACGTGAGTTCAAGTCCTAGACTTGATACCGATGCTTGTTTTTTCCTGCATTTATTTTAGTCATTTCGGCAATGTGCGTTCAGTGATAGAAGGCGTTCCCGTCGAGTACGAAGACATATGTGCCAACTTCGCCAAACTCAAGATAATGTGGCCGGCTCAGTATCTCGGAGGTACTCATAGAGGTAGGATGTATGTGTGTTTATAAGACGAGTGTATGTGCGTATGCATGAGCATGCACGTTTATGTTAAAAAAAAACTGTTCTTAATTCCATTAAAAGTTCCGATGAAATTAAAACTCCAAGACCCAAAATTGATGGCAGTTGGCAGTGAGTACGAAAGGAGACCCAAGATAAATTTCACATAATAAGCATTCGAAAGACACATGAGCCCGCAAAGCGTAACACAAGCCTGACCAGCTATTCCAGATTCCGGAGCAGACCAAATGCGCATCATGTCGATGTTGACCCCCACGTCGATGATGACCACCTAGGTTTAGGAAAATGAAACCACCTGGGAGGGTGGTCGTTTCCCCTTGTCTCGGGCCTTCGCTCTCACGCCAGTTCAAAAGGCCGTCTCCGTCACAGCACTGTTGCAGAGCGCGGTGACCAGCGGCGGGCCGGGGCGGGCGCGCGTGGAGCGGTCCAAGGCCCCGCCTAAAAGCATGCACGTCCAGCCCCTCGGGCACCATCCGGCTATCTATCTATCCCCATCGCGTCCTCGGCCAGGGGCCCTCTCCCATCTGCTAACCATCTTATGTTTCCTGTCCAAATGCCACGTACAGATTCTGTGGACGCTTCTTAATTAAGGTACCGTGGGCGATGTCCCTGGAAAAAGGAACAATATGCGATGGATTCAGATCCATGGTTACTGCACGGTTTGTGTCTTGCTCATCAACTGAAACTGCTGCCGACGGACAAAAGTTTTTCATTTTTCCTTTGGTTATAATAAAGTAGTGGAAAACCACCCGCTAGAGGTTTTCCTCCCATAACCCTAGGCGGCTAGGGCGAACTTTTTCCTCCAATCTTCACCGGAGAGCCAATGGATCCGTCTCACCTTTGCCTACCGCTCGGGCTGCCGGGGTGAATTCGCTCGGCTAATAATTTAGGTTATGATTTTTAGTCCTCGCAGTTGCTGTGCTCGAACGGTTGTCTTCCGAACTTCGATCCTCGTCGAGTCCGTCAGTGTGGACGTAGTTGGCGGAGATTCACGTTGGTTCCTGTCGTCTCCTTGCAATAGTGAGAATATGATTTCTTGTCATGTGATAAGATTTGGTGTCAGGTGTTTCAGATCTATATAAGGGTTCAACGACGAGATTGTGTCTTCAGGGCGCTGGTCCTTAAGGACACATGCAAGAAGACTTTCCGGCTGTCATCGACAAGGTCAAACCGGTTTCGGCGGGGAAGCTGCGACAACGGCGCGTCGGTGGCTCGTTCTGACGATAGTAGTGGTCATTCGGTGGTCACAGAATCTCAATGTATTGTTTATTATGATTGAGATGTTTTGTATTTTCGGTGAACTTCTATATCACGCTTTTCGCAAAGAAATAAAAACCCAAAAGGAGGAGGTTCTTGTTGATGTTGCACTTGCACATTGCCTGGATGAGCTATTTAGAGCATGTACAACCACATATGACAAATCCGGCCCCTCAAACGCCCGCGGACGCGTCTGGATGCGTCCTCGGGCAGTGACCAGACACGCCTCAAATTTCACTTCTCGCACCCGGACATCTCATACTATATTATAGAACCTACGTACTATATCGATCCTATCTACTGCTCGTCGGAAATCACGACGATCTCCGTGCCCGGCTCTGGCAGCATGGGCGGTAGCTGCAGCTCCGACTGCTCCATGTTGAAGGCCGGCACCTACGGTCTGACTCATCCGCCTCCTCCGCCTCCATCGGAGTCATCTCCAGCACCTCCTCCTCCTCCTCTTCCCCCGTCTGCTCCTCCTCATCTTCCCCCGTCTGCTCCTCCTCCTCCTCCGGCGCCGACGAGTCCGGAGAAAGCATGGCAGCGATGCGGGTGGCGCGCGCGGCTTCCCTCGCCCGGATCTGCCGTTGGATCTCGTAGCCGCGCCACGCCGTCAGCATGGCATAGTAGGTGATCTTGCTCGGACCATGGTGGAGTGCCAGAGCGTAGGCAGAGCGCCGGAGCGAGAGAGGAAGGATGTGGAAGGGTGCGGACTGGCGGCGCGAAGAGGGGGAAGGGGATCCGGCCCGCTTAAATAGTCGGATGTCGTCTTGGGCGGCGAGCCGGAGCGGCGCCACGCGACGTTCTTACCGCATCGACGGACGCGGCGTCCGTCAGACCGCCGGGTTTCCGAGCGTTTCCGTATGGGGCCATGTCGTCAGGCCGACGTGACGGGCTTGTACGGGCGCCCCCATATCTGCCTCATATTTAGGCTGGATATGGGGTTGCAGGTCAACCCGAGCGATTGAAAGCCATTTAAAGGGCCTGTCTTGATCCAAATTTCGTGGACAATGACCTGTCCAGACATTTGAGATGGGTTTGAGGGATCTGATTGTAAATACTCTTAGCATTATAACGGTCACGCCCGAGTCCTTCGGCGCACCGGTCTCTCAGCATTACTACGTCCGTCGGTGGCTGTTAGCGGTCCGGCAGTTGAAAGGTTGAACCCCTGTCTACGTTTTTTAGGCTAGAGTCGCCAAAAAAAAGTCTTAACGAACTAGCTACCATTGATGTATTAGTCTTTTTTTTAAACTAAAGTTGAACTGATTCAGTATGATAACTAAAAGAAGTTTTGTCATAATTATTGAATTAGGAAAAAGCCGGACGAAAACGGTCACAACACATCCACAATATCGGGGTCATGAAACATAGCCTCACGATAAACCACTTGTAAGCTAGTTATCAAGACATATTCATCCGCGAACTAAGTGTAGCCAAAATAGTTAGGTTTTTGGTGGTGGAACGGGTGCACCAGTGTTTAAAAAACACATATATATATTCCATCCCTAATATGAAATAAATAAATACAATTCGTACATGCAGCGCAATAAGACAACCATGGTGTGCGCGGAGAGAAATCTATTTTGTCACGTAGAACCTTTTATTTTGTTTTGGTTTAGTTATTTTATTGAAAAGCACTAAGGCCACATGTTAAGTCTCACATGTCTTTATTGACACATCTTTATACAAAAAAGAAAAGAAAATTCCTAGGGGGCCAAAATCTTCTTCCTCCTGCATCCATCGACGGTGTGCCGTGAGGAAAGTTTGATGCTGTCTCTAGGCCTTTGCCTCAACAGAGCAAGCTTGTTTAAACTCAGAAGATTGAAGAAGCAACGATCGGAAAGTCGTCGATGTAGATCGGAAGACATTGTCGGCCGCGATATGCATATTGAATCGCTGCCCTAGAGAAGAAGACATTAGAAAGAGCCTCTAGATACTCCAAATACCATGAACGCTGATCAAATCCAGACGAATCCAGCGGGAACCAAAACCTATTGGATCCAGGAAAATCCGTCGGTGACATGCCTCCACACGTCATGCACCGGCGCTAAGCGCACCGATGGACAAGGATAGGGAAGGAAGGGCATTATTTGTAAACTAGGGTAATGTCGTCGTCTCGCCGCCTCGACCAAGACAATATCTCCCCGCCAAATCGATGTAACATGACACCATCCAAAAGTAGGACCTACGCTGCAGGGGTGCCGGTGCCGGCGTCGGCGCCAGGTGTGCTTTGCCCAACGGCGCACTTTGACGGCCGCGAGAGGGGAAGGAAGCGACGTAGACGAGCTACCTGCCATCCTCCCTCCTCCCCCGCCTTCGATCAGTTGCTTCCCTGAATTCGCAATCCGGCATTCTCCTCTTTCGTCTATTTCCAGTATCCAATCTATCCAATGTAGGAGGTTTTGGCAGATTGAAGATTTATTATACTAGGTCTAGCACGCTTACATTACATGAAAACATAAATAAATGTATGCATGAGCTAAAAATAGTATCGCACCCACGTACAGTATATATTCATCATCCCTTTTGTGTTCCATCAAAGAGGAAATCATGAGCACCGCCAAAAACAAAGCAGTCAAGCATGTACAGTGCAGAAAGACTGTCCACCCACTGACCTGTCTGATCCGCGCACTCACTAAGCCAAAAACCAAGGGTTAAGCCCATTATCATACCCACAAGTTGCACAGTGCTAAACCCAGCATCGATCCAGGAGCGGAGCTGAGCTGGTAATAATGCCAGTACTACTAGTACTACATAATAATCTACGGATTGGTGGGAGTGTCATTGATACATCAGAGGCCTGCACGCAGTGCATGCACTCAGCTCAGCTCAGCTCAGCTCAGCTAGTAGCCCCGGCAGCAGCACTGTGATGATCTTTAAAGGCTTAAGCTGAAAAAGACGACCTTTTTGCGAGGGATAGGTAAGAACTAGTGGATCAGTCAGAGACGGGAAACCTATTAAGTATTTGGAAAGCCTGGGCGGATGCAGAGTGGTGGCATGGAAAAGCCATCATGCGTTGTGCGGTTCAGAGATGGCAGGTTGCATTTGGCTTTTTGCTTGTACTCACCGTTCTCCTCCTCCTCCTCCTCCTCCAGGTCTAATGGTGGAATCATCATTCCATAACAGGAGTATCCGAGCCCCGGCTCTGAGTGCTTCCCGTTTGGGGCATGTGAGATTGCGGTGAACTCCTTTTTCCGTGCCAAATATACATTGCCATCATTTGTCCATGTGTTTTTTTGGGTCATTTGACCATCTTTTGAGAGGCTGCATGAGGCATGCATATGGTGCAGTGCATTCAAATCGCAATCAAAGAGGATCTGTGGGACTTTCTACAACCGGTCGAAAGCTTGCGATTTTTGGGGTCGCTGGAGTTGGACAGGTATATATGGACCCACGACAAAGAGTACAATGAAAGCTACGAGAACAACAAGAAGAAATGGACCTACCCGGTAGTTGATGCCAATATTACTACACATGGAGGAGATATTTCCTAGCTTGAATGATTAACACGTTTTTTAAAAGTTTTGAATAATTAAAAAGGTGTCCACGCAGAAAGTAGCATATGGTAGTACTAAACATGGTTCAAAACAACCAAGGCCCTACATTTCAGATAAAATTGAGCCACCAAATGTATTAACAGTGGCCCAAGTGGCCCAGGATGTAAGCATCAGGAGAGCGATTGGGCCTCGTCGAATGCATATTAGCCCACTGGTTTGTAAGAGCGGGTGTGCCAAACAAACGGCCCAGTAAAAATTTCAAATGGTTCTTTTGTATGATCTGTAGATGCATATTTTCTCTCTGTTCAAGTTGTGTAGTCGCTGGCAGTTTATAAAAGATTGCGAGTGGTGTGCATTAGTTGGATTTAGTCTTTATAAGTGAAGTATCTCGGTGACGTCTTCTGCAACAAACAGATCAAAGATTACATCAGATTGTTTACAATCATGTTTGACATCTCATGTGATCTTCGTATTGAAGAACGAGGAGAGAACATGCAACATGACCATTGTTGTCGACCCTTAGTCAAGGAGGACTACTCACACATCATCATGTGAGTAGCAATGTCGATGAAGAAGATGTCGGTGGTGATCTCTTCCTCCGACAGAGTACTGAAAAAGACTCCAGATTGGATCGCCTTCAGATCATATCTAAAAGGCGGCATAAAAATGCTATAAATAGTACCAAGAGTTTTGAGAGTATATGTAGTCATCAGGACGAACACTACATGAAATATGTTAACTTGTGATCTTCTGTTAATGACCATGGGTGAATTGGTCGTAAATCTACAACCATTATGGTCATAAAGCAGATAGTAGTGGCCGATGGCCTTATTTCCAGCTAATTACGACCAATCTGGATGGTCATGATGTTGTACTAGGGGGCACCTCATTATTTTTGCGTATGTGCCATGTACATGTGTCAAATTTTGCCTATGCATCATGTCCAGTTGTCAACTTCGGTTTACGTGACTGGATAACATTAGGTTTGAACCATCCAACTAACAAGTGGGACCCGCCCTACTAACATGTGGGACACGCCATGTGGGACCCACCCTACAGACTAGTGGGACCCGCCATGTCAAACCAACTCTATTGAATAGTGGCGCCATATGGGATCAGCCCCACTGGCCAGTGGGACACGTCAAGTTAGACCCGCCCTACTGAGACACGCCATGTAGGACTCGCCCTACTGACTAGTGGGATCCGCCATGTCGGTCCAGCCCTACCGAGCGGGGTTCGAACCCGAGACCTCTCGCTTGCTCCGCAACGTGCAAACCACCACGCCACCAACCACTTAGTGATAACAATCCTAATCGATGTCTGTTAAACATTACATTCCGTTGCTAGGCCTTTGCCTCGCTAGGACGAGACCTCCTTCGCTCGACCCCTTTTTTCGAACCTTTTTTCGCAATGACGAGTGGGACAACGGCCCATAGTTCATATGAACGTGCATATCGGTGGGAAATAGGGGCTTCGCTCAAGTTTGAGTCCACACAACTTTAGGGAGTTCAAATGTATTATTAGTATAAAATAAATTTTCACCTCAATTTTCTATATAGCCTCGGATCGAGATGATCCAAAAATCGATTTGGTTCGCCTCAAAGAGATGCATAATATCCGTGTTGGCGAACTTCTCATTTTACGCCATCTTGAGTGCATGACCAACTTTTTCGATTTTTTGTGTCGATTTCAATATGCGGTAAAGAATTGAATTGTCACAATTTTAAAAAATGTTCTAATTTTTCTTTTTGAAAAATAGAGTGGTGTCAAAAAATGTTGAAATTGTACTTGAAAAATAATAAAAATATATTTTAAAAATGTTAAATGTGTATAGAAAAAATGTTGACCATGTACTAAAAATAATAATCAAATATTTTTAAAATGTCAATGTGTATAGTAAAAATATTGACCATGTATTGAAAAATGATGAGAATACATAAAATGTGTCTCACATGTAAAAAATGTATACAAAAAATATATAACGTGTATGAAAAAAAGTTGATAATGTATTTAAAAAATGTTAATCCAGGAATCTGAAAAACATGTTAAACAATTTTTTATTAAATGTTGAATATGTTTTCAAAATATGTTAAACTTGCATTTTATAATGTTAAATATATGTGAAAAAATGGAGAGGTTCCATTTTGCAACAAATATTTCTTATGCCGATTTCAAAATGAGGTCAAACGTCGTGCATGATTGTTCTCAGATAGGGGTTGAATTTTGTCAAATTTTTGTTGGATCTTTGATGAAATGCTACTTCAGTACCTAAAAATGATTTTTGGAAAAAAAAACATGAGAAAACTATGAGGCACCTCTAGTTCAAATTTGACTCGATTCGTTGCTGAATTGGCAGAGTTTTATCAATTTGACGAGAAATGATCGAAAGCTTTTGAGTGCCAATCATTTGGTCAGTTGTAAATAGAATGTGGTATAATATTTTCAAAAAATGTTGTGGTGCAATTTTGCAACAAAGTTTTGGTAGGTTCTTCACAAAAAACCGGGTTTTGGCACTCGGAAAATGGATACAAAATGCAATTTTGGTGCAAAGAAGATGAAAACGTCCTTAGGCAACATTGTTTGTCATTCCGAGATGCAAACTTGTGCACAATATAATATCACTTGAACAAATTATAACATGAATGTTTCCATAACACTGGCCATTTGGCTTGAAAGCCATGTTTCTTCATACATGATAGCTCGTTTCTGAGAAAACTTTTTTAAGAAATTTGTCGTAGTCCAAGTTTGTCAATTTTCCTGGAAACTAGATCACATATAATGACACAATGCGAAGGTTTTCATTTTTTTTCTTTTGTCTTTTCTGAATATCTTATGTTCGTTTCAAAATGCGGTCATGACCATTCGTAGCTAGAGTTTGAATCTTGCAAAACATTTGGAGTCCTCTTATTAAATATATACCTATGTATTCAGAAATGATTTCTGAAAAAAATAAAGAGCAAACTATGAGGTAGGTGTTGTTCAAATTTGACCCACTTCCTACTAAATCGGCGGAAATTTGTCTTTTTCACGAGGGGTGTATCAAAAGGTATTGACACCCAAATATTTGGTCAATTATACATTAAATAAGGCCTAATATTTTAGAAAAATAATTTGGTCGAATTTTGCAACAAATATTTGGTAGGTTTTTCACAAAAAAAACTCATTTTGGGCACTCGGAAAATGAAAAATTAAATTATCGTGCAAAGAAGCTGAAAACTTCCTTAGGCAACATTGTTTGTCATTGCAAGATGCAGACTTGTGCAAAAATATCATATCATTTGAACAAACTATAACATGAATGTTGCCATAAGATTGGCCATTTGCCTTGAAAGCCATGTATCTTCATACATGATATGTCGTTTCTTAGAACACTTTATTAAGACATGTGCCGTAGTTGAAGTTATTTATTTGTCCTAGAAACTAGGTTAGATATAATGACATAATATCTATGGCGTGCAAGAAACAATATACGCCAGCGGGATGGTAGTAGCAATGTCGTACCAAATTGTCCGACGCCACCACTATTTGAATAAAAATAGTGTTGGCGTTGCTCGGAATCGGCCCGCCACCAATGGAAGTTGTGGCTAGCACTTTTTCCACTAGTGAGGACCCGACAACAGTTGTGTTATCAGACCTCAAATTGGTACGTGGGGGTGCTACTAGTGTTGATTACATCATATAGTTGCTGCTATTTGGCTTGGTGGAAGATTACATGTTCAGATTGTTATTTACAAATTTATATCCTCTGATCATGAACACGATTATGCTTTGTGAGTACTTCTATTTGTTTTTAGGACATGTGAGAAGTCTTATTATTAGTAATCATGTGAACTTTGTTTTCGTTCAATGTTTTGATGATATGTTGTGTTGTTCTTCCCCTGGTGGTGTCGTCTGAATGTCTAGTAAATGACACTTCACCATGTTTGGGCCTAGGGGAAGGCACTGTGGAAATAGTTTGTAGATGATGGGTTGTTGGAGTGACTGAAGGCTAAACCCGAGTTTATGAGCTGTTTTGTATGGGGCTGTTTTGGATCCTTATGTTTAGTGCTATGATAAGATTTATCATAATTCTTCTCTTGTATTTGTGGATGCTTGCATGGAGGGGATAATGTGACGCCCCCGATTTAATCGTACACTAATCATGCACGCAAATGTGTACGATCAAGATCAGGGACTCACGGGAAGATATCACAACACAACTCTACAGATAAAATAAGTCATACAAGCATCATAATACAAGCCAGGGGCCTCGAGGGCTCGAATACAAGTGCTCGATCATGGACGAGTCAGCGGAAGCAACAATATCTGAGTACAGACATAAGTTAAACAAGTTTGCCTTAAGAAGGCTAGCACAAACTGGGATACAGATCGAAAGAGGCACAGGCCTCCTACCTGGGATCCTCCTAACTACTCCTGGTCGTCATCAGCGGGCAGCACGTAGTAGTAGGCACCTCCAGTGTAGTAGGGGTCGTCGTCGACGGTGACGTCTGGCTCCTGGACTCCAGCATCTGGTTGCAACCACCAGAAAGAAAGGAAAGGGGGAAAAGGGGGGGGAGAAAGCAACCGTGAGTACTCATCCAAAGTACTCGCAAGCAAGGAACTAAACTACATATGCATGGGTATATGTGTAAGGAGGCCATATCAGTGGACTGAACTGCAGAATGCCAGAATAAAAGGGGGATAGCTAATCCTGTCGAAGACTACGCTTCTGGTCACCTTCGTCTTACAGCATATAGAAGAGAGTAGATTGTAGTCCTCCAAGTAGCATCTTCAAGTAGCATATCCAAGCAGCATCTCCAAGTAGCATCGCATAGCATAACCCTACCCGGCGATCCTCTCCTCGTCGCCCTGCGGAAAAGCGATCACCGGGTTGTATGTGGAACTTGGAAGGGTGTGTTTTATTAAGTATCCGGTTCTAGTTGTCATAAGGTCAAGGTACAACTCCAAGTCGTCCTGTTACCGAAGATCACGGCTATTCGAATAGATTAACTTCCCTGCAGGGGTGCACCACATAGCCCAACACGCTCGATCCCATTTGGCCGGACACACTTTCCTGGGTCATGCCCGGCCTCAGAAGATCAACACGTCGCAGCCCCACCTAGGCAAAACAGAGAGGCCAGCACGCCGGTCTAAACCTAAGCGCGCAGGGGTCTGGGCCCATCGCCCTGAGCACACCTGCACGTTGCGTACGCGGCCGGTGAGCAGACCTAGCAACCTCCATTACAAAGGAAGTTGCGTTAACGCAGTCCAACCCGGCGCGCGCCGCTCCGTCGCTGACGTCTGAAGTGCTTCGGCTGATACCACGACGTCGGGATACCCATAACTACTCCCACGTAGATGGTTAGTGCGTATAGGCTCGTAGCCAGACTCAGATCAAATACCAAGATCTCGTTAAGCGTGTTAAGTATCCGCGAACGCCGAACAGGGCCAGGCCCACCTGTCTCCTAGGTGGTCTCAACCTGCCCTGCCGCTCCGCCACAAAGTAACAGTCGGGGGCCGTCGGGAACCCAGGCCCACCACTACCTGGATGGAGCCACCTG
>NC_041382.1:33796939-33803338 GCF_002162155.2 Triticum dicoccoides
CGCGTTAGGGCACACCGAACACCGCGTATTGCCTTGATATATTTTGTGATGCTTTGTTTGCTCTGTATTCATTATTTCTTCCCCCTCTTCTCTCCGGTAGACTACGAGACCGACGCTGCTGCTGACCAGTTCGACTACGGAGTTGACGACCCCTCTCTCTTGCCAGAGCAACCAGGCAAGCCCCCCCCCCTTGATCACCAGATATCGCCTACTCTTCTCTATACTGCTTGCATTAGAGTAGTGTAGCATGTTACTGCTTTCGCTAATCCTATTCTGATGCATAGCCTGACATTGTCGCTACATCTGTTGATACCTTACATGCAATCCTAAATGCTTAGTATAGGATGCTAGTTTATCATCATTGGCCCTACATTCTTGTCAGTCTGCCATGCTATACTACTGGGTTGTGAGCACTTCGGGAGGTGATCACGGGCATATACTATATACTTTACACTGTTACATTACCTGTGATACTATTCGGAGTTGGGGGCTGAAGGGGCAGGTGGCTCCATCCAGGTAGTGGTGGGCCTGGGTTCCCGACGGCCCCCGACTGTTACTTTGTGGCGGAGCGGCAGGGCAGGTTGAGACCACCTAGGAGACAGGTGGGCCTGGCCCTGTTCGGCGTTCGCGGATACTTAACACGCTTAACGAGATCTTGGTATTTGATCTGAGTCTGGCTACGAGCCTATACGCACTAACCATCTACGTGGGAGTAGTTATGGGTATCCCGACGTCGTGGTATCAGCCGAAGCACTTCAGACGTCAGCGACGGAGCGGCGCGCGCCGGGTTGGACTGCGTTAACGCAACTTCCTTTGTAATGGAGGTTGCTAGGTCTGCTCACCGGCCGCGTACGCAACGTGCAGGTGTGCTCAGGGCGATGGGCCCAGACCCCTGCGCGCTTAGGTTTAGACCGGCGTGCTGGCCTCTCTGTTTTGCCTAGGTGGGGCTGCGACGTGTTGATCTTCTGAGGCCGGGCATGACCCAGGAAAGTGTGTCCGGCCAAATGGGATCGAGCGTGTTGGGCTATGTGGTGCACCCCTGCAGGGAAGTTAATCTATTCGAATAGCCGTGATCTTCGGTAACAGGACGACTTGGAGTTGTACCTTGACCTTATGACAACTAGAACCGGATACTTAATAAAACACACCCTTCCAAGTTCCACATACAACCCGGTGATCGCTTTTCCGCAGGGCGACGAGGAGAGGATCGCCGGGTAGGGTTATGCTATGCGATGCTACTTGGAGATGCTGCTTGGATATGCTACTTGAAGATGCTACTTGGAGGACTACAATCTACTCTCTTCTATATGCTGTAAGACGAAGGTGACCAGAAGCGTAGTCTTCGACAGGATTAGCTATCCCCCTTTTATTCTGGCATTCTGCAGTTCAGTCCACTGATATGGCCTCCTTACACATATACCCATGCATATGTAGTTTAGTTCCTTGCTTGCGAGTACTTTGGATGAGTACTCACGGTTGCTTTCTCCCCCCCCTTTTCCCCCTTTCCTTTCTTTCTGGTGGTTGCAACCAGATGCTGGAGTCCAGGAGCCAGACGTCACCGTCGACGACGACCCCTACTACACTGGAGGTGCCTACTACTACGTGCTGCCCGCTGATGACGACCAGGAGTAGTTAGGAGGATCCCAGGCAGGAGGCCTGTGCCTCTTTCGATCTGTATCCCAGTTTGTGCTAGCCTTCTTAAGGCAAACTTGTTTAACTTATGTCTGTACTCAGATATTGTTGCTTCCACTGACTCGTCCATGATCGAGCACTTGTATTCGAGCCCTCGAGGCCCCTGGCTTGTATTATGATGCTTGTATGACTTATTTTATCTGTAGAGTTGTGTTGTGATATCTTCCCGTGAGTCCCTGATCTTGATCGTACACATTTGCGTGCATGATTAGTGTACGATTAAATCGGGGGCGTCACAAGTTGGTATCAGAGCCGACTGCCTGTAGGAATCCCCCTTTCCAACTCCTTGGCCGAAGTCGAGTCTAGTCGTTGAAAAACTTTTACTAACATGGCTGTGTGGCCCATGGGCCCACGTCGCCATCGGGTGGTAGTAGGATCTTTTATTCCTCGACCTATACTCTGGGACTCTGACATCTCTTCTATTCGGGTTAAATGAATCTTACTAAATCTAACATTAGGATCTCGTTATCATTTTCACCCGGAGAGCCCCTTATTATTGACGATCGTCTGCTGCACGTGAAGACCCTGAAGATACTTTCCGCTGTTAGGCCGAGAACTTGTGTTCATCGCGTTTGCAATTCCCCTTCCACCGTCAACCCTTATGGGTAACTACTTACAGTTGTTATTCTTATATCATCCCCAGTTGGTCTTGTTATTACAAGATACCCTGAAAAACTCGTCGTGGTTTCGATAATCCCTTGAGCTTACTGCCTTGCTGTTCTTGTCACTTGAATACCCCTACGGTTAATTCTCGCATTTATAGAATATCCGCTCATCCCCCAGTTGTTTATGTGTTACACAAAAGTCTTTGAAATACCACCCGATATTCCAAAAATCCTCAGCAACCTATTGCTCTGGAATTTCTTGTTTGCTTTCATTATGAATAATCCCATAAGTATAGAAATCTTATTGACATTCCTTGTCATTATCATTTTGAGTCTGTTGACTCAATATGTGGCGAATGCAAGTAATCATCAGATGATCCTTTTAAATTATCTCTCCAGCTCAGACGTTTTTCAAACATGAGCTGGTTCTCGACCAAACTATCTGTCGTCGATTGTGCCTCTTGTATATTCAATTGATCCATCCTTGATCAGAACGTCTGTTTCTGATCCTTTGTTGTGGAAATCATAATTCCTTTTTATTTAAGCTTTGAATTATTCAGATGATTCCATAACTTGTTGCATTTGCATTCCTTCCTCTTCTGGTTGAGTACCGATACTCATATCAGGTCCTTTGTGGACTATCAAGTCCTTTGTTGGATTGTTATCCGACAGTGTCCTTCACATTTGAACCCTTTGTGAGTTCTTCCCCTTATACATGACGCCCTTGTTAAGTTGTATCCTCTGCTTGGCCAACCATGCTCTGCTTTCGGGCTTGTGTTATTTACTCTGGAAACTTGTGGTATATGTTTCTAAGAAGCCCCTATGGGTTGAACATATGCCTTCTCTAAACCGTGTGAACCCGAAAGTTTTCACGAGTCATACTTATCTGGTATTGCACCAGGTAAAACTTTCAACAACTAATGTCATCTTCGAAATACGAGAGGTGAATGGAAGATTATGCATTGAGGAAGTGGGAGTCGACCTTGAACTTTGTGTTCATGCCCATGGACGCGATGTATATCCTATCATGGAAGCTTCTTGTAATAATAACTATTTCCTTGATAGCTAACATATGGTATCTGTGAATTGATCCCTTGCAACCGTGGTTCCGACCATGATTGTTCTTCTTTGATTCCATTTCTCGGACAAGTTAAAACATTTGTCTTCTATGGATCGGTACACCAGTCCAACCTTTACTTTGATCTTGTGTTGAGTATTACCCCCCTGGTATCTCGAGATTATCATGGAACTGCATAACTTCTTATGAGCTCTTCATCAAGTACTACCTTCCCACTGATTCCAATTTTCACGGGCTCTGAGTTATTAAACACTCAAAGACACCGATAAATGAACCGAGACCGCACTACGGTTCAACAACTCTTCAGTAAGCTTCTATAAGTACGAGTTTGTACCCGATCACGCCATTCCTAGCCTGTTTGGCTATATCATTGTCGTGACGATTCTAACGGTGCTACCTGGTCCTTATTCTCGGAGCACAAATTTTCGACGATGAACTAACCTTACGTCGATTTTCCTCGTCATATCCTTTCACCTTAACCAACAAGCTTGAGTTCGAGTTTGTGTCGTACCCTTGGTTCCTATAACCTTTCACTTCATCATTACTTTGACTTGATGTCGTCGCCGATCGATTACATCTTCATGAACTCTCGCGACAAAGGTTTCGAGATCGTCAACATTCTGAGCTCATCCAGGATATCAATTGGATTCGTGATGAGAAATACCATCCTTGCCTCGATGAATTGTATTATCATCGACCACTTTATTGCCTTCCCACCAACACAAGCTTGTTCATGTTTGGTGTTATACCTTGAGTTCCTTGCTGTCCAGCAATTGATCTTCCTTACCTCGGAAGTATTACCATCTCTTTTTGTCAAGAATGTGGTGAGGATTTCACCACCTCTTAATAATTCTTGATATCATAATACTTCTTGCCATCTTCGTTCATTCCTTGGTCCTCGTATTGTTTTCAACCGGAATACCGACATTGGAGCTATGACGTGTGAATTCTAAACTCCTAGCAACCCTATTGCTTTGAAGTGAATGGGCGATAGTTCATTCTAAGTCCTTCGTTAATTGAATCACCATTCTGACATTGGTCGTGCAACCCAACCCATATTTCGGGCGCACATTTCAACCAATGTTTATTTGTGTATGTTTTCCTCGCGCATACTTCCTTATATCATTTGATTTGGCAAATGTTATCTCCTTGTTCACTTAATGGTGGAAATCCATCTTTTGGGGAATCTCGGCGAATTGCCGTTGGGTTCACCAGACACCTCCTTGTCCTCTCCTTGGGTTAATGATGGACTCTTGTTAACGGAAATCACTTCATAGTTCATTTCCCCGAGAATCTTACAATGTCATCTCGTCAATTTGCGTTGCACCTTTTCTTCTCAGGTATCCTAAGTCTGATGTATCCTGACACCAATCGGATCTGAATCTCGGTCAGATATGATGGTTGGGACAACTTTCCAAGAGTTATGATGTTGATCCTTTGATGACCCGGTAACATGATGTCATGCCTAGCACCCCCCCCCCCCTGGCTGGAGGACCTATCATTATAGATTCCTTTCAGCAAGGTTATCCGTTCATCCATGAGGAAATTGTAAGACTTATTCTACTAGTTATTCCTGATGGATCCTTCGTGTTTCCAAAGTCTGATCTTCACCTGAAGACCATGTCAATGCTATCTCGAAGCATGTCAATGGTACTCCGATTTTCAACAGGAACATTTGAAGCACGATGCTAAATTTTATTTATCAATTATCCAAACACCGCTATATGGGTATAGTCATCAAATTCCTCCCCCCTTACCTAAACGGTTTCTACTTTTTATCCTGTCATGGATATCATGCTCCGCTTGTCCTTGGAAGGGATATACCCTTGAAATATGTGTTTAAACACATTTTCCTTTCCATTGTTATGTTTAACCTTCTTGAGGTTTATATGATTTAAGCAATAATAAGTCACTGCTTTAGTAAGCACTCGGTGTACAATTCTGTCAGCAAGACCCTGTTAGTATTATTGATGACATTCCGGTATCCACCGATGGACGAGAACCTTGCCTAATGGTCCGCCTCGTTCAACGAGCAGGAAAATGGTTCTCTTCGTCCCTCGCCCTTGGTACCTATGTTGTTGCCGACATGACCCTCAGACTCTCCTCTAACATGCCTTGCTTACATGATCGTGCAAGATGTCACCAACCTTCTACTTTTAACCACATGGTGGGCCCATAACCCACAGTTTCACAGGATCGAAACCTGACTCTTCTGTACAACCTGATGTCAAAGTTATTCCTCGTGCTTGACTTTGTATGTAATTCACGGGCCACTTGCCTGTTGATCTATTCTGGTATCGGGCACAATACTTATTCCCGTTGCTCTGAACCCCTTTCACACTCTGCTTCAGGCAATGAACGATTGCCTATCCTCTCGAAACTTCTTATTGCACCGTCTTACTTGCTCTCGGTGTTTTCTTAAATTACAATTTGAGAGTTACTTTCCGCCACCATCCCCGATGTTATCAACCAGATAGTCAACCTTGCAGAGGTCTGTTTTTCCAAAGTTACCCCTTGTCCTTCATATGTACAATGAAAACTCAAAAAAAAAATGACGACTTCATCGTGAGGACCTGAAGCCGTGGTATGGAGACATCAACGTTATGGATCGACCTCTTCGAGAAGACGAACCAAGACTGAGAAGATTCGTTAGGATTTCATAACCAGACCTTCCCCCTTAGTCCCCCTCTTAAATCTCGGGACGAGATTTCTTGTAGTGGAGGAGATTTGTAACGCCCGGGTGGTTATGCTACAGTAATCGTCCCGGTTCGGTTAAATAACCTCTCGTTAATTCGGACCCGTCCTAAAACAAAATTTAAAACTAAAACAAATGATAACGAGTTCTGAAAATAAGTTCTAAAATGTTCCGGGGTTTTCTAAAATAACTAACCTAATATTGGTGGGGTGCAATAATTTTTACAAAATGCCAGAGCATTTTAAATAAACCAATAACAGAAAAAGAAAATAATAAATGAAAAGCAAAATAAAAGAGAGGGGGATAACCCCCCCCCCCTGGCCCAGCCA
>NC_041382.1:33805272-33831412 GCF_002162155.2 Triticum dicoccoides
CCGGCGGCTGGGCCGGTGGGTCGGCCCATGGGGGGGGAGGGGAATGGGCCGAAAGGGGGAGTGGGGAGGGGGCCGGCTGGCTGGGCCAGGGGGGGGGGTTATCCCCCTCTCTTTTATTTTGCTTTTCATTTATTATTTTCTTTTTCTGTTATTGGTTTATTTAAAATGCTCTGGCATTTTGTAAAAATTATTGCACCCCACCAATATTAGGTTAGTTATTTTAGAAAACCCCGGAACATTTTAGAACTTATTTTCGGAACTCGTTATCATTTGTTTTAGTTTTAAATTTTGTTTTAGGACGGGTCCGAATTAACGAGAGGTTATTTAACCGAACCGGGACGATTACTGTAGCATAACCACCCGGGCGTTACAGATAATCATAAGTAGGTTGTTTGTTCAAGTAAGAACAACACCTTAGCTCCGGTCCACACACATAACAACTTATCATGCCAATGAACACAAGTAGATGAATCATGGAGAAAGTAACTTAGCTCTGGATTATCCTTATCATCTATAAGGATTGGGCCACCTTGCTACACCTTCTTACTTTGGTTGCTTGTTACTTTCTATCAATTATCTTGCTATCCAAACTATCTTATAGCAATTGCAGCAAATACCTTACTGAAAACCGTATATTGATTCCTTCTACTCGTTGTTGGGTTCGATACTCTTACCTATCGAAAGAACTACGGTTGATCCCCTATACTTGCGGGTCATCAACAATTAGTTCTTGACGGTGTAGTGTCACTGGATAGGTGACACCGTATGTGTGTAGTCTGGTAGAGAGAACATGTGCTAATCTTCTGTTTGAGGGATTCTCGTGGTTGGTAGGCTGTAAATCCTACTCCCTACATTCCAAATTACTCGTCATGGTTTTAGTTCAAATTTGAACTAAAACCACGACGAGTAGTTTGGAACAGAGGGAGTGGATATGAGAGTCTAACCCAACGATCTTCACCAACTCTCCTTCCGCTATACTACGATTTGGCAACGATCATATCAAACCTTGTATGCATCGTCATAGTAGTCCTGGGTTGGTGCGTCGGATGCATTTTCTTTGTTTTCTGCCGCTTTACCCTACATAGTGACCAGCCAAAATATGACAAGTCTGTGATAACACTACTAGGAGAAAGCTTATAGATATCATTTTAGCAGCAGCGTGGGGTAAAAGGGCAACACTACTGCTATATAACAACAGCGCGGGTAACTAACCGGCGCTACAGATAGCTCCGTAGAAGTAGTGCTTGCCAGCCACCCCACGATGCTGCTAAGTGGCCCCGGCCTTAGCCCATGGGGCTACCCGTAGTAGTAGCGAGGCATGGGTAACCACCGCTACTGGTAAGCCTATAGCAGTAGCGCTTGCCCGTGACAATGCGCTACCACTATATGTGTACTACGCTGATAGGTGGGCCCAACTTAGCAGCAACGTAGGGTACCTGCACAATGCTACTGCTACGACCCGTAGTAGGAGCGCTGGTCCCTAGCCCGCGCTGCTACTAACCCAAGCTTATCGTCTTCATCTCCTCGTGGCTGACCGTCACTCTCCCTCTCTGCTCTCTAACTCTCCCTCTCCACTCTCTCCCAACGCCATGCCGCCATCACCTGCTGCCACCGGAAGAGATCGAGGTATCTCCTCCCTCCCTCCTCCTCCCTCCCTCCTTCCACCTCACTCTCCCTCCCTCCCTCCTGCCTCCTCCCTCTCCCTGCGTCGTCCATCCTCCTCCTCCCTCCCGCTCCCCCTCCCTCCCTCCCGCTTCCTGCCTCCCTGCCTCGTTCGTCATCCTCCTCCCTTAGCCTCCCTCCGTCCGTCCCTCCCGCCTCCTCCATCCCAGTCACCTCCCTCCCTGCCTCGTCCTCCTCCTCCCTCCACATCCCTCCCTCCCTCGCTCATCCCTCCCTGTTCCTCCCTTCACCTCCCTATGTTTTTGAATTTTTAGTAAAAAAAATTAGTAACATAAATTAGTTAACTTAATACTTTATACTTTCTAGTTTACTTAATTAGTTAAAAATTAGTTGGTAGAAACATGCATTGGACACTTAGTTGGTAGAGATTATAACTAGTAGTAGAATAGAAATTAAATTATAGTAATAGAAATTGTGAGTAAAAAAATTAAGTAATAGAAATTTTTATGTGTAGAAAATTTTCAATATAGAAATGTATTGGAATGCTATATGAGAAATTTTTAGGTATCACATTTAGTAATAGAAGTTTATTGTCAGAAAATTTAGCTATGGCAATTATAGTAATAGAAATTTTTAGTAAGTGTTGACTAGAGTAGAACTAGGGTATTTAGTTATGTCAATCTCACATTGCCAAATTTAGAGAGAGAGAAACCTAGTTTCTATATTGAAGCGTTGTGAATGACCGCCATGTTTGAATGCTCATGTGTTTATACTCATGTGTGGCGCAGGGTATATCACCGATGAGCCAGTCGACGACGCCCAAAAGATCACCAACGACACTTGCATTCTCGACAACCATCGTCTATAGTGAGTAAACATGTATACCTAGTGTTGTGTACTAGTGTTGCTCAAATATGATGAAGATTTAGACATGTGATATGTACTGTTGTGTACTGATACTGTTGTCACACATCAATATTTGGAAAATGAAGGATATGTGTTTGCCCAAGTGGCCTATATATGTTTGTAGGGAACACATCTGAGTGGCGTATGTTTTGCCGGAGTGTTGATTCATTTTCATTGCAGCAAATTTCAGGCGCTCGATATGTCCTATTTTAGCAAAGGTCATGCCATATTTTTTTCATGAATTTTAGCATAACTTATGCTAGAATATTGAGTGGCCCGGATTTTCTAGAAAGATAATTAAACAACATTTCGGGTTGACTTTAAGTCTGTCGAGGCTCCATACATGACAGTCAAAAAATCAATGAGGGAGTGCCCACCATATATGAGAGAGGAAGAAGAATCCCGACTGTTGTCGTGGGGGTAGTTTCTTCTTCATTCCAAGGTGCTGGACATTTTGGTGTAATGCACTTTGGAATGATAGGAGGAGCTACCATCACTGACGGTCGCAAATGTCAGAGAGGAAGAATCATGACTGTTGTCATGGGGGTCGCTTCTCCTTCGTTCCCGTGTGCCAGACATTTTGGTGTAATGCACTCGGGGACGAAGGGAGGAGCGACCATCACCGATGGTCGAATATATACACCACATGAGCTGAGAGTTTTCAAGAAAAGACTCGACAAACCGATAGTCAACCTGTGATGAATAATAATGATCTAATTTATAGTTTTTGTAGTACATATATTGAATTTTAGAAGTTTAATTTTTGAATTATGAACATAGGAAATGTCTGACAACGACGATAGGATCCCGGAGTGCGACTACTGCGGCGACGACCAGGGTCTATGCGACGGGCCTCACCTGCAAGACGGCTGGCGCTTCAACATTAAGCTCGACGAGACCTTCGATGTTGAAATGGTACGCAACGATGACTAGTCTTCTTTCGTAATTAAGCATGACTCCTGCTTCTTCAACGTGTAATTTCTATCTTTTACAATTCGACTAGTGCATCCCCTGCCATGCAAGATGCTATGTCTTGGAGAAGCTGAATTTCAAAGATCATGAGAATATGGAGACAAAGAGAGTTCACCTCAGGACCCATCATGGTTATGCTTTTGCTGTAAATCTATACAGTGCGGTGAACTACTCTCATTTTGGTTGCTCGAATTGGGAAGCACTATGGAAAGCATACGGTTTTCAGGAGGGTATGCATGACAGCTTCGATCTTGGTGATCCTGAAGATGACATCGACGAAGATAATGTCGATGAAGATAATATCGACGAAGCTAATATCGACATTTGGGTCCATGTTGATACGCTTTCACTTCTACCTCTATGTGAGTTTCTCAAACTTATTTATTAAGTAATTTATATTGTTTATATAAAAATAGTTGATAGCTTATATATTTCCTTGATAGCTTATTTCCATTCTTCAAAAAATGTTCGAAAAATAGTAGACAGAACTACTACACTGATGGCTCTGAACTAACTTCCGAGGAGAAATATCATCTTGTCTCCTTCATTACTGAAGTTGAGACTTCCAATAAAAATTATGAAACTTCTCCACATTATGGTCAATACGTGCCACTAGTTCATGTGTTGAAATACGCCAACATCGATAGAAATGGCATGGTAATATTTCTTATTATTACGACACCAATGCATCTTTTCCATACATTCTTATAAAGCTAAACTACATTGCTAACTACGTTACTATTATGCTCTTCAATGGAAAATCCCGAAGAATTGTGTGCCTCATTTGATGGATACGAAAGGTCATATGGATGTTGTTAGCTTACGGCCAAGTCTGCCTACGGCTCACCGCTGTTCATACAAGATTTCTCGGACATATGAAGATCTCACAATCAAAGAATGGAAAAAAGTTATGAATGATCGTAGGGAGGTACTTGGAAGCAACATTGTGCAAAGCCCACGAATTGGAGACAGGACAATCTCCATTCTCCATAATGGAGAGTCGGGGGCTATGTTGTTTTATGCTATTTTACATTATAGAGGGGTAGTAGGTCCTAGCTAATACTCATGCTCATGTGCTAAGAACAATTAACTAGGGTTGGTTATGACTATGATGATGATGAGTATGACTTGTTATTATGATAACTACTAGAAGTTGTTAGATGACTATGATGCTAATGAGTATGACTTGTTATTATTAACGAGTAGAAGTTGTTAGATGACTATGATGATGATGAGTATGACTTGTTATTATGATAATAATGATGAGTTATTATTATGATGATGCATGATGCTAAGTTGTTATATGAGCATGACGAGTTATTAAGTGGATTGACTTCCTGCCTCCTTGATGAGGCTCCTGGTTTTAATCTTTAGGTATAGCACCGCCTTACTTTCTTATTAGCTTTGTATAGTGCTTTTTTTCTTTTGTTCCTCATCTTGAGGAACCTTTTGTATTTTGTTCTTTCAAGTTTAATAAAATGTTGTGGGGTGTAAGCCCTATATATAGTCTTCAAGGTCAAATACAGCACCAAAAGGCTGCAAAAAAGGAAAATTTAGTAGTAGCGCTATTTATATGAAACGCTACTGCCATTTACGGTTAGCAATAGCGCCGTTTATAAATAGCGCTACTGCTAAGTAGGTATAGCAGTAGTGCGGGATAACCAACGCTACTGCTACAAGTTAGCTGAAGCGTCGTAGTGGTAGCACTGGTACCCGCGCTACTGCTAGCGCTACTGCTAGGGTTATCGCTAGTAGTGTAAACATCTTGCCAAGACCAAAAGTTGATATTGCAGATGCCAAAACATGGTTGGTATGTGTAGTTGTTGTTCACTGACGTGTGTCCGGTGGCCGGTCGGTGATCGCTCCGACCTCCGGGAGGGAAGTTCCCCTGGCGGAATCGCTCCGCTAGAGGGCAAAAGTGCTCCTTCCCAAGTTTCGCCTCGAGATGGAGGCGCTTTGTCCCGAAAGTCTTCTCCTTATTTTTTTCTAGGTCAAAATGACTTATATACCAGAAGAGGGCCACCGGAGGTGGGCCGAGGAGAGCACAACCCACCAGGGCGCGTGTGGGCTCCCTGGCGCCCCCAGGTGGGTTGTACCCACCTGGTGGGCCCCTTCTGGTACTTATTTTCTCCAATAATTCTTATATATTCCATAAAAATTCTTCGTGAAGTTTCAGCTCATTTGGAGTTGTGCAGAATAGGTAGCCTGACGTAGCTTTTTCAGGTCCAGAATTCCAGCTGCCGGTATTCTCTCTCTTTGTGTGAACCTTGCATATTATAAAGACATTAGAATTACTCCAAAAAGCATTATTATGCATAGAAACATTATAAATAACAGTAGGTAAACATGATGCAAAATGGACGTATCAACCGGCTGTGAAGAGATGGGACTCAAACTATGAGCGTTGTATTAAGAAGTTATATCATGCACAAAAAGAGAAGGAATCGAGCTCTAGCTTGAGCCAAGCAGGTAAAAAATGCGGGAAAATTATTCCCCAGTTGGGAGAACAGGCAGTGCAATCGACCCCCCGCTCATTGTACAACCACATGTGAGTACCGCCGATCAACTGGTAATAACCGACGATCATAGAAGGATGGCTAAAGAGGCCGGTGTCACTGTTTAGCAACTCCTAGAGATCGAACCTATCCCCAGGATTCAAGATGATGAAGTAGCATGGAAATATGTCCCCGGCCAACCTCTGGTCATGCCTGAGGAGATCCCGCTTCTATCAACGAGAATGCACAGTTTGCATGAGTGGTACCTGAGAGTAATAAAGAACGGGTGAGAAGCCCTCATGGTGAAAGTCAAGGCACAACATTACTTCCATGAAAAAGATTTATGGGTTGAGTTTGAAGAAATGTTTCAGTTATTCAATCAAGACACACTCGACAAATACCTCGTCAATTGCTATTGTCTGTAAGTGATTTCTTTTTATAATTTAAGTCTCTAACTATGCTCGTTCATTACCTGTAATTATCCTCACTATATTCTTTTATGTGGTATTATGCAGAATGAAGATGTATGAAGTGAAAAGAGAAGGACACTATGGCATTGGGTTCATTGACCCAAATACCGTTAATGAAGTGACATGGTCACGTGAGACAAAAGACACAGAGAGAAGCTTGCTAGAGTTTTTGAAGCGACTAAATACCCAACCACAAATACTACTTCATTATAACTTCGGGTGAATGTTACTGTCTTGTACTACAAATTTTGTTTTACTTACTAGATGTTAATAAGTATAGTTGATGAGTTATGCACATGCCCGCTTAATTATACAAAGGTGTGCGCATGCAGTTTTCATTGGATCCTGCTAATCATTGAAGTTAACGAGGGAAAAGTTAAAGTAATGGACTCACTACTTAAAGAAACTAAAGAATACTCAATCGTGAAGGGGATGCTCGACGGGTAATTTTAATCATTACCGTATTATGTGGGCCTCTTTAGTTCATTTTCTGATATGAACTAATTAATAACTCCTTTATTCATTTTCTTTGCCGATGGACAGGGCTTGGCAAAAGTTCATCAAATAGTTTCAAGGACCATGGAAACAAGAGCTGACATGGGTGTGACCCAAGGTAATTAAGTAGTACTAGCTACGTCGGCGCATCTCCTTAATTCTAGTTTCAATACCATTATCATGCTTGATTAATTATTATCTGATTGAATTCTATTCTCGTAAAATGTATGAGGCAGGCTAAGGGGAATAATTTATGTGCATACTACATTTGTGAGAACATTTACATTATGATGTCTGAAATGACCAAAGATGCAAGACAACTTTGGGTACGTTTGCCAAAACACTATTCACAATTTTTATATCATTATCTAATATATATACACACAACTAATATATTCATATTGATCACCTTCTTTAAAGATGTCGGAGACGCGGGATCAGCTCCTACCAGCGGATCGCATACGAGCAATTCAAGAGAAAATAGCGAGATTTTTGCTTGACCAGGTCATAAATCTCGAAGGAGAAAACCATTACACCTAATGCTTGCTTGTAATGATCTGCAAGTTGTAGGAGAAATTGTATATACCAAATTATATATATGTGTGTGTGTGTGTGTGTGTGTGTGTGGTCATACGACGTGTACAGTATATACTATCGTAAAATATGTTTGAAATAAAAAAGAATTAAATGGAAAACACAACGTTAAAAGGAAAAATAAACCATAAACCCCTAAACCTTTTAGTCTCGATTGGTGTAACCAACTGGACTAAAGGGGCCCTAGCCCCCGGCATGGGCTCGTGCCACGTGGTGGGCCTTTGGTCCCGGCCCGTGATGAACCAGGACTAAGGGGGGGGGGGCGAGGGGCTTTAGTCCCCACCCTTTAGTCCCGGTTGATGAACCGGGACTAAAGGCCCTTACGAATCAGGACTAATGCCCAATTCTGCAATAGTGTTTCCTCCTAGATATTGATCGACATCATCAACTCACCATCTTTGTCGTCCGATGGATCGATGAACACTTTTTGAATGAATTCATCAAGCTCTTTTCTTTGATACTCCTCATCCGACGAACTACATGAATCCATCATTTTGCCCATAAAAGAATCAAAAAATATTGCTCAGATTTTTTTTTTGAACACATAGACGGCAAGGTGTACGACTGGAGGAGCGGGACGTACCGTGGTGCCAAATCGCTGAGAATGGCGGGGACGAGTTTTGTGGCGGTGGTGGCAACTGACATAGGGTGGTGGCAGAGCTAGGAAGGGACGGCGCTTGCGAGGAAGATGGGAGAATAAAAGGACAGGTCCAGCTAAGCCGGGGGATATTTGATAAAATTTAAGGTGGGGTTTGGTCTGTCAAGTCCGACATGACGAACGCGCCCGGGCGTGTCTGGACCTGGCCATAGTCGCCCCAACTATGAGATGGATATGAGAGGTGTCAGTCAGTCCGGACCAGGAGTTATTTCAACGGAATTGCAATGAAACTTCTGAAATTTCGCATATTTCAGTGAGGTCTGAAATATTTTTAACTGATTCAAAATATAAATTTAAATTATGTCAGAATTCAATAAAATTAAGTTAAATTTCATCTCCCAAAATCCGAAACGCATATTTCAGTAGGGTCCGATATTATATTGTTTCCGAAACTAAAAACCTGACATGGCTCGTTTGAGGTGGTCGGCTGGGTCGTGATTTTTTAATGAGTTAGTGACCGGGCATCCACCCGAACATATATATGACCAATATAAGGGGTTCCTTGTAGATGGTATTACTTCCCCTAACAACCCGTAGCTGTATGATTACTCTAGGTTAAGCAAGAGCATCTATAGTCAGGCGCCTCATATGCCCGGTGGGCCGTCTGGATGCTATCCGATTGTGAAAATTTGACCCAGATGAACGCCTCAAACGTCCGAGCTGACCAACATCCCTTATATCCAGCTCAAATATGAGGCGGAGCGGGCCACGTTGGGCCACCCGACCCCATATATATTCCTCCTCATTCGCTCGTTGGACCAAAACCCTAATCACTTCACTCCACTCCCTTTCACTTCACTCCGCCACCCAAACTCATCCCCGATGCCGTCCGATAGTCTCCGGCATGGCTGTCGGCGGATCCTAATCCTTCACCTCGAGATCCTTTGACCCCGAGCTCATCTCACGCTGCCCCGAAGAGGAGATGGTTGTCCGGTCTGCGCTCCACCGCTCTTGGGAGGAGGCCCGTGCATGTAAGCGCTCGGACTCCTTCCGTTGGGAATCCATTGCGTCCGCCCAAAATGGCGCATGGATCAATCTCTAGGGTAGTCTTCGCTGCCACATCGGAGGCAGTGTGGTCCGTCTGACGTCTGAACGTAGTGGCGGACGCGCAACCCCTCTGTTGGCGCGCCGAGGCCATGGACGCAACGAAGGCGTCGTCCGACGCAAACATGGTGTGGTGTGCCCGCCGTGCGCGGTAGCACTCGCGACGGTGAACGTCGGTGAAGCGGAGTCGCATTCTCCGGCGCCCAGCACCTGTTCGGGCGCCGCAACCGCGTCGTGGTAGATGTCATAGGCTCGTTTCAGGACGGATCCATCATCGATCTGACGTCCACCGGCACCTAATGGGTTCCGGGCTCCGACAAGGAAGAGTAAGGCATGGGAGACGGTGGCACCTTGAGTCCCGTGAGCCGGCTCGTGTACCATGCCCTACTTTATCTTGCCGGCGATCGGATCAACACTTCGATGAGCGCAGCCGGCCGCCGGACAAGCCCTGCTTAAAGATTGTTACGTTGCATGTAATACTCTTTCTTGGAGTGGATTTGAGGTTTCTAATTTGATGTATCCGAACGTGGGTTGCATTATTTGAGTCGTGACCGGTTAGTGTTCGTGAACACGCCCGGGTGCATCCGCGGTCGTTTTGAGGGGTCAAATTTGTCCATCACGACTGTTGATGTTCTAACGTCCTTAGTGAATTTAGACAACTTCAAGGAGGCAGAACCGTCAACCGGCACTTTAGCCGATCCGTCATCCACCACCTGATCTTGATTTGTGAGTTGTGATTGAAAGCCAAGTGGGCAAGAAAAATCACTCATAACCCGAGTACGCAGTAAATTCAAAAGCGGATGCACCGGCGGATCTCTGAATTTTCCACATCATTCATAATTGATTTGAGACCTTGTGCCCAGCTGGTTCGTTTGCTTGCTGCGGCGCAAGTGGCGGCCATGATTTCGGGGGGAGAAAAACGTATGCACCTGAATCATACTGTATTCTTGGCCGCACGGCCGGATCTTCCCCTTGTCGCCACGCCACGCCCACATCTTTCTTTTCCCTCGCTCTGAGAATCGTCGCGTAGCATGCATGGTGCGCTCGCCGCTACGACTAAACAAGTCGCTTGCTCTGCGCGATCCCCGGCCATTGTCAGGGTTGACCGGTCAATGTCGCCATTGTCCTAGCATGGTGGCATTGCGGTGCCACTGCCTGCCACGTACGTTCGGAGGTGCAGGTGCAGAGATGCAGCGAGAGACGACGCCCGTGAGGCGACTGGCAGGTCGACCCCGCCTGTCATCAAGGTTGGAAGAGGATGATCAGATGCTGCGTCACGGGGGTGGGCAAAAGAAGGCGCAGACGACAGGCCGCCGGCAGATCTTCGGCAGGCCGCGCAGGCTGATGCGTGAAGATCACACGTCCGTCACCGACGACCGAGATGCTCAAGTGACGAGCACACAACGGGATTGGATTTTGTTCCCCCTTGTCCTGTTTGACTGGGATTTTTTTTATGGCCGTGATACGTGATAATAAGTGTCCTTTTTATGGCCGTGATACGTGATAGTAATACGACCACACAAGACCTCGCCTCTGCGAAATCATTTGCTGTACACAGATGCAACAACACAAGAAGACGCAATAGAAAATTAGACGACACACTAAATGCTCCGATGATCCGTTGACTACGAAAGTGTCTGTGACGATTTTGTCAATTTCAAAATGATGTATCTTCTCAGTATCTGAAAATGTGCTTATATGGGTCAGGTGTGCGTGCGTTCCTTAGAGGTGACTAGGTGAGTGTGTGCCGGTGTGTGTATGTACGAACTTATGCATCTGTATGATGTTCAAAAAATGTAAAGACCCCTTTTTCAGTTACAAGTAAAGACCCCTAATATGTACATGACATGACATTGTTAATTTGATGGATTTAAATCTTATTAAGCACTTTTGCACCGGCCAATTCCACACAAATCGATGCACTTTCCACCAAATTCAGATGATACACTGTAAACAAGCTTGGTTGACTTAGAACATCTCCAGTAGAGACCCCAAAACCGTCCCATTTGGCAAGACAGGCAACTGGCACCGGACAGGAAACAGACCTCAAACAGCGCCTTCTAACTACAACCCAAATATTTGAAATTGTTCGAAAGTCTCAAAGTCGTCTTACCGGTAGAACGCCCAACGTTACTAGGGGCTATAATCTCTACTACCTAAAGAACGGAGTGTTCCATTTCCCGTCTTACGTAGCTCACGGTCGTCATTCATTGTTCGATCGTCCCGTGCAGCCACACATGGGTCCAGCCCCGCAAAAGCCCACATCTAACCTGATCGCATCCTCTGGTAAAAGTGATATCTAGTACACAACCTTCTTCTTATAGACGTTGTTGGGCCTCCAAGTGCAGAGGTTTGTAGTACAGTAGCAAATTTTTCTCAAGTGGATGACCTAAGGTTTATCAATCCGTAGGAGGCATAGGATGAAAATGGTCTCTCTCAAGCAACCCTGTAACCAAATAACAAAGAGTCTCTTGTGTCCCCAACACACCCAATACAATGGTAGATTGTATAGGTGCACTAGTTCGGCGAAGAGATGGTGATACAAGTGCAATATGGATAGTAGATAAAGATTTTTGTAATCTGAAATTATAAAAAAAGTAAGGTAACTAATGATAAGAGTGATCGTAAACGGTATTGCAATGCTAGGAAACAAGGCCTAGGGTTCATACTTTCGCTAGTGCAAGTCCTCTCAACAATAATAACATAATTGGATCACATAACTATTCCTCAACATGCAACAAAGAGTCACTCCAAAGTCACTAATAGAGGAGAACAAACGAAGAGATTATGGTAGGGTATGAAACCACCTCAAAGTTATTCTTTCCCATCAATCCATTGGGCTATTCCTATAAGTGTCACAAACAGCCCTAGAGTTCGTACTAGAATAACACCTTAAGACACAAATCAACCAAAACCCTAATGTCACCTAGATACTCCAATGTCACCTCAAGTATCCGTGGGTATGATTATACGATATGCATCACACAATCTCAGATTCATCTATTCAACGAACACATAGGACCTTAAAGAGTGCCCCAAAGTTTCTACCGGAGAATCACAACGAAAACGTGTGCCAACCCCTATGCATAGGTTCATGGGCGGAACCCGCAGGTTGATCACCAAAACATACATCAAGTGAATCACGTGATATCCAATTATCACCACAGATACGCACGACAAGACATACATCAAGTGTTCTCAAATCTTTAAAGACTCAATCCGATAAGATAACTTCAAAGGGGAAACTCAATCCATTATAAGAGAGTAGAGGGGGAGGAGAAACATAAGATCCAATTATAATAACAAAACTCGCGATACATCAAGATCATGCCAAATCAAGAACACGAGAGAGAGAGAGATCAAACATATAGCTACTGGCACATACCCTCAGCCCCGACGGAGAACTACTCCCTCCTCGTCATGGAGAGCACCGGGATGATGAAGATGGCCACCGGAGAAGGATTCCCCCTCCGGCAGGGTGCCATAATGGGTCTAGATTGGCTTTCGGTGGCTACGGAGACTTCTGGCGGCGGAACTCCCGATCTATTGTGCTCCCCGATCGTTTTAGGATATATGGAGATATATAGGAGGAAGAAGTGCGTCAGGGGGGCCACGAGGGACCCACGAGGGTGGAGGGCGCGCCCCCTGCCTCGTGGCTTCCTCGTAGATCCCCTGACATGCACTCCAAGTCTTCTGGGCTTCTTCTGATCCAAAAAATAAGTTCCGTGAAGTTTCAGGTCAATTGGACTCCGTTTGGTTTTCCTTTTCTACGATATTCTAAAACAAGGAAAAAACAGAAACCGGCACTAGGCTCTGGGTTAATAGGTTAGTCCCAAAAATAATATAAAAGTGCATAATAAAGCCCATAAGCATCCAAAGTTGATAATATAATAGCATGGAACAATAAAAAATTATAGATACGTTGGAGACGTATCAGCATCCCCAAGCTTAATTCCTGCTCGTCATCGAGTAGGTAAATGATAAAAATAGAATTTTTGATGTGGAATGCTACCTAACATATTTATCCATGTAATTCTCTTTATTGTGGCAAGAATATTCAGATCCATAAGATTCAAGAAAAAAGTTTAATATTGACATGAATATAATAATACTTCAAGCATACTAACTAAGCAATTATGTCTCTTCAAAATAACATGGCCAAAGAAAGTTATCCCTACAAAATCATATAGTCTGGCTATACTCCATCTTCACCACACAAAGTATTTAAATCATCCACAACCCCGATGACAAGCCAAGCAATTGTTTCATACTTTCGATGTTCTCAAACTTTTTCAATCTTCACGCAATACATGAGTGTGATCCATGGACATAGCACTATAGGTGGAATAGAATGGTGGTTGTGGAGAAGACAAAAAGGAGAAGATAGTCTCACATCAACTAGGCGTATCAACGGGCTATGGAGATGCCCATTAATATATATCAATGTGAGTGAGTCGGGATTGCCATGCAACGGATGCACTAGAGCTATAAGTATATGAAAGCTAAAAAAGAAACTAAGTGGGTGTGCATCCAACTTGCTTGCTCATGAAGACCTATGGCATTTTGAGGAAGCCCATCATTGGAATATACAAGTCAAGTTCTTTAATGAAAGATTCCCACTAGTATATGAAAGTGACAACATAGGATACTCTCTATCATGAAGATCATGGTGCTAATTTGAAGCACAAGTGTGGTAAAAGGATAGTATCATTGTCCATTCTCTCTTTTTCTCTCTTTTTTTATTTGGGCCTTTGTCTTTTTTTATGGCCTCTTTTTTTTCTCATTTTTTTATTTGGGCTTCTTTGGCCTCTTTTATTTATTAATTTTTGTCCGGAGTCTCATTCCGACTTGTGGGGGAATCATAGTCTCCATCATCCTTTACTCACTAGGACAATGCTCGAATAATGATGATCATCACACTTTTATTTACTTACAACTCAAGAATTATAACGCGATACTTAGAACAAGATATGACTCTATATGAATGCCTCCGACGGTGTACCGGGATGTGCAATGATGCATGAGTGACATGTATGAAAGAATTAGAGAAAATTCCTTATTTGATACTATCTTAAAATCTGCTTCCTTATTTGACACTGGAAAAGTTTTTCTTCTTTATTTGACACAAGTTCTAAATTTTATTCCCTATATGACATTTTCGTCCATTTTAAGCCTAAATGACACCTGAAAAGACTCTTTTGCCCCTCATGTGGTATGTGTATGGGGGGCAATAGCGCACACACGCAGCATCGGTGCGAAAGCAAAAGCACACATGCATCAACACATACACATGCACCAACACACACGCACACGCACACACACGCACGCGCGCGTGCACACACACACACACGCAGACACACACGCACGCATCACACACCCACATACACACACACGCAGCAGCACACACACAGGCAACACATAGGCACGCAACAACACACACACGCGCATGTACACACATAGTAGCAAACACACACGCAGCAGCACACATGCACACACACATGCAGCAGCAGCACACATGTGCGCGTGCACCCACACACGCAACAGCACACGCACGCGCGCACACATACCACATGAGGGGCAAAATTGTCTTTTCAGGTGTCATTTAGACTCAAAATGAACGGAAGTGTCGTATAGGGAATAAAATTTAGGACTAGTGCCAAATAGGGAAGAAAAACTTTTCCAGTGTCAAATAAGGAACCAGATTTTAAGACAATGTCAAATAAGGAATTTTCTCAAAGAATTATGAACGGTGGCTTGCCACAAATACGATGTCAACTACATGATCATGCAAAGCAATATGACAATGATGAAGCGTGTCATAATAACGGAATGGTGGAAAGTTGCATGACAATATATCTCGGAATGGCTATGGAAATGCCATAATAGGTAGGTATGGTGGCTATTTTGAGGAAGGTATATGGTGGGTTTATGGTACCGGCGAAAGTTGTGCGGTACTAGAGAGGCTAGCAATGGTGGAAGGGTGAGAGTGCGTATAATCCATGGACTCAACATTAGTCATAAAGAACTCACATACTTATTGCAAAAATTTATTAGTTACCGAAACAAAGTATTATGAGCATGCTTCTAGGGGGATAGATTGGTAGGAAGACCATCGCTCAACCCCGACCGCCACTCATAAGGAAGGCAATCAATAAATAAATCATGCTACGACTTCATCATATAACGGTTCACCATATGTGCATGCTACGGGAATCACAAACTCTAACACAAGTATTTCTCAAATTCACAACTACTCAACTAGCATGACTCTAATATTACCATCCTCATATCTCAAAACAATCATCAACTATCAAACTTCTCATAGTATTCAATGCACTTTATATGAAAGTTTTTATTATATCCCTCTTGGATGCGCATCATATTAGGACTAAATTCATAACCAAAGCAAAGTACCATGTTGTTTAGGACTCTCGAAATAAGATAAGTGAAGCATGAGAGTTCATCTATTTCTATAAAATAAAACCACCACTAAGCTCTAAAAAGATATAAGTGAAGCACTAGAGCAACAACAAACTACTCCGGAAGATATAAGTGAAGATTAATGAGTAGTCGAATAATTATGCAACTATATGAAGACTCTCTAACATATAATAATTTCAGATCTTGGTATTTCATTCAAACAACAAGCAAAACTAAATAATATAAAATGACGCTCCAAGCAAAACACATATCATGTGGCGAATAAAAATATAGCTCGAAGTAAAGTTATCGATGAACGAAGACGAAAGAGGGGATGCCTTCCGGGGCATCCCCAAGCTTAGGCTTTTGGTTGTCCTTGAGTATTACCTTGGGGTGCCTTGGGCATCCCCAAGCTTAGGCTCTTGCCACTCCTTATTCCATAGTCCATCGAATCTTTACTCAAAACTTGAAAACTTCACAACACAAAACTTAATAGAAAACTCGTAAGCTCCGTCTGTAAAAGAAAATAAAACACCACTTCAAGGTACTGTAATGAACTCATTCTTTATTCGTATTGGTGTAATATGTACTATATTCCAACTTCTCTATGGTTCATACCCTCCGATACTATTCATAGATTCATCAAAATAAGCAAACAACACATCGAAAACAGAATATGTCAAAAACAGAACAGTCTGTAGTAATCTGGATCAAACGCATACTTATGGAACTCATAAATTATCAAATAAATTGCTGGACTTGAGGAATTTATCTATTAATCATCTTAAAAAATAATTAACTAAATAGCGCTCTCCAATAAAAAATTGCAGCAATTCTCGTGAGCGCAAAAGTTTCTGTTTTTTACAGCATGATCGCAAAGACTTCACCCAAGTCTTCCCAAAGGTTCTACTTGGCACAAACACTTATTAAAACATAAAACCACATCTAAGCAGAGGCTAGATGAATTATTTATTACTAAACAGGAACAAAAATCAAGGAACAAAAATAAAGTTGGGTTGCCTCCCAACAAGCGCTATCGTTTAACTCCCCTAGCTAGGCATGATGATTTCAATGATGCTCACATAAAAGATAAGAATTGAAACATAAAGAGAGCATCATGAATAATATGACTAGCACATTTAAGTCTAACCCACGTCCTATGCATAGGGGTTTTGTGAGCAAACAACTTATGGCAACAATAATCAACTAGCATAGGAAGGCAAAACAAGCATAACTTCAAAACTTTAAGCACATAGAGAGGAAACTTGATATTATTGCAATTCCTACAAGCATATGCTTCTCCCTCATAATAATTTTCAGTAGCATCATGAATGCATTCAACAATATAACCAGCACATAAATCATTCTTTTCATGATCTACAAGCATAGAAAATTTACTACTCTCAACATACGCAAGATTCTTCTCATTCGAATAGTGGGAGTATCACAAGAAACTCGAATACTATAAATTGTTTCCACATTAAAAGTGGAATGTTCAGAAAAGGGGTAACCATAATCATGACAAGTTTTATAAATATAATCACTAGTTTTTATAGCATAAGTATCATCACAATAATCATCATAGGTAGGAAGCATGCTATCATCATTATAAATTTGCATATCAAAACTTGGGAGACTAAAAATATCATCTTCATTAAACATAGCATCCCCAAGCTTGGGACAAACATTAATTGCAGCAAATATATTCTCAAAAACATCATCTTCATCATACATAGCATCCCCAAGCTTGGGCCTTTTCATATTATAAGTATAATCATTCTCATCATTAATAGTATGGATAGCACCAATAGTATAGAAATCATCATATTCTTCCAAGCAAGTGCCAAAAAGATTTTCAAGATCATAAGAAGTATCATTATCTTCCACAATTATATTTTCATGAGGCAAATAGTAATAGGAGCAGCATATTTTGGAGAGATATCTTTTTACCTCTCTTCCTTTTTCTTTTCTTCTTCTTCACCACATCATGTGTGGGTTCAATCCTCTTTTTGGAGCTCCTTATTAATGAGATTGGTTGAATAGGAGGCTCCTCCTCGTTACCTGATTCATCATAAGAAATAATAGGAGAATATTGGGAAGTCTCTTCCCTTTCATTAGTGTTCTCTTCATCTTCTATTTGCTTTCTTTTCTTTATGTAATTGGCAATATAATGATTTTCAATGCAATTCACCGCACAATACATATAAATTTCCTCTAGATCAAAACTAAGAAGTTTATAATGGGCAAATTCTGGAAGATGTTTAGTTATATGTTTCATTTCTTCGTAGCCCATAAGCAAACTAAGTTCATTATAATGTGCAAGGGAAATCAAGTCATCACAATTTTTGGACACGATTAGATCATGAAACAATTTGCATCGGATAGCTAAATGACCCTGTTCATTGCAAAGTATATACAAGTACGGCCAAGAAAATTTAAATCTTCAGCACAATCATCTAGCCTTTCTTGCAACAATTTAGTTTCTAAGTACTTATGCCTCTTGCGATATCTATCTTCCCTATTTGGTGTGTACTTACAAACCCAATGCACTCCACAAAAATTGACATGTTTACCGAAAAAGGCTTTCCCCCGCTTTATATATAAAGCAACGATCCACAACAAACCGGTACAAACGCACGCCATCACAACACATGCACACACCCAAGGCAGAATACATAGGCGTGGAGCGCAGCAACACCACATCTATCACTACAAGAGTAATCGGGGACTCCCCCGTGAACATGCCACCGCAAAAAGATGAAGCCGCGTACGACGAACCATGGTCTCCAAGACGGCGCCTTCAGGAAGGTTATGACACCGGAGTGCCGCCGCCGCCCGATCTGAGGATCAGAGTTTCCCCTGGAGCGACACGACTGGCAATGAGAGCCGCGACGACGCCTTCAAGAAGGGAACGAGTTTCGCCGCCGCCGGTCTGGCCGAAGACAGAGCAGGTTTTCACCCCGGCCAACACTCACCGCCATCGAACGCCACCCCGGCTACCACGCCGCCCACACGGCCATGGCCACCGGGCAGCACCAAGCCACGGGCTCTGCCCAAGAGCGCCGCACTACCACCACTAGGGCCGCCGCCCCGGCATCCAAGACCTTGACATCTCCACACCCAAGACCGGCCGCTACCCCAACCAAAGAGACGAGCGGAAAGGCCCCGCCTTTCGCACCCCTGGACGGCCCCCAGCGCCGAGACCCAAAAGGTCGGCCAAAATTGGCCACCATCGACCCATCCTACTGCATCGGGCGCAAGACGAGCACGGTCCTGCAGCCAGGCGTGAACCGAGCATGGTCCTGCAGCCAGGCGCGAGACAAGCACAGTCCTGTTGCCGGGCGCGAAATGAGATCGATCCAACAGCCGGGCACAGGACGAGCTCGATCCTGCTGCACCGGGCGTGAGACAGGCGATGGACTGCAGCTGGGAGAGGGCCAGCCCTTTGACGAAAGTAGTGCCCGAGGGCCGAGGGAAGGGATCGAAGGCCGAAACAGTCCACCTGCAAACGAGCCGACGCCGATGAAGAAGCCAGCCGTCGCTGCAGCCGGGACCGCCTGATGAGGTGGTCTACTAGAAATATTCTTCGGTTACAGACTCCATGATATCTGCTCCAACTTCATCAACGTAGTCATCATCGCTATCATCTGGATCCGAGTCGGTGTCGTCGATGATGATGTAGTCTTCCGGGCGAATCTCCTTGGGTTCTTCGTCTTCTTCTACCGGTGTAGGGCCTCCCATAAATATTCCGATCTTCTTGATCAGATCGTCATTCTTCTCCACTAATACTTCAATTTCCTCTTCATGATCTTCACGTGTAGCCTTGAGTTCTTCCTCCAGTTCCTTGATTCTTGTCTTTGCCTTCTTCAGGTCTATCATGTCGGTGCACATCTGGTTCTCCTGACGTCGAATGTGCTGGTTTAACTCCTGGATAAAAGCTGAAATTGATCTATCCTTTCTGGTGCTGATCATCTCCCAGTGCTCATCTCGGCGCCCACAAATCTGATAGATAGTATCCTTGAGATCATTTCGGTAGAATTCTCCAATGCGTCCCATGGCGATGTGAGCTGCCATGCTCTTTCCTAGACTCCAAGTTGGCGCATCAAAAGAAAACTCTATGGGCTCAGTGACTGGCATGAACATCCTTCCTAGAACTTGAACTTGAATCATCCAGCGCTCTTCTTCAGGTAAAGTGGCGTTGTAGGTGCCGGTGAAGCTTGGTACTCCTATGTTCAGATATCTAGTGACTTCCTTCAAATGACGTCCAAAGGGTGTATCTTCATCCGGTTGCGTGAACTTGTTCCTTGCATCCGCCATCCTAAAAGAGTAGAAAAGATGAGGAGTCAGAAAGAGAAGAGAGTGAGTAGTGATCTAGGTCTTTAGCTTAGTGGTCGTGTCCTACAGTCAGCGTGTGCTCTGATACCATCTTGTAGCGACCAGACCTCAAACGGTCCAATCTCTGTGCTCCGGTGTCATCCCTGGATCAGTAATGCTGACACCACACAATACTTGAAGGATTTATAACAGAGTAGCAATCACACACTTATTACATCGAGTGTATCAATAGAGAACTTGTTACAATAAATATGGCGTAAGGCCATCTAATAATGATAACAGCGGAAGGCTTGGAAGATAAGTGAGTCCATCAACTCCAACAGCATCACTGAGTATAGAACTACGACCTAAAACTCCTTAATCGTCGTCTGAAAAGTCTGCAACATTAATGTTGCAGCCCGAAACGGGTCAGCACATGGAATATGCTGACAATGTAGCACATAGAGAGTAATGGAATGAAACAACTATTCTATAAGCATATTAGGCTGGTGGAAAGCTCTATGGTTACAGTTTTGCGTAAAGCCAATTTTTCCCTACTGCAAAGGAATAAATTTATTTAACTATCATGGTGGTTGTTAAACATTGAGAATGGTTGACAGCATTCTCAATCCCAATTAAGCATCATCATTAAACAAACCCATCAAAATTAATTTTATAGTATCATGTTGAGATTCACATGATAATCCAGGTACTAGATACTCAAGATGTCCATAACGGGGAACACGGCTAACCATGATTAGTTTATACACTCTGCAGAGGTTTGCGCACTTTTCCCCACAAGACTCGATCTCCTCCATTGGTTTTCTCGCACTGCATGGTGTTTGAGAAACGGATGACCGAGACATAGTCTTTCAGAAGCGCTAGCACACTAGTAGAAAACAGGGCTATGGTCCAGGCCAGCTCAGCCCATTAGTCCCGGTTCAGTCTAGAACCAGGGCCAATGTGGGCATTGGTCCCGGTTCGTGAGCCCAGCGGGCCGGCCGGGCCACGTGGGCCATTGGTCCCGGTTCGTCTGAACCTTTTTGTCCCGGTTGGTGGGACGAACCGGGGCCAATGGGCCTCGCTCCTGGTCCACCACCATTGGTCCCGGTTGGTGGCCTGAACCGGGACCAATGAGGTGCCTATATATACCCCCTCGCGCAAGAGCAGAGCACAGTGCTCTGTTTTTTCTGGCCGAGGGGGAGAGGGCTTTGTGGTGCTCTAGCTCATCTCCTATGCACATGAGGTATTCGATGGAATGCCCGAGCCACACTACTTAAGCTTTCTCCTCTCGAAGCTCGACCTCCAAGCTCCATTTTCCTCGAGATTTGTCTAGATTTAGCGGTCCGTCACGCCCCATCCCCGTCTTCACCGCCGTTGATCACCCGCGCCGATCTCATCACCGACACCACCGTGGTGAGCCTCTTGTTCTTATCTTCTTTCTGAAAGGAAAAATATTCTTACTTGTATGTTTAGATAGATACTTGTATCATTTTCTTACATTTATTATTGCATCTTATATAGTGCGATGGTTTTGGTATCCGCCCCCGTCGGCCCTCGTCCTGTCTATGATTCGGATTTGGTATGTATATTATCTTTATAACTATTGGTTCATTTATTGTTTATGAAAATTATGCCGACCAACGCGACATAGATTTTATTTATCTAGGATGTATGTGAATCGGAAATGCCAACCGACCCTATTGTCGAGAGGTTAAATTTAGTTGAAGAAGAAAACAATTTGTTGAAGGAAAAAATAAAAAAAATTGAGGAGGAGAAGATGATATTGGAGTTGCATGTTGCGGATGTCGTCGATGATCACAAGATCAAGATGGATGCAATGCGCTTGAAGATTAGAAAGATTAGAAAATATGCCATTCATACCGAGGCTTGGTATCATTATGCCGTTGGATCAATTGTTACCTTGGTTGCGATTATGATCGCATTTGTTTTCGCATTGAAATGTTTTACATAGTTTCAATGTATGGTTTAATTAATTAGATGCTCTGGAGAGCTATATGTTGTTAGATGAGAACTATGTATGCACTTTGGTTTTAATGTGATGATGAACTTCTATTAATTTGGACACTTAATTATATATAATGCACACAGATGAACCGACAATGGATGTACGGTGACAGACACACCCGCGAGTACATTAAGGGCGTGCATGAGTTTCTCGATGCGGCTGAGGCAAACAAGCAGAATGGTTTTATGTGTTGTCCATGCACTGAATGTGGGAATACGAGGTCTTAGTCTAACCGGAAAATCCTTCACTCCCACCTGCTTTACAAGGGTTTCATGCCACACTATAATGTTTGAACGAGGCACGGAGAAATAGGGGTTATGATGGAAGACGGCGAAGAAGAAGAGTACGATGACAACTATGTGCCCCCTGAATACGGTGATGCTGCAACGGGGGGAGCTGGTGAAGATCAAGAGGAACCAGACGATGTGCCCAATGATGCTGCCACGGGTGAAGCTGCTGAAGATCAAGAATAACCAGACGATGTGCCCGATGATGATGATCTCTGCCGGGTCATTGTCGATGCAAGGACGCAATGCATTAGTCAAAAGGAGAAGCTGAAGTTAGATCGCATGTTAGAGGATCACAAAAAAGGGTTATACCCCAATTGCGAAGATGGCAACACAAAGCTCGGTACCGTACTGGAATTGCTGCAGTGGAAGGCAGAGAATGCTGTGGCTGACAAAGAATTTGAGAAGCTACTGAAAATATTGAAGAAGAAGCTTCCAAAGGATAACGAATTGCTCGACAGTACATACGCAGCAAAGAAGGTCGTATGCCCTCTAGGATTGGAGGTGGAGAAGATACATGCATGCCCTAATGACTGCATCCTCTACCGCGGTGCATACAAGGATCTGAACGCATGCCCGGTATGCGGTGCGTTGCGGTATAAGATCAGACGAGATGACCCTGGTGATGTTGACGGCGAGCCCCTCAGGAAGAGGGTTCCTGCGAAGGTGATGTGGTATGCTCCTATAATACCACGGTTGAAACGTCTGTTCAGAAACGAAGAGCATGCCCAGTTGATGCGATGGCACAGTGAGAACCGAAAGAAAGATGGGAAGTTGAGAGCACCCGCTGACGGGTCGCAGTGGAGAAAAATCGAGAGAAAGTACTAGGATGAGTTTGCAAAGGACCCAAGAAATGTATGGTTTGCTTTAAGCGCGGATGGCATTAATCCTTTCGGGGAGCAGAGCAGCAATCACAGCACCTGGCCCGTGACTCTATGTATGTATAACATTCCTCCTTGGATGTGCATGAAGCGGAAGTTCATTATGATGCCAGTTCTCATCCAAGGCCCTAAGCAACCTGGCAACGAAATTGATGTGTACCTAAGGCCATTAGTTGAAGAACTTTTACAGCTGTGGAATGGAAACGGTGTACGTATGTGGGATGAGCACAGACAGGAGGAATTTAACCTTAAGGCGTTGCTGTTCGTGACCATCAACGATTGGCCCGCTCTCAGTAACCTTTTAGGACAGACAAACAAAGGATACCACGCATGCACGCACGGTTTAGATGACACTGAAAGTATATACCTGGACAAATGCAGGAAGAATGTGTACCTGGGCCATCTTCGATTTCTTCCGACCAACCATCAATGTCGAAAGAAAGGCAAGCATTTCAAAGGCGAGGCAGATCACCGGAAGAATCCCGCCATGCGCACCGGTGATCACGTGCTTGCTATGGTCAATGATTTACACTACGTAATCTTTGGAAAGGGTCCCGGTGGACTAGCTGTTCCGAATAACGCTGAGGGACACGCACCCATGTGGAAGAAGAAATCTATATTTTGGGACCTACCCTACTGGAAAGACCTAGAGGTCCGCTCCTCAATCGACGTGATGCACGTGACGAAGAACCTTTGCGTGAACCTGCTAGGCTTCTTGGGCGTGTATGGGAAGACAAAAGATACACCTGAGGCACGAGAGGACCTGCAACGTTTGCATGAAAAAGACGGCATGCCTCCCAAGCAGTATAAAGGTCCTGCCAGCTATGCTCTTACGAAAGAAGAGAAAGAAATCTTCTTTGAATGCCTGCTCAGTATGAAGGTCATGACTGGCTTCTCGTCGAATATAAAGGGAATAATAAATATGCCAGAGAAAAAGTTTCAGAACCTAAAGTCTCATGACTGCCACGTGATTATGATGCAACTGCTTCCGGTTGCATTGAGGGGGCTTCTACCGGAAAACGTCCGATTAGCCATTGTGAAGCTATGTGCATTCCTCAATGCAATCTCTCAAAAGGTGATCGATCCAGAAATTGTACCAAGGCTAAGGAGTGATGTGGCGCAATGTCTTGTCAGTTTCGAGCTGGTGTTCCCACCATCCTTCTTCAATATCATGACGCACGTCCTAGTTCATCTAGTCGACGAGATTGTCATCCTGGGGCCCGTATTTCTACACAATATGTTCCCCTTTGAGAGGTTCATGGGAGTCCTAAAGAAATATGTCCGTAACCGCGCTAGGCCAGAAGGAAGCATCTCCATGGGCCATCAAACAGAGGATGTTATCGGGTTTTGTGTTGACTTCATTCCTGGCCTTAACAAGATAGGTCTCCCTAAATCGCGGTATGAGGGGAGACTGACTGGAAAAGGCACTCTTGGAAGAGACTCAATAATATGCAGGGACGGATATTCTTGGTCTCAAGCACACTACACAGTTCTACAGAACTCTACCTTGGTGACCCCGTATGTTGATGAACACAAGAACAGTATGCGCTCCAAACACCCGGAGCAGTGCGACGACTGGATTACATGTGAACACATCAGGACTTTCAGCAGTTGGTTGGAAACACGTCTCAGAGGTGACAACACTGTTTGTGATGAGTTGTACTTGTTGTCCAGGGCACCATCTTTGACTGTATTGACTTACAAAGGATACGAGATAAATGGGAATACATTTTACACGATCGCCCAAGATCAAAAGAGCACCAACCAAAACAGCGGTGTCCGTTTTGATGCAGCAACCGAGAGTGGAAAGGACACATATTATGGTTACATAGTGGACATATGGGAACTTGACTACGGACCTGATTTTAAGGTCCCTTTGTTTAAGTGCAAATGGGTCAATTTGTTAGGCGGCGGGGTACAGGTAGACCCACAGTACGGAATGACAACAGTGGATCTGAAAAATCTTGGGTACACTGACGAACCGTTTGTCCTAGCCAATGATGTGGCACAGGTTATCTATGTGAAGGACATGTCTACCAAACCGAGAAAAAGAAAAGATAAGGAAGCGAATACATCATACGATGAGCCAAAGCGCCACATAGTTCTTTCAGGAAAAAGGGACATCTTGGGAGTGGACGGCAAGACAGACATGTCTAAAGATTATGAAAAGTTTCATGAAATTCCTCCCTTCAATGTCAAGGCTGACCCAAGCATCCTGATAAACAATGAAGATTATCCATGGTTACGGCGCAATAAGCAAATGACACAAGCGAAGAAAAAGTGAAGACTTTCTCCCGCAACTATTATGATGATACCATGCCAAATTTGTAACAGACGAACATGCTACCATTGTCCGTTTTGTACATGCACATGCTATGTGGGTGAAATTATGATACCATCCCAACTTTCAACTTTTCCAGAGTTCATTTGAAATGCTTTCATGTCTTATGGTTCGAAACTTTGATACTTCGAAAGTGATTGTCCATTTTGTACATGAAGTGCATCAAGTTTTTGTCGTAACCCTCTCTACTTTTTGGAACATGCTATGTGGGTGAAATGATGATACCATGCCAACTTTCAACCTTTTCAGAGTTCATTTTGAAATGCTTTCCAATTTCAGAGTCATTTAGCTCAAAGAATGAATTAATAGCAAACAGAATGAACTACAAAACTTTTATGAAAATAAAAACAATCAATTAAAATATTATGTTATGATAAACTAAAATAAAACTATAATATTCTTCAATAGCAAAAAGAATATAATTTTTGTGACCTAAAATCAAACTATAAGTATTTAATTGTAAGTATAAATAGCAAAGAAGAAAATAATTCTATTTTTATAGTAAAGTTATTCATAAACAAGTGATTCACACAAATTTTTAAAAATTCAAATTTAAACTATTCAAAATTTAAAACTAATGGCACTAACAGAAAGTTTATAATTTTTGTGAC
>NC_041382.1:33831661-33832282 GCF_002162155.2 Triticum dicoccoides
CAAATTTAAACTATTCAAAATTTAAAACTAATGGCACTAATAGAAAGTTTATAATTTTTGTGACCTAAAAGCAAAAAGAAATCACTAAAAAACTGTAAGTATTTAGTTGTAAGTAGAAATAAAAAATAAATGGAAAAAAATTCTATTTTTATAGTAAGTTATTGATAAACTAGTGATTCACGCAAATTTTTAAAAATTCAAATTTAAACTATTCAAAATTTAAAACTAATGGCACTAACAGAAAGTTTATAATTTTTGTGACCTAAAATCAAAAAGAAATCACTAAAAAACTATAAGTATTTAGTTGTAAGTATAAATAAAAAAAAATAGAAAAAAAATGCCTCCTACTGGGCCTCCATGGCCTGAATACGACTAGAAACCCTACATGGGCCAGGATTCAGGCCCGCAGAAGGCCCAATAGGCCCACAGGCAGTAGCAAGTTTAGGCCCGAAAGCCTGCATTTGAGAGGAGCTCGAATGGGGAGGCACACCATCGCTTATAAACCAGTGTCGGCGCCCTTCAGCTAGCGATGTGGGACTAAACTTTTGGGCGCGGGGCAGCACAAGGCCATTGGTTCCGGTTGGTGGCACCAACCGGGACCAATGGCCTTCGCTTCCCGCC
>NC_041382.1:33832982-33838841 GCF_002162155.2 Triticum dicoccoides
CCCCGATCCCGTCGCCGCCTCGAGCCCGTCGCCGCCCCGCCCCATCGTCGCCCCGCGCCGGCGCCGGCCCTTTAGATTGATGATGATGATGATATATATGATGATATGATGATGTTTTTTTGTTGATGATATGATGATGTTTTTTTTTCTGTTGATGATATGATGATGTTTTTTTTCATATATGCATTTTTTCATATATGTATTAATTTTTTAAGTTGTTAGTAGATAACGATTTTAGGTTAGTGCATTTTATCACTGATTTTAGGTTAGTTGAGCCTCTTTAGTGCATTTTATGTTTGTTGCATTTTAGGTTAGTGCATTTTATGTTAGTGGAGAGGAAAAAGTAAAATAAGGAAAAGGAAAATAAGTAGAGAAAGAAGGAGAAGAAGAAGGAGAAGGCGAGGAGAGGAAGAAAAGGAAGAGGAGAAGAAGAAAGGAATAGAGGAGAAGAAGAAAAAATAGAAAAAAAATCTATTTTTTCTTCTCCTCCTCTATTCCTTTCTTCTTCTCCTCTTTTTTTTCTTCTTTTTTTTCTTCGATCTTCTCCCCCTCCCGATAGGAAAGTTTTATATAGAAAGTTACAATTTTAGAAAAGTTTTATATATGCAAAAATTACAATTTTAGAAAAAGAAGGATAGGAAAGAAGAAAATAAGAAGAGGAAAGATAGAAGAAGAGGAGAGGAAAAGAAGAGGAGAAATAAATAAGAAGAAGAAAAAAGAAGAAAAAGAAGAGGAGAAGGAAGAAAGGAATAGTGGAGAAGAAGAGAAAATAGAATATTGAAGAAATTAATAGTACACTATTCCTTTCTTCCTTCTCCTCTTCTTTTTCTTCTTTTTTCTTCTTCTTATTTATTTCTCCTCTTCGAGGGGTCGAGGGTCGGGAACTAGGGTAGAGGGTCGAGGGTCGTTAAGAGGTTTCCTAGTGTCAAAGTATTGAAGAAATCCATGCCTTCATCATTAGCCGGAAGTAACCAGGGCATGTTGGTACGAAGTTCTGCAAAGTTGTTCTGGAATGGAGTCCCGGATAGAATAATCCGCCTTTTGGTACGAATTCAGCAAAGGCCTTCCAAATAGCGATATTCGGAAGGCTCTTGCTGAACTTTGTACCAAAAAGCGAATTATCCTATCTGGGACTCCGTTCCAGAACAACTTTGAAGAGCTTCGTACCATCATGCACATGTTACTTTCGCCTAATGATGAAGACATGGTTTTGTTCAATCCTTTGACACTAGGCAACCTCCCGACCCCTCGGCGATCCTCTCGAACATGAGAGGAAGAAGAGGGTCCTCTAGGGGTCGAGGGTTCCAGGGTCGTCGAGGGTTCAAGGGGTCGAGGATCGCCGAGGGGTCGAGAGAGGTTTCCTAGTGTCAAAGTATTGAAGAAATCCATGCCTTCATCATTAGCCGAAAGTAACCAGGGCATGTTGGTACGAAGTTTTGCAAAGTTGTTCTGGAATGGAGTCCCGGATAGAATAATCCGCCTTTTGGTACGAATTCAGCAAAGGCCTTCCAAATAGCGATATTCGGAAGGCTCTTGCTGAACTTTGTACCAAAAAGCGAATTATCCTATCTGGGACTCCGTTCCAGAACAACTTTGAAGAGCTTTGTACCATCATGCACATGTTACTTTTGCCTAATGATGAAGACATGGTTTTGTTCAATCCTTTGACACTAGGCAACCTCCCGACCCCTCGGCGATCCTAGACGAAGAAAAAGAAGCGTTGTTGAGGGACATAATCGCAGAAGGAAGTGATGCCGTCTCGTTTTTTTTCAACGAAACCGATGGTCTAGAAGGAGAGGGTGAACAAGCTGGCTACAGTGACCTAATGCCGGTGCAAGAAGAAGAACATGAGGACGGCTCCGGTGACCCAATGCCGGTGCAAGAAGGAGACCGTGATGACGGCTCCGGTGACCGAACCAAGTCCGGCCAGGTATATATATTAGTTAAGCCTATGCTGACTAGCTGATTGATGCATTCATTGTTTTGGTATGTACACATATTAATTAAGTCTTTGTTCTTTTTTCTAGCCCTCCGGATCGAGCACAACTTCGGTAAAGAGACGAGGCCCAAAGAAAAAGTTGAGCTCGGATGAAAAGTTTGAGATCATAGCAATCGCGCCCGACGGCCAACCTATTGAACCCCTCCGGACAAAGAGCGCATTTGTTGCTCAGTGCGGGGTTCTGGTTAGGGACAAGATCCCGATAAGCATCCAGCAATGGTTTAAGCCGGCTACAGAAGACCCTGAGGTCTCTTATGTCAATGATATGTAGAAAAATGATCTTTGGACTAAGCTGAAGTAAAATTTCACCCTACCACCTGAGGATAATCCAGAGAACCCAGTTAAAGAGAAATTAATCAAGTCTTTTGCTCTGAAGAGGATGGCAGAACTATTCAGGAGGTGGAAGAAAGAGCTGAATAAGTTTGTCGAAAATAATGAGACACCAGAATTCAAGGGCAGATATGAGAAGACCAGAGATCACTGGCCCGCATTTGTGGCCCACAAGACATCGGAAAAGAGTCAGAAGATGTCGGCGACAAACAAGCAAAATGCTGCGAAGAAGAAGCTTCACCATCGCACGGGTTCAGGTGGCTACCTCGTAGCCCGGCCTAAGTGGTCCAAGACTGAGAATGATCTGGTTCATAAAGGGATCGAATCAGAGACAATTAACTGGCCAGACCGTTGCCGGACTTGGTTCTTCGGGGCTGGCGGAACCCTGGACCCTGTAACAGGGAAGTGCATTTGGACGAACGATCAAATGGACATACCAGTCAGTAAGCTTAAGCAGTATATCGAAGCAGCGCAGGAAGGGACGTTCTTTCCAGACAGAGAGAACGACGAGCTCACAATGGCCCTTAGGAATCCTGAGCACCCTGGACAGACACGAGGCACGCCAGGCTCCATTCTGTGGAAGGTTGGGTTTCCGGACGCAGGCGGTTACAAATCCCATGAGAGGAGGAAAAAAGTGCAGCAAACCCAAATGCAGGCGCTGCAAGCAAGGGTAGACGGGATAGAGGAACGAGAAGCAAATCGCAGCAAATGTACTGCCGAAGCCTCCCCCGAAGCTACCCCGCCATCTCAGCGCAGAAGCAGCGTGGCTTCCACCGAGCTGCTTCAGCCGGAGCATGCCTTGACGGCTCCTGCCAGCTATCCCGTGGATGCTATAACGGAGTCTCAAAATTGCCACCTTATGACACAATGGATGAATTTGAAGGTCAAGGCGGCTGTTGGCTCTGTTTATCCTACTGAACCCGGCGCAACTTTTCACTGCCGGCCGATTCCAGAAGGATATGCTAGGGTGATGGTGGATGAGATAACGGAGGGATTTGAGGACCTCCAGCTTGACCACCCTACCGGTGAAGGGGAGACTCGGCTGGGGTCTGCTCTGAAGACTCCATGCCTATGGCGGAAGGAGCTCATCAACCTTTCGAACTGGACGCCACCGCCTCCTCCTCCTCCTCCTCCGGCGAGTCAGGGCACTCCGCCTCCACCGCCTCCTCCTCCGGCGAGTGACGATCAGGGCCCTCGGCCGACTCCTTCTCCAGCGCGTGGCGGCACTCCGCCTCCTTCTCTGCCTGCGCCGACGCGCCCGAGCAGCCAGCCTCCTCCTTCTCCGCCTCGTCAGCAAGGGCGGAAGAGACCTGCCGCCGCTCCAGCTGCTCCGGCGCGTCGTAGTCCTTCTCCTCCGCCTCTTAAGAAAGTAAAGAAGACAACCGCTACGTCTGCTCGGTCGGCGTCTAGCAGTACAACCAGAGGCGGGAGGACATACAGATTCAGTCCTTCTCTGAAGACTCCAGAGAAGTTACCATATGAGAGGACCCTGGAGGAGAACGCCGAGATCGCGCGAGAAGAAGTGAGGAACTTCTTTGAAGGGGTGAAAGCAAAGAAACATCCACCTCCGGAGGAGAAGGTAGATCGGGTGAAAGTGAAGCGCACTCTGGCTGCCCTGACAAAACCACCGAAGTCTGATCCGCCGAAAGGAAACTATGACCGCATTATTGGAAAGGAATTTGCCGAAGCGGAGCGGTGGGGAAGTACTGTCAGTGATCAAAGGCCGAAAGAATGACGAGCTTGGAAACAAATTGCCCAGCTCGGCGAACAAGCGAAGCAATCGTGCCCCCCGCTCAAGGTGCCTAGCCACAACGTCACTAATGATCTGAGGATGGTGCCTGGTTATAGCAATCTTGCAGATTACCTGCCCGATGAAGTACATTATGAACCCATGGACGTGCATATACAAAGATATGAGTACGGGAAGCCTCTCGTCAAAGATGAAAGATCTCTATCAACGATGATGCGAAGATTGCATGATTGGTACTTGAAAATCTGCAGAGACTCTGGGGGGAGGAGTACTTTGTATGTGAAAGTTAAAAAGGAGCATGACCTCGTTGGAATTGATCGGTTGCCTGTTCCATTTGAGGAGTTCTATCAGTTTTTCAATCAATTGTCCCTCGATAAAACAACGGTCGCCTGCTACTGTCTCTAAGTAGTACTACTTTTGTCATTAAGTTTCTCTATATAGCTTAGCTCTTTCATTGCATGTATTTATAATCATCCTCACTATATTATGCAGATTGAAGATCGCCGAATTGAAGAAAAGACAAGTCGGTGATATTGGGTTCATTAACACATATCTCATAGATGCAACTGAGGTTAAACTTCATGCCACAGCTACCGAGGCCAACTTGCTACGATCGTTCGTAATAAATCAAAACAAAGATATAATACCCTTTCCTTACAACTTCAGGTGAGTGTTACTGTCTTGTGCGTATTCGGTTTCCCTTATATATTAGTCAAGGTTATAGTAATGTAATTGATGAGTTATGCATGTGTGTGCAGTTTTCACTATATTCTCCTAGAGATTAAGCTTGAGCAGGGAGTAGTAACCGTCTTAGACTCTAAACAAAAAGATCCCCAGGACTATGCAGACATGACTCAAATACTCCAGAAGTAAGTTAAATCGATCATTATCCACCATATCAGCAACTTTGTTCATTTCCTGATATCAAGTAATTGTTTTCTTTGTCTGGCAGGGTTTGGAGAAAATTCACCAAAACAGTTCCGGGACTGCCGAAGGAGTTGGAATTTAGACACCCGAAAGTAAGTACTATAGTAGCATGTTCCGCGCATCTCCTAGTGATTCAAGCGCTAGTTTCATCAATACCATTTAGCATTCTTGCTTATCAGTTTGATTGACCTCTATTTCTTGTAAAGTGGTTGTGGCAGGAACAAGGGAATGATTTCTGTGGATACTACATCTGCGAGTCCATCCGCCACACGACCTGTGAGCGGGGCGGGTACTCTAACGAACAATATGAAGTACGTAAATAACAACATTCACAATTTTATTTTATTACCATCATTTGTGTTGAGTTTCATTCATTCATATATATATGTATTGACCCCCTTCTTCAAATTAGATGTTTTGGAAGCGGGATGAACTCCTAGCACCAGCTCGCATGCGAGCAATTCAAGAGGAATTGGCGGCATTCTTTCTTGACCACGTGATCCCTGAAGACGGAGAATTCTATGTGGACCCTGAGTCCGTATGATTATATTTGTAAGAGATAATTATTGTATATATGTAGCCGGTAGTGTCAGATAGATATACGAGAACTTGTTGTTCGATCAATCTCTCGGAGAAGGAGAGGTGGTCGATATCACTTCTCTCTGTATGCATATATGTTCATGACGATCTTCTGTTTCCATCGTTTGCTTACTAGCTAGCCAGCGTGTCTAGTCCTCTCTATACGTATGTATAGTACGTAGCATCGACCAAGCACAGACATAAGAGAGGACACTTCTCTCTATTAATTATAGCTAGCTAACACAATATATGAAACACCTAAATTAACCCCCCA
>NC_041382.1:33839047-33840511 GCF_002162155.2 Triticum dicoccoides
TTCAAAAAAAACAAAAACCCCAGCCACAGAAATGCTGACGCATGGATGCCTATTGGTCCCGGTTGGTGCCACCAACCGGGACCAAAGGGTCTCCTGACTGGGCTCTGCGCACTGCCCACGTGGAGGGCCTTTAGTCCCGGTTCTGGATTGAACCAGGACTAAAGGGGGAGGTATTAGTACCGACACTTTAGTCCCGGTTCCGGAACCGGGACTAAAGGCCCTTATGAACCGGGACTATAGGCCCTTTTTCTACCAGTGGCACCTTACGATGGGTAGAACGTACCATCTACATCCCCTACATCTGCTAGTCTACCACTGTAAGAGTTCCCACGACTTAGTCAACTCTGCTAGAGCACATAATAGCTTGTGGCTGCACACATAAGTTTCTAGCATGAATAATCTCATGATCCCTTTGAGCCTGGGTGGCGGTCCATAAAGAAAAACAGGCAATCCTGGAATACCCAGGTACCTCAATCCACCCAGATGTGTATTTAAGTTGCCACCTTAAATAAACCATTAATTAACAATCTCACATTTGTCATGGATACACTCACCCAATTCACGTCTACTAGCATAGCGTGGCATAATAAGCAAACATAGAAGTAACTCCCAAAGGTTTGATAATAAACAGGTAATAGGTACTACCTCAACTACTTCCCAAACTCACAATTTAATTAGATCCCTACCATGAAATGTGTAAGGTTTGATCTAATGCAATAAAACTGGGTAGAGGGAAAAACATGATCAAAGTGTTACTTGTCTTGTTGATGGTCCGGGAAACCTAGCAATCCGAAGTAGCAAGCGGCGCACTCCGGGTACTCTATCGCAAACAAACAAGCATACAATAAGTACTCAACTAATGCACAGGTAAAACTCAAATAAGAGATCTAACCAGAAAGTTCAACTTAAGACCTCTGGTTGGCAAAAAAGTCAAATCGAACGAAACAACGAAAGACAAAAGGCAAAAGAAACAGGCTTCGTTTACTATTCTGGATCTAAGGCAATTTTTACAGTGGCAAAAACTTGTTTAAGTTGGTTAAACGGAAAGAGGGTTTCGAAACGAAACTCTAGGCGCTTGAATCGCCTGATTCCGATAAACGAGCGAAAAGTTAGACTAAAACGAAAATCGGATCAGAAATCGCGATCAGAAAAATCGCGGATTTAATCTGAGAAAAAGAAAAACGACGAACAGTTTAACAAACAAACGTTCGTTAACTAAATCTAAATGAAGAACGCGTTCGTTAAAACGAACGAACGAGCGAACGCTCGCTAATTAGCCTAAACCGGAAAAAACCGATCTAAAGAAAAAAACGAAACTAAAAAAACCGAACGAAAACAGGCGAAAACCGAAAGAAAACCGGTGGGTCAACCTCGGTGACTCGGCGGCGAGATGGGCGGCGGCGGCTCCTACGAGGCGTCGGGGTCCGGCGGGGCGGTGTGGGGCGGCGGTGTCGGGGTCCGGCG
>NC_041382.1:33840933-33870024 GCF_002162155.2 Triticum dicoccoides
GCGCGGCGGCGGCGGTGGGCGCGGCGGCAGCGGCGTGGGCGCAGGGCTCGAGGCGGGCGGCAGCTAGGGTTTCGGCCCGGGGTGGGCCGGCGGCTTATAAAGGTTGAGGCCTGGAGGAGTCCGGGCCTAGCACGGCCCGTAGGTCGGTTTGAACGTTTTTTTAATACTTACGCTCGGAAAAAAAATAAAAGGACTATTAAACGGACTCCAAAAATCCCGAAATAAATTTTCCCCGGCTTCTAAAATCAAGCCGCACAGGATGAACATTTATTTGGTGCCTAAATGCAATTTTGAAAAACGCTCATTTTTTTCCTAAATTCAAATAAAATAACAAATAAAACCAAATAAAATCTTATTTGATTTTTTATTAAATCCTCAATATTTCTTTATTTTGGGAAAGTCATTTTATTCCCTCTCTCATATTTTTGTAATAGAAATAACTGAAGATAAAATAAATAAAATCAAAAGATCCTATTTTCAAAATTTGAGACAACTCAAATATGAAAATAACGAAATCCCCAACTCTCTCCGAGGGTCCTTGAGTTGCGAAAAATTTCTAGGATCAACCAAAATGCAATAAATATGATATGCAATGATTATCTAGTGTATAACATTCCAAATTGAAAATTTGGGATGTTACAAACCTACCCCCCTTAAGATGAATCTCGCCCTCGAGATTCGGGTTGGCTAGAAAATAGGTGAGGGTGGTCTTTCAGCAATTCTTCCTCTCGTTCCCAGGTGGCTTCATCCTTCGTGTGGTGGCTCCACTGAACCTTGCAAAACTTGATAACCTTGCTGCGGGTGACTCGACTGGCATACTCTAGAATCTTAACTGGTTTGTCCTCATAGGTTAAATCACTGTCCAACTGAATCGCTTCCAGTGGTACCCTATCTCTCAGCGGTTTGTCAGCCATCTCTGTGTGGCACTTCTTCAACTAGGATACATGGAACACGTCGTGAACTCCTGACAATCCTTCGGGCAATTCCAACTTGTAGGCTACTTCTCCCATACGCTCCAAAAGTTTGTATGGGCCTACAAAACGTGGCGCTAATTTTTCTTTAACTCCAAAGCGCTTAACTCCTCGAAGTGGTGATACTCGAAGATAAACTCGGTCTCCTACTTCGTAAACTGTCTCCTTGCGTTTAGAATCTGCATAACTCTTCTGCCTGGATTGTGCTACCTTCAGCCTGTCGCGAATTAATTTCACTTTCTGTTCAGATTCCTTTATCAGATCCGGTCCAAACAACTGGCGGTCTCCAACTTCATCCCAGGACAATGGGGTCCTGCACCTCCTTCCGTACAAGGCTTCGAAAGGGGCCATCTTCAAACTGGATTGATAACTGTTGTTGTAAGAGTACTCTGCATACGGCAAATTCTCGTCCCAGCTAGATCCGTAGTCTAGCGCACAAGCTCTTAGCATATCCTCCAAAATTTGATTGACTCTATTAGTCTGCCTATCTGTCTGCGGGTGAAAAGCTGCGCTAAACTCTAGTCTGGTTCCCAAAGTCTCATGCAACTGATTCCAGAACTTTGAGGTAAACTAGGTTCCTCTATCTGATACAATGCTCCTTGGAACTCCATGCAGACATACGATCCTGGTCAGGTATATCTTTGCCAACTTTGCACTGGTATAGGTAGTCTTCACTGGAATGAAATGAGCTACCTTTGTCAAACGATCGACTACAACCAATATCGAGTCATAGCCCGAACGTGTTCTAGGCAGTCCTGTAATAAAATCCATGCCTAGCTTATCCCACTTCCATTCGGGTATCGGCAATGGTTGTAGCAATCCTGCTGGCTTCTGATGCTCTGTCTTCACTCTCTGACATACATCATAAACTGCTACATACTCCACAATATCCTTCTTCATTCCGGTCCACCAGAAAATATCCTTCAAATCCAAATACATCTTGGTATTTCCTGGGTGAATCGAGTATGGTGAATCATGGGCCTCTTGCAGAATTAGCTTCCTGATCTCCGGATCATTTGGCACATAAACACGGTCTTCAAACCATAGGGTATCGTGCTCATCCTCACGAAATCCCTTAGCTTTTCCTTTGCTCATTTTCTCCTTTATCTCGGCAATCTCCTTATCAGTCTTTTGGGCTTCTCTAGTCCTATCCATCAACGTAGACTGAATCTCCAATGCCGCTACATAGCCTCTCGGAACTATTTCCAAACAAAGCTCTCGAAGATTTTCGGCGAACTCCCTTGGTAAATCTCCTGTCATTAAGGTGTTGATGTGGCTCTTACGGCTCAACGCGTCAGCTACTACGTTAGCCTTTCCAGGGTGATAATGCAATCTCATATCATAATCCTTGACGAGCTCCAACCATTTCCTTTGTCTGAGATTCAACTCCTTCTGTGTGAAAATATACTTCAAACTCTTATGATCCATGTACACCTCGCAATGGTTTCCAATCAGAAAATGTCTCCAAGTCTTCAGTGCATGCACTACGGCTGCTAACTCCAAATCATGCGTAGCATAATTCAACTCATGAGGCTTAAGTTGTCGTGAGGCATATGAAACAACTCTTCCTTCCTGCATAAGCACTGCTCCAAGTCCTCGACGTGAAGCGTCACAATACACCTCATAATCATTGGTCTGATCCGGTAAAATCAACACTGGTGAGGTAACCAAACCTTTCTTCAACTCCTGAAAACTAGCCTCACATTCCTCAGTCCATATGAACTTGGTATCCTTCTTCAACAACTCCGTCATAGGCTTCGCAATCTTTGAGAAATTCTCATAAACCTCTGGTAGTATCCTGCGAGTCCAAGAAAACTCCGGATCTCTCCAACTGTGGTTGGTGCTTCCCACTTGGTCACGGTATCAACTTTAGTGGCATCTACTGCTATACCTTCTCCGAATATAACGTGTCCGAGAAATCCAACTTCTTTCAACCAAAACTCACATTTGTTAAACTTGGCATATAACTGATGTTCTCTGAGCTTTCCAAGAACCAAACACAAATGCTCCTTATGCTCCTCTTCATTCTTCGAGTAAACCAGGATATCATCAATGAACACTACGACAAACTTATCCAAGAACTCCATAAACACTTTGTTCATCATGTTCATAAAATATGCAGGTGCGTTAGTCAGACCAAATGACATAACGGTATACTCGTACAGCCCATACCTGGTGGTAAAAGCCGTCTTGGGTATATCCTGTTTCGAATCTTCAACTGGTGGTATCCTGATCGCAGATCGATCTTGGAAAATACCTTAGCTCCTTGCAATCGATCAAACAGATCACTGATCATCGGTAGTGGGTATTTGTTCTTGATGGTTACTTCATTCAATCCTCGATAATCGACAACCATCCTTAACGATCCATCCTTCTTTTCTACTAGAAGTACTGGCGATCCCCTAGGTGAATAACTTGGGCGAATGTATCCTTTATCCAGTAACTCCTTAATTTGCTTCTTAATTTCCACCAAATCCTTTGCAGGCATCCTATATGGTCTCTTTGACATTGGCCCTGTGCCTGGCAAAAGCTCAATCAGAAACTCAATATCTCTATCCGGTGGCATGCCTGGCAATTCTTCTGGAAATACATCAGGGAAATCCTTCACTACCGGTACTTCCTCCTGCACAACTCATGTTAAACAATTTACTTGAGTCCTCTTCGGCACATGTCGGGATACATACTTAATCCTTCTCCCTTCTGGCGTTGTAAGCAAAATTGACTTACTGGCACATTCAATATTCCCTTCATACTTTGATAACCAATCCATGCCTAATATCACATCCAATCCTTGGGATTCCAATACTATTAGGTTCGAGGGAAAAACATAGTTACCAATCCTTAATGGTAACCGATCACACCATAGACTAGCCATATATTCTGCTCCAGGCGAGGTTACTAACATGGGTGACCTAAGGGCTTGGGTTGGCAGTTTATACTTATCCACAAATCCCCTTGATATGTATGAATGTGATGCACCAGTATCAAAAAGAAGGAGTGCAGTAAATGACTTAACCAAAAACTTACCGATTACTGCATCCGGCTGCTCTTCAACCTCCTCCACGTTAACGTGGTTCACCTGTCCCCCGTTGAAAGGGTTCGGCTTCTTCCCAGAGCTTCCATTGCCATTTCCATTCTGTGATTCAGGACATTCGTTGGCATAATGTCTAGTCTTCTGGCACTTAAAGCAAGTGACTTGGCTCAGGTCTTTCTTGGCTGGGGTTGATGGGTTGGTGCGGTTCTGGCCATTGCTTCCTCCATTCCCATTACCAGTCTTGGGGCCATTGTGATTGTGCGAGCTACCTCCTCCATGGGTATGCTGGAAATGTCCCCCCGGTCTAGGGGTAAAACGTGGCTTCTGCTGAGCTCCAGAATTGTACTTTCCTTGCCCATACTTCCTCTTGCGATTCTCAATTTGCTGCTGCTTCCCTTCAATCATAAGAGCACGATCTACCAACTCCTGGTAGTTGTTGAAGGTTGCTACCATCAACTGCATGCTCAACTCATCATTCAGTCCTTCCAGAAACTTCTCCTGCTTTTCTGCATCCGTAGCAACATCATCTGGGGCATAACGTGCTAATTTACTGAAGTCCTCCACATACTAGCCAACTGTCCGTCCTCCTTGGCGCAAGTTGCGAAACTCTTGCTTCTTCATGGCCATAGCTCCTGCTGAAACATGGGCAGTTCGAAAAGCCTGCTGAAACTGGTCCCATGTGATAGTATCGACAGGGAAAGTGGCTGTGAAATTTTCCCACCATGATGCTGCGGGTCCTTCAAGCTGATGTGCGGCAAACTTCACCTTCTCCGCATCCGTGCATCCTGCTGTGGTCAACTCTCTAGCTGTCTTGCGGAGCCAATCATCTGCTACTATCGGCTCGGTGCTACTGGAAAACACCGGTGGATTCAGCCTAAGAAAATGGGCTAAGTGATCAACAGGTGGTGGTGGTGGTGGGTTGTTGTTGTTGTTATTCCCTTGATTCTGATTCTGGACTAGTAACTGCTTCAATATGTTCTGCTGCTGGATCAACTGGGTGAGCTCCGGTGGGAAGGTAAATCCGGGGTCACGTCTCAGAGGCATCTGAGGGTTTAGAAAAGATGAGATTTAAGAATAGAGGGGGTCTAAAGAGAAAACACTACCCATATGCACATGAGGCAAAAGCAAACAATTCACTTCATTCATTCAATCAAACAAGGGCATAAAATCGATCTAACTTATCGCAAAAGTGATCGGACTATAATATTTACATGGTGGACTACTACTACTGATGAGGTGGTCTACTAGAAATATTCTTCGGTTGTAGACTCCATGATATCTGCTCCAACTTCATCAACGTAGTGATCATCGCTATCATCTGGATCCGAGTCGGTGTCGTCGATGATGATGTAGTCTTCCGGGCGAATCTCCTTGGGTTCTTCGTCTTCTTCTACCGGTGTAGGGCCTCCCATAAATATTCCGATCTTCTTGATCAGATCGTCATTCTTCTCCACTAATACTTCAATTTACTCTTCATAATCTTCACGTGTAGCCTTGAGTTCTTCCTCTAGTTCCTTGATTCTTGTCTTTGCCTTCTTCAGGTCTATCATGTCGGCGCACATCTGGTTCTCCTGACGTCGAATGTGCTGGTTTAACTCCTGGATAAAAGCTGCAATTGATCTATCCTTTCTGGTGCTGATCATCTCCCAGTGCTTATCTCGGCGCCCACAAATCTGGTAGATAGTATCCTTGAGATCATTTCGGTAGACTTCTCCAATGCGTCCCATGGCGATGTGAGCTGCCATGCTCTTTCCTAGACTCCAAGTTGGCGCATCAAAAGAAAACTCTATGGGCTCAGTGACTAGCATGAACGTCCTTCCTGGAACTTGAACTTGAATCATCCAGCGCTCTTCTTCAGGTAAAGTGGTGTTGTAGGTGCCGGTGAAGCTTGGTACTCCTATGTTCAGATATCTAATGACTTCCTTCAAATGACGTCCAAATGGTGTATCTCATCCGGTTGCGTAAACTTGTTCCTTACATCCGCCATCCTAAAAGAGTAGAAAAGATGAGGAGTCAGAAAGAGAAGAGAGTGAGTAGTGATCTAGGTCTTTAGCTTAGTGGTCGTGTCCTACAGTCAGCGTGTGCTCTGATACCATCTTGTAGCAACAAGACCTCAAACGGTCCAATCTCTGTGCTCCGATGTCATCCCTGGATCAGTAATGTTGACACCACACAGTACTTGAAGGATTTATAACAGAGTAGCGATCACACACTTATTACATTGAGTGTCTCAATAGAGAACTTATTACAATAAATATGGCGTAAGGCCATCTAATAACGATAACAACGAAAGGCTTGGAAGATAAGTGAGTCCATCAACTCCAACGACATCACTGAGTATAGAACTACGACCTAAAACTCCTTAATCGTCGTCTGAAAAGTCTGCAACATTAACGTTGCAGCCCGAAACGGGTCAGAACATGGAATATGCTGGCAATGTAACACATAGAGAGTAATGGAATGAAACAACTATTCTATATGCATATTAGGCTGGTGGAAAGCTCTATGGTTACAGTTTTGCATAACGCTAATTTTTCCCTACTGCAAAGGAATAAATTTATTTAACTATCATGGTGGTTGTTAAACATTGAGAATGGTTGACAGCATTCTCAATCCCAATTAAGCATCATCATTAAACAAACCCATCAAAATTAATTTTATAGTAACATGTTGAGATTCACATGATAATCCAGGTACTAGATACTCAAGATGTCCATAACCAGGAACACGGCTAACCATGATTAGTTTATACACTCTGCATGGGTTTGCGCACTTTTCCCCACAAGACTCGATCTCCTCCGTTGGTTTTCTCGCACATGGTGTTTCAGAAACGGATGACCGAGACATAGTCTTTCAGAAGCGCCAGTACCTTATGATGGGTAGACCATACCACCTACATCCCCTACATCTGCTAGTCTACCACTTTAAGAGTTCGCACGACTTAGGTAACTATGCTAGAGCACATAATAGCTTGTGGCTGCACACGGAAGTTTCTAGCATGAATAATCTCATGATCTATTTGAGCCTGGGTGACGATTCATAAAGAAAAACAGGCAATCCTCGAATACCCAGATACCTCAATCCACCCAGATGTATGTTTAAGTTGCCACCTTCAATAAACCATTAATTAACAATCTCACATCTGTCATGGATACACTCACCCAATCCACGTCTATTAGCATAGCATGGCATAATAAGCAAACGTAGAAGTAACTCCCAATGGTTTGATAATAAACAGGTAATAGGTACTACCTCAACTACTTCCCAAACCCACAATTTAATTAGATCCCTAGCATGCAATGTGTAAGGATTGATCTAATACAATAAAACTGGGTAGAGGGAAAAACATGATCAAAGTGTTACTTGCCTTGCTGATTGCCCGGGAAACCTAGCGATTCGAAGTAGCAAGCAGCGCACTCCGGGTACTCTATCGCAAACAAACAAGCATACAATAAGTACTCAAGTAATGCACAGGTAAAACTCAAATAAGAGATCTAACCAGAAAGTTCAACTTAAGAACTCTGGTTGGCAAAACAGTCAAATCGAACGAAGCCACGAAAGACAAAAGGCAAAAGAAACAGGCTTCGTTTAATATTATGGATCTAAGAAAATTTTTATAGTGGCAAAAACTTGTTTAAGTTGGTTAAACGGAAAGCGGGTTTCAAAACAAAACTCCAGGCGCTTGAATCGCCTGATTCCGATAAACGAGCGAAAAGTTAGACTAAAATGAAAATCGGATCAGAAATCGCGATCAGAAAAATCACGGATTTAATCTGAGAAAAAGAAAAACGACGAACAGTTTAACGAACAAACGTTCGTTAACTGAATCTAAACTAAGAACGTGTTCGTTAAAACGAACGAACGAGCGAACGCTCGCTAATTAGCCTAAACCAGAAAAAACCGATCTAAAGAAAAAATGAAACTAAAAAAACGAATGAAAACCGGCGAAAACCGAATGAAAACCGGCGGGTCAACCTCGGCGACTCGGCGGCGAGACGGGCGGCGGCGGCTCCGGCGAGGCGGTGGCGTCGGCGACGGTGGGCGGCGGCGAGGGCGCGGGGCAGCGGCGGCGAGGGCGCGGCGGCGGCGGCGTCGGGGTCCGGCGGGGCGGCGCGGGGCGGCGGCGTCGGCGGCAGCGAGGGCGCGGGGCGGCGGCGTCGGGCGCGGCGGCGGCGGCGTGGGCGCGGGGCGCGAGGTGGGTGGCGGCTAGGGTTTCGGCCCGGGGTGGGCCGGCGGCTTATAAAGGCTGAGGCCTGGAGGAGTCCGGGCCTAGCACGGCCCGTAGGTCGGTTCAGACGTTTTTTTTAAATACTTACGCTCGAAAAAAAAGGACTAATAAACAGACTCCAAAAATCTCGAAATAAATTTTCCCCAGCTTCTAAAATCAAGCCGCACAGGATGAACATTTATTTGGTGCCTAAATGCAATTTTGAAAAACGTGCATTTTTTCCTAAATTCAAATAAAATAGCAAATAAAACCAAATAAAATCTTATTTGATTTTTTTATTAAATCCTCAATATTTCTTTATTTTGGGAAAGTCATTTTATTCCCTCTCTCATATTTTTGTAATAGAAATGATTGAAGATAAAATAAATAAAATCAAAAGATCCTATTTTCAAAATTTGAGACAACTCAAATATGAAAATAACGAAATCCCCAACTCTCTCTGAGGGTCCTTGAGTTGCGAAAAATTTCTAGGATCAATCAAAATGCAATAAATCTGATATGCAATGATGATCTAGTGTATAACATTCGAAATTGAAAATTTGGGATGTTACACGGCCACACCTCAGCCCGCCAACCACGCCGCCAAAAGACGCGCCGCCGGGAGGTGCAGCCCCACGGGACCTGCCTGAAGCCCACATGCCGCCACCATGGCTGCACCAGTGCCTGGCCAAGGGCAGGCAACCGCAGCCAACCCCGCCCAGCCAGAGGGCCAGCCCAAGGACGGTCGCGTACGACGCAGACCACGCCCCCCGCCACCTGCGCCCAGCCGCATCGCAGCCGCCGCCGCCACCAGATCTGCCCGCCGCCACCGCCCGAAGGCCCCCGCACCTGCTGCTCGTGGCCCTGCCGCTCCACAACAGGCCGGTCCAGCACAGCCGCCGCAGCGCCGCCGCCGCGCCCCGCGCGAGCGCCACGTCACATGGATGTCGTCACACCCCGCGCTGCAGGACAGCCGGGGGAGGAAAGAGATCCCTGCCGCTGCCTACGCCGACCGGGCTTTCCCGGCGGCGCGCTCCGGCGGCGGCAAGGGAGGGGGTGCGAGGAGGAGGACGGCGGCGGCGCGATGTAGGGTTCGCCCCTCCCGCTCGCGGGAGCGGGACGGGACCTTGACATGTTTATAGGAGGCATTTTCATCATAACTAGTGCAATCATCATTAGTACCATGGATATTCAAGGAGTTCATACTAACAACATTGCAATCATGCTCATCATTCAATTAAAATGTTTGGCACTAAATTCAAATATTTAGTGCCAAACATATTAATGCATTCTTTTTCTAACACTTTGGCACAATTTTCCTTCCCATCATACTCATGAAAGATATTAAAAAGATGAAGAGTATGAGACAAACTCAATTCCATATTTTTTTTGTAGTTTTGTTTTATAAACTAAACTAGTGCTAAAACAAGAAACAAAAAGATTCGATTGCAAGATCTAAAGATATACCTTCAAGCACTCACCTCCCCGGCAACGGCGCCAGAAAAGAGCTTGATGTCTACTACACAACCTTCTTCTTGTAGACGTTGTTGGGCCTCCAAGTGCAGAGGTTTATAGGACAGTAGCAAATTTCCCTCAAGTGGATGACCTAAGGTTTATCAATCCGTAGGAGGCGTAGGATGAAGATGGTCTCTCTCAAGCAACCCTGCAATCAAATAACAAAGTCTCTTGTGTTCCCAACACACCCAATACAATGGTAGATTGTATAGGTGCACTAGTTCGGCGAAGAGATGGTGATACAAGTGCAATATGGATACTAGATAAAGGTTTTTGTAATCTGAAATTATAAAAAAGCAAGGTAACTAATGATAAAAGTGAGCGTAAACGGTATTGCAATGCTAGGAAACAAGGCCTATGGTTCATACTTTCGCTAGTGCAAGTCCTCTCAACAATAATAACATAATTGGATCACATAACTATCCCTCAACATGCAACAAAGAGTCACTCCAAAGTCACTAATAGCGGAGAACAAACGAAGAAATTATGGTAGGGTACGAAACCACCTCAAAGTTATTCTTTCCGGTCAATCCATTGGGCTATTCCTATAAGTGTCACAAACAGTCCTAGAGTTCGTACTAGAATAACAACTTAAGACACAAATCAACCAAAACCCTAATGTCACCTAGATACTCCAATGTCACCTCAAGTATCCATGGGGATGATTATACGATATGCATCACACAATCTCAGATTCATCTATTCAACCAACCCATAGGACCTTAAAGAGTGCCCCAAAGTTTCTACTAAAGAATCACGACGAAAACGTGTGCCAACCCCTATGCATAGGTTCATGGGCGGAACTCGCAAGTTGATCACCAAAACATACATCAAGTGAATCACGTGATATCCCATTGTCACCATAGATACGCACGGCAAGACATACATCAAGTGTTCTCAAATCTTTAAAGACTCATTCTGATAAGATAACTTAAAGGGGAAACTCAATCCATTACAAGAGAGTAGAGGGGGAGGAGAAATATAAGATCCAACTATAATAGCAAAGCTCGTGATACATCAGGATCGTGCCAAATCAAGAACACGAGAGAGAGAGAGAGATCAAACACATAGCTACTGGTACATACCCTCAGCCCCGAGGGAGAACTATTCTCTCCTTATCATGGAGAGCACCGGGATGATGAAGATGGCCACCGGAGAAGGATTCCCCCTCCGGCAGGGTGCCGGAACGGGTCTAGATTGGCTTTCGGTGGCTACGGAGGCTTCTGGCGGCGGAACTCCCGATCTATTGTGCTCCCCGATTGTTTTAGGATATATGGAGATATATAGGAGGAAGAAGTGCGTCAGGGGGGCCATGAGGGGCCCACGAGGGTGGAGGGCGCGCCCTGGGAGGGGTGTGCGTGCCCCTTGCCTCGTGGCTTCATCGTAGATCCCCTAACGTGCACTCTAAGTCTTCTGGGCTTCTTCTGATCCAAAAATAAGTTCCGTGAAGTTTCAGGTCAATTGGACTCCGTTTGGTTTTCCTTTTCTATGATATTCTAAAATAAGAAAAAAACAGAAACTGGCACTGGGCTCTGGGTTAATAGGTTAGTCCCAAAAATAATATAAAAGTGCATAATAAAGCCCATAAACATTCAAAGTTGATAATATAATAGCATGGAACAATGAAAAATTATAGATACGTTGAAGACATATCAAAAAGCATTCCGCGCCGCTAACGCATCTCTCTCTCTCTCTCTCCCGCCTCTCTGGTTCAAGCGCTCCACCGACGTCGTCAACGGCCACCTGGGCCACCACCTGCAATCGCTAGGTTGTACATGCTCTGTTCCATGCCCTGAGCTGCTCCACTCCATTGTCGTCCCCATCTCACGGGCAGCAAGGAGATCTGCATCTCCAGATCCACCTGGGCCAATGCCGTGTATAGCCCCTCCGCGACCTCGAGCCAACGATGCATGAGGGCACCCCGTCACAATCCTGTCACTGCCCCGCCGGATTCCTGCCTTATGGCGCTGCTACTCGACCTCCTTCCCTCCAAGAACTCGTCGCTCAACATCTACCAGAAGCAACCGGCATCAAACTGCAGTAGATTCATAACCTTGAATCCCAACGTACAAGCTACAAGACAACCTCCAATGAACTCACAACTTTCACAACATTTGTGTCGACCTAATCTAGTTCAGTGATTCTGCTGAAGCATGAGCTCGATTGGGAAGTCTAGCCTAGAGTGTGTCAATTTGCCGAAAAAGTTCCACAAGTTCTCCAACACCAAAGCAGGTATCACCTTGGTTGTCCATTTGTGTGCTTATCATCCATTCGAGTATAACAAATTCAGTCAGTGCATGGATAGTTTAGGATATTTTAGGTGCTGCTCAAAGCTAGGAAGCAAATAAGCGGGCAATGGTTGCAGAGAAGAAGAGGATAGAGCTTTGTAGCGAGATCAGAGGCGTATCTTAGGAGAAGTTGTTGGAAGATAGGAAAAATGAAGACTCTGAGAGACTTCTTGATTTGAAGGCCTGGATATGTCAGAGTTTTACATGTTTCATACACATGATATGACAATAGCAAAAATAAACAAGTGGAAGAAGGAACCCGCACCACATGGCTGAGATGGTGAGCACATCTCCTAACTTCATCTATTTAATTTAGTCGTTATGGATTGATGGCCCACGACCTTAGTGAAATATACCCAAATTCCTACTCTTTAAACAGGTATAATACTGTCGTGCTAACTATGCTCAACTTGTTGTGCATATTTTAAATCAAGAACAACATGAAAAGAGGGACTGCCTTGCGAGATTAATGTTCTAGCTATTGAAATTATTCACTCAGATGGCAGTGTTGTTTTCCCCTGTTTTCTGTGCTTGTATGAATGATTTTTGACAGTATGTTACATGTTTTGATGTGATTTATGGAAGTATGTTACCCGCTCTGATGTATGAATGATTTCTGATAGTATGTTACATGCTCTGATGTTATTTCTGACAGTAGTGTTCAGGTTAACAGATCTAGCAATCTATCTCCAGCTAGCTCGAGTTGTTTCTTGTTTTGTGGTTACATGCATGGTTTGTAGAAGTAAGGGTCAGTCTAGCAATCAAGTTTTAGTTAGCTAATTAGAAGACAATGGTATGATTATTCTAAATTTTCTATATTAAAGAAGTATGTTGCCAGCAACCTACTCGTGTCCTCCCTGTGCACATCTGGTGGTGGCTCCTTCTGCTTCTTCATGTGCAGATCTATTGGTGGGTCCTCCTCCCCTTCGCGGATCTTTATATTTTGCCATTGCTAAAAGGTACATGCCTTCATCATAGTAGAGCCTGATTGTTCTTTCGATTCTATACATCATTACCTTGCTAGTTTAATGGTCAAACAGGAAATCAAAATTCTTCCTAAGATTATGAACGGATTTTCTACAGTTTGCTTGCACACTTAATGAACCAGTTCCTCAACATTCCAAATTGTGATGTTAAGGCTCACATGAGATGCAAGTACATCTTTTGTGCAAAAAGGATAAATTGGTGTCCGATTTGACGACAAGCTTATGATCTTTGCTCCTCAAGGTTGTACTTTGATAAGGTGTGATGCTCCTTTTTGTGTAAGTTGACGAACTATAGTGAATGAATTGCATTTTGTTTCCTTTAATCATGATAGTTTGCATGAGTATTTGGCTTATTATTGCTTAATTTATGTTTCCATCAAAATAGTGAATTTACTTATGTCTGATTGATGTTTGATCTGATGGTACAAAATAAATGGCAGCTTTGATGTCAAAATATTGAGAAGAAATGGATTCAGCTGGGGAGGGGTAGAGGAAGACCATGCAAATGAGGGATACGTAAGATATGGATCCTAGCCCCATTCATTACAAGTTTTTTTTTGTTTTTTTAAGGAAAACAGTAGGGGAAGCACCCCACAGTGATTTTTTTCTAAATAATAAGAACCCAAATTCGCGCCCGTGAGGACTTGAACCTGGGTGGCTGGGCTATACATTCACTCCACTAGCCAAGTGAGCTAGGCTTGCTTCCAAGAAGATTTTTTTGTTGCTAAGATGTTCACAAGAAACTAATTCTAAAAGTGAATTTTCTAGCAAGGGTGAGCTAGCATGTATCATCACAAATATACAATGACAAGTGATGTGTATTTGTTCTTCCATTGTTACTTTGGGCTTATTTTGACATTTTTCACTGGTTTGGTTTGCATGGAAGTTTTGGTGGGCAAGCTATGAGCTGGATGTGCTATTAGTCATGCCGACGAGCTTGGATTGAGGAGAGGGATAGAAGAAGATGATTTTTTGCTCCGCTACAATGCACGGGCAATTAACTAGTGCATATGTAAAGGAATCAAACAAATGATTAACGTCGTTTTCAAGGTCGAAGTTTGTTTCTCCTCATACGTTGAACGTGGATTTATCAGGATTATTCCATTACCACATTGAACGGGGATTTATCAGGATTATCAAAAAATCTTGAATGTTCCACACATAACCAACATCGAGGATTTTAGGAGGTTCCCCATCTTCATGAGTAGCAAGTACAACTATTTTTTTGTTTCTTGTTTCATATTCATAACTGAAGATAGAGAACAACTTAGAACAAAAAATAAAATCTACTTAGAGATAAAGCCAACAAGCGCACACGAGAATATTCACCCCGCACTATTGCTCCCTAGAAACCGTGTCAGAAAAGGTCTTGATAACTCACAAGTGTAGGGGATCAGTTGTAGCATTTTCAATAAGAGTGCCGAACCCAATGAGGAACTAAAGGTAGAATTAATATACCCTCAAGTTCTATCGACCAATGATACAACTCTATGCACACTTAACATTTGCTTTACCTAGAAGTACTTTGTGGGAATGAAAAGGTAGCTTTGTAAGATAATAAAGAGTAAAATAAATTAAGGGTTTTTGGAAGAATAATAGAGAAAAGGATTTTTGCTAGGCAATTGAATATGACACAATAGTGATCCTCATCATACTTATGAGGGAGAGGCTTAAGCTAACATACTCTTCGTACTTGGATCATATGTTTTTATGATGGAAACTCGAGCAAGCATCTGCAACTACCAAAGATCTAGTAAGGTAAAATCCAATCATAGCATTAGGTTAAAGGTCTCCTTTAATCCCATATGCAACAACTCACGAATTCGGGGTTTACATTTCTATCACTCCCGTGACCCACTATAAGAAAATCATTAACATATTACAACACCCTACAGCAGGGATCCCACATGTTTGCGCGAGAAGGCGGGCACCATAGGACAACACCATAATAACATACAACTCATATGAACCATACCTTACCACAATTATCCCATAGAACAAAAAGAAACTACTGAAACATAATAGTGGTGCAACACATCGTTGGATAATAATATATAGGATCAAGCACCATGTTTAAGTAGAGATTACAGTGGGGTGAGAGAGGATACACCACTCCACGGAGCGGGAGAAAGATGGTGATGACGGCGGCAAACTAGTTGGAGATAATTGTCGGCATAATGGTTTCCCCAGCAACACTCTGGCGCCACCGGGGGAGAGGGCAGAGAGGCACCCCTCCTTCTTCTTGCTTGGCTTTCCCCTGGATGGGAGAACGGTCTTCGCTTCCCTGACTCCCAGAGGGCAGGAGCCCCTCCGAGATTGGATGTCCCCTCTCTTTTTCTCTAGGTTTTCTAGACTTCCCGGAACTGCTTCTGTGGCCGAGAACCGTTCATAAATATCTGAAGATCTGAAACTCCGTTCGGGCTCAAATTTTAACATAATTTTCCCCCAAAATTAGCTTCCTTGTGCCCGGCGGAGAAGTCCAACCGACCTACGGTCTCTCTAAAATCCCTGGCAGCGTGCCCCCCTAGCCGCGACAAGAGGTCTTGTGGGACCCATAACCTCGTCTTGCATTAATTCTTGCGCCATAAATTCAGATATATTTCCAAAAAAATGCACGTTAATTTTCAGGTCATTCAGCATCCGTCAAATCTTCACCTATAAACACAAAAACAATAGAAAACAGGAACTAGCCTTTGGCACTGGGATAGTAGGTTAGTTCAAATATAAATAATATAAATTATTGCCAAAGTATATATAAAAATGGTATGATAATAGAATGAAACAATAAAAATTATAAATACGTCGGAGATGTATCATCATCGTCCCACCTAGTCCACCGTGTTGTTTTCCGCACATGCGACCAATGCAATTACTTTGTTGCCTCAGAAAAATGCTCTCTTCCAACCAGTGGCAGAAGACAAAAAAATTTAAGGTAGGGTGAACTCGTAATGTGTTAGCCATGAAGGACATGGAGCTGCCTATCGTCGCGTCGTTCGCTCGCTGTTGTTGGCTGCTAGGCCCCAGCTGCGGTCGCCGCTCGCTGCGCCCTAGTCACCGTGGCTCGGTGTGCCCTACTTGGCAGCGCCCGGCCGCCCTTCACGCTTGCTCAACGCCGAGCTCACCGCCAACGTTGTTTATCCACCTCGTCCTGGTTAGGTGGTCAGCCATCACTACGCTAGTAGAAGTTGTTGCGTCTGTATGTTTCTAAGTTCGTCTAGCTTCATGTGTCCCATACTGGGGTCTTGGGCAATCGATTCGTTCATGGGCCAACACTATGTCTACATCTGTGTAGCCCATTTATCTAGCAAATGACCTCTCTATCTTCTAGCGACTTTTTCCTAGTGATGATAACGAGTGTACCCGGCCGATAGCAATATATGTGTACGTATAATTTTTTTGGCACTGAATCTTGGTATGGCAGCCGCCACTCCTTGCCCATAGGGGTCATCCTCCATTGCCCCCAACCACCACCACCGCTTTGTGTAGTCACTATTTTCGGCCACCCCTAACGCCTTCACGACATACAATGTTCTCTTTGCTCGACTGCATTACCTCTAACCATGATCCTCACAACATGAACCTTTGTCATCACCTCCTACATGTACTTTACATTGTCGTCGCCTCCAACTCGGTCCAAGATTATTTCTGGCGGCCTACGAATGGGTGCTACTTCTTGAGCTTGTGTCGCTTTTTCCCTTGAAGAGGAAAGGGTGTGCAGCAAAGTAGAGATAAGTATTTCCCTCAGTTTAAGAACCAAAGGTATCAATCCAGTAGGAGACCACACACAAATCACCGAATACCTGCATAAAAAATCAAACAACTTGTACCCAACGCGATAAAGGGGTTGCCAATCCCTTCATGGTTATTTGCAAAGGTGAGATCTGGTAGAGATAGAAAAACGGTAAAGTAAATATTTTTGGTATTTTTGGTTTATAGATCGAAAAGTAAGGATTAGAAAAATAGTAGATCGGAAACTAATATGATGGAAAATAGAAACTTATATGATGGAAAATAGACCCAAGGGCCATAGGTTTCACTATAGGCTTCTCTCAAGATAGCAAATAATACGATCGGTGAACAAATTATTGCCGAGCAATTGATAGAAAAGTGCAAAGCTATGACGATATCTAAGACAATGATCATGAATATAGGCATCATGTCCGTGTCAAGTAGACTGAAATGATTCTGCATCTACTACTATTACTCCACAAATCGACCAACTCCTGCCTGCATCTAGAGTATTAAGTTCATGAAGAACAGAGTAACACATTAAGTAATATGACATGATGTAGAAGAATTAACACAATCAATATGATGAAAACCCCATGCCATTTAGAGACTCTCAAAATAATATAAGTGAAGCATGAGAGTTCAACAATTTCTATAAAATGAAACCACCATCGTGCTCTAAAAAGATATAAGTGAAGCACTAGAGCAAAATTGCCTAGCTCAAAAGATATAAGTAAAGCACATAAATTATTTTAATAAATCACAATTCATGTGTGTGTCTCTCAAAAGGTGTGTACAGCAAGGATGATTGTGGAAAACTAAAAAGCAAATACTCAAATCATACAAGATGCTCCAAGCAAACACATATCATGTGATGAATAAAAATATAGCCTCAACTAAAGTTACCGATAGACGAAGATGAAAGAGGGGATGCCTTCTGGGGCATCCCCAAGCTTAGGCTCTTGGTTGCACATAAATATTACCTTTGGGTGCCTTGGGCATACCCAATCTTAGGCTCTTTCCACTCCTTATTTCATAGTCCATCAAATCCTTACCCAAAACTTGAAAACTTCACAACACAAAACTCAATAGAAAATCTCATAAGCTCCGTTAGTGTAGGAAAATAAATCACCACTTTTGGTACTGTTGTGAACTCATTCTTTATTTATATTGGTGTAATATATAATGTATTCCAACTTTTCCATGGTTCATACCCCCCGATGCTACTCATAGAATCATCAAAATAAGCAAACAACACATAGAAAACAGAATATGTCAAAAACAGAACAGTGTGTAGCAATTTGTAACTCTCGAATACTTCTGTAACTCCAAAAATTCTGAAAAATTAGGACAACCTAATAATTTTTTTATTAATCTTCTGTAAAGAGAATCGGTATTTATCACGCTTCTGTTAAAAATGAGAATTGTTTTCCTAAGCGCAAAAGTTTCTGTTTTTCAGTAAGGTCAAATCAACTATCACCGTAAGCCATCCTAAAGGCCTTACTTGGCACAAACACTAATTAAAACACAAAAACCAAATCTAAATAGAGGCTGGATGAATTATTCAAAGCAAAATAGGACCTAAAAAGCAAGAACAAAAATAAAACTGGGTTGCCTCCCAACAAGCGCTATTGTTTAACGCCCTTTTAGCTAGGCATTGATAATTTCTGATGATGCTCACATGAAAGATAAGAATTGAAGAACAAACAGAGCATCATATAGCATGTGAAAAACACATCTAAATCTAACATACTTCCTATGCATAGGCATCTTGTAGGCAAACAAATTATCAAGGCAAGCAAAAACTAGCATATGCAAAGAAGAAGAAAGAAACAATAGTAATCTCAACATAACGAGAGGTAATTATGTAACATGAAAATTTCTACGACCATATTTTCCTCTCTCATAATAATTACATGTGGTATTATATTCAAATTCAACAATATAACTGTCACATAAAATATTCTCAACATGATCCACACGCATGCAAAGTTGACACTCTTCCAAAATAGTGGGATTATCATAAAATAAATTCATGACCTCTATGATACCACTTTTATCAAAAACTTCATAAGATTGAACATTATCCAATTATGTGGGATCTAAAGTTGACACTCTTCCAAACCCACTTTCAGTATTATTGCAAACATTATTATCAATCTCATATTCATCATGGGGCTTAAATAATTTTTCAAGATTGTAGGAAGAATCACCCCAATCATGATCATTGCAACAAGTAGTGGACATAGCAAAACTAGCATCCCCAAGCTTAGGGTTTTGCATATCATTAACACAATTGACATTAATAGAATTTATAATAAAACCATTACAATCATGCTTTTTATTCAAGGAGGTATCGTGAATCACTTCATAAATTTCTTCATCACAATTTTCAGATTCACGAATTTCAAGCAAAACTTCATAAAGATAATCTAGTGCACGAAACTCACTAGAAATTGGTTCATCGTAATTTGATCTCTTAAAAATATTAGCAAGTGGATGAGGATCCATAAACTCTATGCTTATGATTTTCAATAAACACACAATTATACCAAGCAAACGAGCAAACAAACAAAGTAAGACATAAGGGCAAACGAAAAGACGTATGAAAGAAGGGCGAAGAAAAGGCAAATCTTTTGAAAAATCGTTTTAAAAGTGGGGGAGAGGAAAACGAGAGGCGGATGGCGAATAATGTAATGCAAGAGATGAGAGTTTCTGATGGGTACTTGGTATGTCTTGACTTGGCGTAGATCCCCCAGCAACAACGCCATAAATTCTTCCTGCTACTCCTTGAGCTTGCGTTTGTTTTTCCGTTGAAGAGGAAAGGGTGATGCAGCAAAGTAGAGATAAGTATTTCCCTCAGTTTGAGAACTAAGGTATCAATCCAGTAGGAGACCATGCACAAATCACTGAATACCTGCACAAACAATCAAACAGCTTGCACCCAACGCGATAAAGGGGTTGTCAATCCCTTCACGGTTATTTGCAAAGGTGAGATCTGATAGAGATAGATAAACGGTAAAGTAAATATTTTTGGTTTATAGATCGAAAAGTAAATATTGCAAAAATAGTAGATCGGAAACTAATATGATGGAGAATAGACCAGGGGGCCATAGGTTTCACTAGAGGCTTCTCTCAAGATAGCAAATAATACGGTGTGTGAATAAATTACTGCTGAGCAATTGATAGAAAAGTGCAAAGTTATGACGATATCTATGGTAATGATCATGAATATAGGCATCACATTCCTGTCAAGTAGACCGAAATTATTCTACATCTACTGCTATTACTCCACACATCGACCGACTCCTGCCTACATCTAGACTATTAAGTTCATGAAGAACAGAGTAACACATTAAGCAAGATGACATGATGTAGAGGAATCAACTCAAGCAATATGATGAAAACCCCATCTTTTTATCCGCGATGGCAATAATACAATACATGCCTTGCTGCCCCTACTGTCACTGGGAAAGGACACCGCAAGATTGGACCCAAAGCTAAGCACTTCTCCCATTACAGGAAAAACCAATCTATTTGGCCAAACCAAACCGATAGTTCGAAGAGAATTACAAGGATATAAAATCATGCATAAAAGAATTCAGAGAAGATTGAAATAATATTCATAGATAAGCCGATCATAAATCCACAATTCATCAGATCTCGGCAAACACACCGCAAAAAAGTATTACATCGAATAGATCTCCAAGAACATTGAGGAGAACATGGTATTGAGAATCAAAGAGAGAGAAGAAGCCATCTAGCTACTAGCTATGGACCAGTAGGTCTGTGGTAAACTACTCACGCTTCATCGAAAGGGCAATATAATTGATGTACAAGCCCTCCGTGATCGAATCCCCTCCGGCAGGGTGCCGGAAAAGGTCCCTAGATGGGGTCTCATGGCTACAAGAGGTTGCGGCGGTGTAAAAGTGTATTTGTGGATGCCTCTGGTGGTTGGGGATATTTGGGAATATATAGGCGAAAGAATTAGGTCAGGAGGGTCACAGGGGGCCCACAAGGGTGGGGGCGCGCCCTACCCCCTGGGCACGCCCTCCATCCTTGTGGCCGCCTCTTGGCTCCTCCGACTTCATCTCCAAGTCTCTTGCTTTGCTTCTGGTCCAAGAAAAATCATTGTGAAGCTTTCATTCCGTTTGGACTCCATTTGGTATTCCTTTTTTGTGAAACTCAAAAACAGGGGAAAACAAGAACTGGCACTGGCCCCTAGGTTAATAGGTTAGTCCCAAAAATAATATAAAATAACATATTAATGCATATAAAACATCCAAAACTGATAATTGTTGACACCTGATTTTGGCAAGATACATATTGCAATGAAGATGGTCTCGAGTGAACGGGTTTTCAGCATGAAAATATTCACGTCGCCGAGTGGAACCACTTTGATGTTTCGGTTATATTCATTCGACTTTATCTTACGGACCGAAACTATACTCCGAGTGGCATAATTCAATGTTTCGAGTGGTTTTTGGCCAATCACGTCTTCAAGATGGCCTCGGATGAAGGAGCATTCTTAAGGAATTGTCTTCGTATCGTCGAGGCAATTGATTTTGATATATAAATCATCTCAATGCGAGTTCATATGCAAAAGTTAGAGGCAATACACTGCAGACCGAACCTCAACGGAAATATGGCGTGAGGGGCCAGACACTTGTCTGATGGGTTGCGCGAGTAATTAGGCCACCAAGACGGCCTTGAATCGAAAAACCTTCAACACGGAAAAGTTTCTTCTTGTCGAGCCGATCGATTTCCATATATAAGTCGTCTCAATCCGAGGTCGTATGATGCCTGGAGAGACAAATCAAAATCGGGCTATGTTTTCAGTCGGAAATCCGAGTGAAAAGTTTACCATCCGAGTGAAAGTTTACGGTCGAGTGAAAGTTTACCGGTCGAGTGAAAGTTTGCTAACCGGATGAACTTATTATTATCCAAGTGGAAATATAGTCATCCGAGTGGAAATATGATCATCCGAATGAAATTGTCATCCAGGTGAAAATATTCCGAGTGAAAAGATTACCATCCGGACGAAAACTTGCCGATTGAATAAGATAGTGCCTTCCGAGTGGAAATATAGTCATCCGAGTGGAAATATAGTCATCCGAGTGAAAGATTGTCTTCCGAGCGGAAAAGTCCAATCGGGCGATCCGAGTGAAAGTATCTAATATCCGAGTGGATGAGCTCAAGTCCGAGTGAAATTGAACATGTGCTCTAAAGTTTATCAAAATGACCTTGGATGAAGAAGTGTTCAATACAGAAGTTGTGCCTATCATCAAGACGGTAAACTTTGATTTTGGAGTCATCAGCACCAGAGATAATATATAGCCTACAAATTTACTACGAGACTCGGATAATCCAGTCTACTGCAAGACCGAGTCCGACTGGAAGATAAAGATGACCTCGAAAAGTATTCAAGGTGGCCTTATTTGAAAAAGTGATGAACAAGAGAGTTGTTCGCATCGTCGAGGCACACAAGTTTAATATTTAGGGCCGTCTCGATCGGAGATCACATGCAAGCCCGGCGGCCCGCGCAAGAAGGAAGACAGAGTTTGGGCCAGATTCAGACTGAATCCGAGTTGGAATAGAATTAGGACTCTAGGACGTGAATTGATGTAATTTTTCTTGTAAGGAAAGCCTAGATGAATCCTTTACTTGTACGGGAAGTCCAGCCGCCTCTTATATATGTTGGGGGTGACGGCCGATTGAACAACACACAATCGAACAAATCAATATACTACTTTTTCATCTACGTTTTATCTCCCCACCGTTTTTCTATCTCGTTCTTCGCTGTTCTTCGTGTTTGGGAGCTGAGAATACCGAGGCTCTAGGGGCGAGCGAATCGACCTAGGGCAGCCCATAGCCGCCGCACTCCTTGACGGGGTCCCTCCCGGGGGTGTGGGGTTTTCGGGTCTGCAAAAGCGCCTGTCGACTGTCTTGCGTATCGCGTCGTCGGTCGGGTCTCCTTCGACGTGAGCTGTGGTGCATCACCTCCGGCGTCGAGGGTACACGTGACGTGTTCGTGTGTTAACACACTTTTTGGCGACTCCGCTGGGGACCGAAGATCAATCGTCATCATCCACCATGTCCGATCTTCCCAAGCCATCTGAGGTAGATGCCGATAACATCATTAAGCCTAGTCTTGATGAGATATCGGCCGATCATCGCCAAGTCTATGAGGAGTACAAGAAGGCGCGTGAGGAGAAGGACCTGCAGGAGTTCCTTGCAAAATTCAAGAAAGATCGCCAAGGCAACATTACTCCGATTGAAGAAATCAAGTTCCCTCCTATTCAAACTGAACAGGTTAAGCCTTCTGTAAGTACTGCCTTTTCTCTTGAGCAGTGGGCTAAGATTGAAAGTCGTATTGCTGATGGTAACAATCTAGTCTATCAAACTTTTATAGAAAATACTAATGCTCAGAAGAATATATCTCAATCGTCTAGTGGTAATAATGGTGTAGCTGCTAGTGTGCAAAACCCTAATCTGACTTTACCTATTGCATCGGCGCCTCCCGTGCCGATGACTTATTATCCTACCCAAACAAATCAGATTGTGGCTACACCCATTAATCCTATTACGAGCATGACAGGTTCAGTGGCAACGCCGAACCAAACTCTACCTACAGCTACAACCACTCGACCACTACCAAATTATGGGTCGACATACATACCACAATTCCTACCTACAGCTAGTAACCATACTCTTCCTATATCACTGCCACAAGCTTCATTGTCCACTACGGATGATGGTCTAGCTAATCTTAGAGAGGAGATGGCTAAGATGCTTAGGGAGAATTTTGGATTTGAGTTACCTCGGAATCGGATTTACCAAAAGCCGTACCCCGAGTACTTTGATGCCATCTAGTGCCCTCCGGGATATAAGATTCCAGATTTTGTTAAGTTCAATGGAGAGGGCACAAAAACCACATGGGAGCATGTTAGTCAATACTTAGCACAACTAGGTGAAGCAGGCTCACTAAATGAGTTGAAAGTGCGTTTGTTTCCTTTATCTTTAACTGGTACTGCATTTTCATGGTTTTCTTCTTTACCACATGGTTCCATTCGGGTTTGGTCACAGCTAGAGCAGAAATTTCATGATCACTTTTATAGCGGCCACAATGAACTCAAGTTATCACATCTAACATTGGTTAAACAGAAGCATGATGAATCGGTCTCCGATTACGTCAAGAGATTCAGAGAAACAAAAAACCGGTGTTTTTGTTTGGTGATAACCGAGAGAGACTTGGCAGACCTAGTGCTGAGTTGTTTGAGAACTCCCATTATAGAAAAGCTAGAAGGTTATGAGTTCTTAAATATCAACCAAGTCTTACAAACGGCTTTGGCTCAGGAAAGCCGAAGCAAAGATCTCAAAGAAGTGCATAGATACAAAGACGATCGTCCAAAGATGAATATGGTGGAATATGATAGTGATCACTGACGATGAGGGTGATGTTTTTTCTACTGAATTTGTTTGGCCATCTAAGGCCAAACCCTTTACTTGCAATGATCTGAAACCGATTCATAAGAATCATGATGAAGAGATGAAGTTTACTTTTAACATTGCTAAGTGTGATAGAATATTTGATGCTTTGCTGCAGGCTAAGATTATTAGAATATCTCATACTTTACCGCCGTTTGAAGAGCTAAAATGGTGTGCTTATTGCAAATATCATAATTCTTTTTCTCATGCTACTAACGATTGGAATGTTTTTTGACGACAGATACAATCAGCCATTAATGAAGGACGATTGAACTTTTCTGAGATGCAAGTTGATAGACGGCCTTTTCCAATGAATACCATGGATTTGGAGGGGAAGAAGCTACTCATTCGACCGGAGGTAGCCGAATCTGCTAATAAAGCGAATGTCATTGTTGGTGAGCCCAGGAAAGACAAGGAGGACAACAAGATCTTGGGGAGACAGGTTGTGCTTGGTAAGCAACCCGATGGCAAGGAAGTGATCAAAATCACCATCAAGAATCCTACACTCGGGGGCAACTGCAAGTGCAATAAAATGCTCATGTGAGATTTGTCAAGCCCAAGAGTCCAGAAATTGGCAAGTGGAAAAGGAATGAAGTTAAAGTACAGCGCAAGCGGATCAAGCCAACTTTTGATATGTTGTTGTCCAAGTACACCAACCAGTCGGCCAGTTCTAGCTTTAATCGGCCGACTCATTTGAAGCGACCAAGGTCACCATCAGCTGATATGTTAAGTCAGTATATGAAACCTAGTGGACCAAGGGTGCCATTTCCAGAAGAGCATACGCAATCTGTTTGGGATCGACTTAACTATTCATATAGAGGCCGACTGAACATTGGTGGCTATCAGTCGGCTGGTCAAAACATGCGGCCGGATGGAAATTATCCAAGTGTAAGAATGCACCCAGGTGGAAGTTATCCGAGTGAAAAAATGTGGTCAAGTAGATTCCATCCGACTGAATTCCATCCGAGTGGATTCCATCAGATTAAAAAGGTGCGCCCGAGTGGAAATTTCATGCATCTGGAAAGTCGAAAAGAATGGCGTGTTAAATCACCAAGTGTTGTAGCAGTTGAGTCCGGAAAAGGAAAGGAGAAAATGGATGTCGACTCACTTATCTTGGGCACCGAAACATTCGCCATACAGCAGTCGATTGTGCATAGCAATCCGACTGAGCCGATACTTGCTATCGCGCCAAAGCACTCGGCTAATGACCATGAGGCAAGCACCAGCCAGGTAAAGACAAGAGATCCTAAATACACTCAGCCAAAGTGGTGTCCTCCAGGGCTAACAAAGACACAAAAGAGGAAACTACAGAGGTTAAGGAGTCAAGAGATGGCAGAACAGGAGGCCGAGAAACAAAGGGATAAGTTGTTCAATGACACTCGACCCATGGTTCCACCAAAACAAGTGTGGAGGCCTAAACAAATACAAGATACATCAACTTCTACATCTATCACAACAATACCTACATCACCAAAGGAGGACGATGCAACAGATATGACATCGTCTGCGACACTTCTCACTTCTCCTTCACTTGGACAAATTTTAGAATCTGTGGATGCACTCGAGGAGGAGGCTGATATGTTGGACTATGAGTCTACGCCGGTTCATGAAGGTATGGATATCAATATGGTGTATTACTTACCTGCTAAGTTTCGTGCTGTAGATGAAGAAGGGGAGGTGGCTCAGCTGGATTTTGGCCCTAAAAACGCAATATTCGAGAAACCAAAAGAACCAGTAACGCATCTGAAACTATTATATCTCAAAGGTCATATAAATGGGTTGCCGCTCACTCGGATGCTTGTTGATGGTGGTGCTATGGTAAACTTTATGCCTTATTCGGTCTTCAAGAAATTGGGTTTGCCTAATGAAGAATTGATCAAGACCAATATGGTGCTCAACGGGTTTGAAGGCAAAGAGAAAACTGAAGCCAAAGGTGTAATGTATGTGGAGCTTACAGTCGGAAGCAAAACTTTGGCTACTGCATTCTTTGTCGCTGAGGTGCAAGGTAACTACAACGTCATACTAGGCCGCGATTGGGTTCATGCAAACCAGTGCGTGCCATCCACTATGCACTAGTTTCTGATTCAGTGGGTTGATGATGAAGTGGAAGTTATTCATGCGGATAACTCGGCCTGTGTTGCTTTGGCCGATGAATCGGTGGATTGGCAACATCCCAACGCTACTTGCTTGACGGGACGTGACTTATTAGAATTTGATTTTCTCGGCGCGACCAAGAATGGTTTTGTGGCCGTCTCTTTAAAGCCGAGTGAATGCAATCGGCTCCAAGGTATGATATGTTTAAATGGATCCTAATTCCGAGTGGTTACAAAAACGTCTTGTAAAGTGTCGATCCAATGAGAACGATCACTACTAGGGAAAAGGCTAGCAGCAGCGCGGGTTTTAGACCTATTAGTAGCGTGGGGTGGTGCGCTACTGATAAGGCGCTACAGCTAATGAATAGCAGTAGCGTGCCTCCACCCACGCTACGGCTAAATCGACTTAGAGGAGCGAGTTCCAGGAGGAGCGCTGCTGGTAATTAGTAGTAGCGCTTCTCTCTGCCCGCGCTGCTACTATTATTTCGTATTTTATTTCTTTTTTATTTCATGTTGTATTCGTACACCTTTACACAAATTTTCATACAATAGGAATTTACAAATTGTTTTTACATCATAATGAGTTATTATATCATGGGGTGAAAGAACCGTGTGGACTAGTTTCAAGTGGACGGACATCCACTTGAAACTAATCCGCGGTTCTTTCACCCAATGATATAATAAATATCATCATCATCATATCATTAACAACTTATCATCATCATCATCATATCATTGGTCACTAGTCGTAATCACAAGTACTCCTCACATATTCAATTCTAACACATTGTATCACATAATAAACATATTGTACCTCATAGGACCTACTACATTCTCTTAGGACCTACTATATTCTCTAAGGTAAAATAGAGAAAAACAAGATAGCCCCTCGCTCTCCATTATGGAGAATGCAGATTATCCTGTCTCCAATTCTTGCCTTTCGCTTAATGTTGCTTCCAAGAACCTCCTTACAAATGTCCAAACATTTTTTCCACTCTTTGATTAGCATGTGTTCAGCGGTTTCAGAAATTCGATATGCACAGGTGAGATCCGTAGGATGATCTGGCTGTAGGTTCAGAACTTCAAGGCGACCATTGTAATACATCAGATGAGGCACACAGTCCATCGGGATTTTCTGTTAAAAACATAGTAATAACTTCGTAGTTAGCAATGATGTACTAGTTTTAGAAGTATGCAAAAGATGCACGGATGTCGTAATAGTAAAATATCTTATCAGGGTATCTCCATAGAAGTTATCGTGGTTCAACACATGCACTAGTGGCACGTATTCACCATAATTTGGAGGAGTTCGATAATAGGTATTGTAATTCTCAAAAAAAGAACAATAAGCAATCAGATGATTTTTCTCCTTATAAGTTAATTCGGAGCCATCAGTGTAGTGGGTTTTGTCTACCATCTTCTGCACATTCTTTGAAGATTCAAAATAAGCTGTCAATGGAAATAAGCTGTCAACTATTTTGAAATAAACAATATAAATTAGTTAATAACTATGTTTGAGAAACTCACATTGCGGTAGAATCAGAAGCGTATCAACAAGGACCCAAATGTCCATATTGTCTTGCTCGATGTCAGGATCACCAAGATCCATGCTGACAATCATACCCTCATAAAAACCATACATTTTGCAAAGTGCTTCCCAATTTTGGCAACCAAAATGGGTTACGCTCTGAGAATTGTACAGATTTACTTCAAAATCGATATCATGATGGGTCCTTAGGTGTATTTTCTTTGTTTGAAAATTTTCATGGTCTTCAAAACCCATCCTCTCCAAGACATAGCGTCTTGCATGGCATGGGATAAGCTAGTCGAATTGTAAAAGATGAAAATTAGACGTTGAAATAGTTGAAGTCGTGCTTAATTACGAAAAAAAAACACTTGTCGTTGTTGTGTACCGTTTCAACATCGAAGGTCTCCTCGAGCTTAATGCTGAAGCGCCGATCTTCATCCAGCTGAACGAACCTGTCGCACATACCTCGATCATCGTGGCACCAACTGCACTCCCCCGGGAGACTGTTGTCGTCCGAGTATGACATTTCCTACGTTCATAATTCAAAGATTAAACTTGTACATATTCTAGCACAAGTCATGCCAGAATTCACGGAAAAATCCGGCATGACCTTTGCTAAAAAAGGACATATCGAGCGCCTGAAATTTGCCGGAACGGAAATTAATCAACACTCCGGCAAAACATAGGCCACTCGGAGGTGTAACCAAAACATGAAATAATTGCTTAAACTAAAAAATAACACCAAATATGGCATGTTCAACTAGTTCTATTAATTCAACTAGTTCTATTAATTCAACTAGTTCTTACTAAATATAAACTTAGTATAAAAAGAAAAAAACTAGTTCTTTCTAAAAATGAAGTAGTTCAACTAGTTATTAATTTACTTACTATACTAGTTCAACTAAAACTTAACTAGTTCAACTAAAGCTAAACTAGTTCTATTAATTCAACTAGTTCTTACTAAATATAAACTTACTATAAATAGAAAGAAACTAGCACATCTACTACTACTAATTAACATCTAACTACTACATCTACTACTAATTAACATGTACTACTGCTAATTATACAACTAGTTTACCATCACTACTAGTAATTAATATCCACTACTTCTAAAAATCATTATCTATGAACCCTAAATTAACATCTACTACTAATAAAATCATCTACTAACTAAGCAAAGAGAGTGGGGGTTGGGGAGGGGTGGGGGGCTTACAGAGGGAGAGACGATGGCGGGGAGGTGCTCGGCGAC
>NC_041382.1:33870461-33940367 GCF_002162155.2 Triticum dicoccoides
GGCGGTCCTGGGCGGCGGGCTCGGCGGGCTCGGTCGAGGGCGGCGGCGGTGAGGTCGAGGGCGGCGACAGTGTGGTCGAGAGCGGCGGCGGTGAGGTTGAGGGCGGGCGGCGGCGGCAGTGAGGGCGCAGGCGCGCTCGGGCTCGGGCGGCGGCGACAGGGAGTAGGGGAACAGGCCGGTGGGGGGGAGGAGGACTTAGCGAAATTTTGATGCGGGGGGTGGTTAACTCGAACTAGCAGTAGCGCACGTACAAAAAACGCGCTATAGCTAACTTATCTACAGCGCGTTTTAGGGAAAACCGCTACTGCTAATGGAAGCAGTTATTTCTTTTGTTTAGTAAAAACATCAAAAATATACATTGGTCATCATTGATCTTTTTGTGTATAATCTAATTAGTCAACATGAATCCTCACTGTACCTGTATAGGTACAGGCGAGGATTCATATTGCAACCACAAATCATACACATATAGTTCAATGAAGACCCAGTGCTCGAGATAGGTTGAGAAGCAACATATTTAAGGTGGTAAACACCTTGTTCGCTTAGCAGTATGGGACTAAACTTAATTAGTTGCGGTCATACTTAGCAGCAGCGAGTTTTGAGCAAAACCGTTGCTACTAATTTCTTTAGCAGTAGCGCGTCCACGGGAAGGGCGCTACTACTATATCTAGCGTGGAGGCAACACCGTCGCAATTATAGTAGTAGCGCTCTTTTCACCTAGAGCGCTACTGCTACTCAGTCATTAGCAGCGCTCTTTTCTAAAGCTCGTTGCTGCTAATTAGCAGTAGCGTCTGTTTTTAGACCGTGCTGCTACTAAGATTCTGTGTATAAGGTTTTCCCTAGTAGTGGATATGTATGAGTCTATAGAGGAGTTGGATGACATGGACAAACTTGGACAAGGTTTTACATCAGCCGATCCGTTAGAAGAGGTAGATATTGGAGATGGTTCAGTCACTCGAACGACATTTATAAACAAAAATTTAAAAGCCGATTGTAAGGCTAAGTTAACCGAGCTATTGAAAGAATATGTTTGTTGCTTTGCATGGGAATATCATGAGATGCCAGGGTTAAGCCGAGAGCTAGTGGAGCATCGGTTGTCTATAAAGGCCGGCTTTCGACCTTATAAACAGTCGGCCAGAAAATTTAATCCGAAAACATATGACCGGATCAAGGAAGAGATCGGTCGACTGCTTGAAGCTAATTTCATTCGACCTTGCAGGTATGCCGAGTGGATTTCTAACATTGTCCCAGTAGAGAAGAAAGGATCTGGCAAGTTGAGGGTGTGCATTGATTTCAGAGATTTGAATAGGGCTACACCCAAAGATGAGTATCCTATGCCAATAGCCGATATGCTTATTAATGATGCTTCTGGACATAAGGTTATTAGCTTTCTAGATGGTAATGCCGGATACAATCATTTTTTTATGGCCGAAGAGGACATGTAAAAGACTGCTTTTCGATGCCCTAGTTTCTTTGGTTTATTCGAGTGGACAGTGATGACATTCAGATTAAAAAATGCTGGCGCCACATATCAAAGGGCTATGAATTTGATTTTTCATGATTTACTCGGTGTCATACTTGAAGTTTATATTGATGATATTGTTGTCAAATCGGATGCTTTTGAATCTCACTTGGCTGATTTGCGTTTAGCTTTTGAAAGAATGAAAAAGTATGGATTGAAAATGAATCCTTTGAAGTGTGCTTTCGGCGTGTCAGCTGGCAAGTTTTTGGGTTTCATTATTCATGAAGATGGTGTAGAGATTGATCCCAAAAAGATAGAGGCTATACAGAAAGTGGAGGCTCCAACATGCAAGAGAGATATGCAAAAGTTCCTTGGCAAGGTCAATTATTTGAGAAGGTTCATAGCTAATCTATCAGGGAAAGTTGATGCATTTACTCCTATCCTTCGGTTAAAGAATGATGCTGATTTCACTTGGGGGACAAAACAACAAGAAGCATTTGATATGATCAAGAATTATTTGTGCACTCCTCTGGTGATGAAAGCACCCAAGCATAGGGAACCCTTCAGACTTTATATTGCAGCAGAGGAAGGAGTTATTCGTGCTGTTCTAACTCAAGAGACCGAAGGAAAAGAGCATGCCATCACTTATTTGAGCCGCCGCTTATTGGACGCAGAGACAAGGTATACATTTATTGAGAAATTATGTCTATGCTTATATTATGCTTGCACAAAACTGAGACATTATTTAGTGCCGAGTGTTTGTGTAGTAGCTTGTCAAACCGATGTCATTAAATACATGTTGCATAGGCCAATTCTTAGTGGTAGAATTGGCAAGTGGGCTTATGCTTTGATTGAATATGATTTGGCTTATGAATCTCTAAAATCCATGAAAGGCCAAATTGTTGCTAATTTCGTTGTTGAACATCGGATTAATAACAAGCATGATGTTGATATGAACCTTGTTTCATTAGTACCATGGAGATTATACTTTGATGGTTCAGTTTGTAGTAATGGCCAAGGTGTTGGTATTGTTTATATATCTCCTCATGGTGCTGTTTTTGAAGCCTCATGCCGCTTAGAATATTTTTGCACAAACAATCAAGCCGAATATGAAGCATTGTTATTCGGCCTAGAGATGTTACTTGCTATAGGTGTTACACATATTGAGGCTTATGGTGATTCGTTACTAGTGGTGTAGCAAATATCCAAAGTCTTTCAGTGTTTGGACGAATCACTTAATGTTTATCTTGATAAATGTCTAGATATAATCTCTACTTTGGATTGTTTTAGCATTGCACATATATTTAGACATGACAACTGGAGAGCAAATGAGTTGGGACAGCAAGCATCTGGATACCATGTTGATCATGGCATGTTTCATATTTCGCAAAGTCCGATGTCTTGTCTTACCAGTATAGAAGAGGCCGAACCAGAACCCACTGATTCGGTCATTAACAAAAAATCTAGTGCAGGTGACAATCCCGACTGGAGGAAGCCCATTGTTGATTACTTGTGCAATCCGAGTTAAAGGGTGGACAGGGCTGTTCGGCGTATGGCTTTCAAGTATACAATGAGAGATGATGGTCTTTATCGCCGAACAGTCGATGATGTTCTTCTAAAGTGTTTGGATGAGGACCAGGAAAGAGCTGCTATGGGAGAGGTACATGAAGGCATTTGTGTCACTCACCAGTCGGCTCCCAAGATGAAATGGTTATTGCGACGTGCTGGGTTATATTGGCCGACTATGATTAATGATTGCTTCAGATATTATAAAGGGTGCGAAGCTTGTCAAAAATTTGGTGATATTCAATTGGCTCCTACTGCTATGTTGCATCCTGTTATCAAGCCATGGCCTTTCAGAGGATGGGGTTTAGACTTTATTGGGAAAATTCATCCATCTTCCTCAAAAGGGCATCGGTTCGTATTGGTGGCAACTGATTATTTTACTAAATGGTCTGAAGTAGTACCTCTCAAGAACATGACACATACAGAGGTAATTCAATTCATAACCGAGCACATTATTCATAGATTCGATATTCCTCAAACGTTAACAACAGATCAAGGTTCATCTTTCATGTCACACCAAGTCAGAGAGTTTGCCGGATCTTATAACATAAAGCTGCTCAATTCCTCTCCATATTATGCCCAAGCTAATGGACAAGCTGAGTCTAGCAATAAAATTTTAATCAAACTCATCAAGAAAAAGATTGAAGATAATCCAAGGAGATGGCATGAGTTGTTGTCTGAAGCTTTGTGGGCACATAGAATTTCAAGGCATGGTGCTACGAAGGTGACCCCATATGAGCTAGTATATGGTCAAGAGGCCGTTTTACCAGTGGAAGTAAATTTGAATGCTTTGAGAATAGCCAAACAAAATGATTTATCGGTAGTAGACTTTTATAACTTGATGATGGACAATATTGATGAGGTTGCCGATAAACTTTTGGTTGCTTTGAAGTCCATAGAGAGAGAGACAAGTTGAGGGTTGCAAGAGCTTACAATAAGAAAGTTAAGTTGAAGAATTTTCAAGTTGGTGATCTCGTCTGGAAAGTGATTCTGCCGATTGGTTCAAGAGATAGAATATTCGGGAAGTGGTCTCCAAGTTGGGAATGTCCTTTTAGAATTACAAGAGTTTTTCCCGAAAATTCATATTTGGTGGAATCAATACAAGGGGCATTGTTACCTCGAGCTCTCAATGGCAAATATTTGAAGAAGTACCACCCGAGTGTGTGGCAGGAAGCCTAAGTAGGCAATGGCCGATATACGATTATCGTCCTTAGCACAAACATGGCTGATACATAATTATCACCCTGAGAAAATAAATGGCTGATGGAGTGTTGATATCGTCCTTAGAACAAACACTATGCATATTATTTTTCGGCGTGCAAGCTTTGCCGAAAAACAGGGGGCATGTGTTGACACCTGATTTTGGCAAGATACAGATTGCAATGAAGATGGTCTCGAGTGAACGGGTTTTCAGCATGAAAAGATTCACGTCGCCGAGTGGAACCACTTTGATGTTTCGGTTATATTCATTCGACTTTATCTTACGGACCGAAACTATACTCCGAGTGGCATAATTCAATGTTCCGAGTGGTTTTTGGCCAATCACGTCTTCAAGATGACCTCGGATGAAGGAGCATTATTAAGGAATTGTCTTCGTCTCGTCGAGGCAATCGATTTTGATATATAAATCATCTCAATCCGAGTTCATATGCAAAAGTTAGAGGCAATACACTGCAGACCGAACCTCAACGGAAATATGGCGCGAGGTGCCAGACACTTGTCTGATGGGTTGCGCGAGTAAAGACGGCCTTGAATCGAAAAACCTTCAACACGGAAAAGTTTCGTCTCATCGAGCTGATCGATTTTCATATATAATTCATCTCAATCCGAGGTCATATGAGGCCTGGAGAGACAAATCAAGATCGGGCTATGTTTTTCAGTCGGAAATCCGAGTGAAAAGTTTACCATCCGAGTGAAAGTTTACGGTCGAGTGAAAATTTACCGGTCGAGTGAAAGTTTGCTGACCGGATGAACTTATTATTATCCAAGTGGAAATATAGTCATCCGAGTGGAAATATGATCATCCGAGTGAAATTGTCGTCCAGGTGAAAATATTCCGAGTGAAAAGATTACCATCAGGACGAAAACTTGCCGATTGAATAAGATAGTGCCTTCCGAGTGGAAATATAGTCATCCGAGTGGAAATATAGTCATCCGAGTGAAAGATTGTCTTCCGAGTGAAAAAGTCCAATCGGGCGATCCGAGTGAAAGTATCTAATATCCGAGTGGATGAGCTCAAGTCCGAGTGAAATTGAACATGTGCTCGAAAGTTTATCAAAATGACCTTGGATGAAGAAGTGTTCAATACAGAAGTTGTGCGTATCATCAAGATGGTAAACTTTGATTTTGGAGTCATCATCCTCAGATATAATATATAGCCTACAAATTCACTACGAGACTCGGATAATCCAGTCTACTGCAAGACCAAGTCCGACTGGAAGATAAAGATGACCTCGAAAAGTATTCAAGATGGCCTTATTTGAAAAAGTGATCAACATGAGAGTTGTTCGTATCATCGAGGCGCACAAGTTTGATATTTGGGCCATCTTGATCGGAGATCATATGCAAGCCCGGCGGCCCGCGCAAGAAGGAAGACAGAGTTTGGGCCAGATTCAGACTGAATCCGAGTTGGAATGGAATTAGGACTCTAGGACGTGAATTGATGTAATTTTTCTTGTAAGGAAAGCCTAGATGAATCCTTTACTTGTACGGGAAGTCCAGCCGCCTCCTATATATGTTGGGGGTGACGGCCGATTGAACAACACACAATCAAACAAATCAATATACTACTTTTTCATCTACGTTTTATCTCTCCATCGTTTTTCTATCTCGTTCTTCGCTGTTCTTCGTGTTTGAGAGCTGCGAATCCTGAGGCTCTAGGGGCGAGCGAATCGACCTAGGGCAGCCCATAGCCTCCACACTCCCTGACGGGGTCCCTCCCGGGGGTTTGGGTTTTCGGGTCTGCAAAAGCGCCCGTCGACTGTCTTGCGTATCGCGCTGTCGATCGGGTCTCCTTCGACGTGAGCTGCGGTGCATCACCCCCAGCGTCGAGGGTACACGTGACGTGTTCATGTGTCAACAATAATATAATAGCATGGAACAATAAAAAATTATAGATACGTTGGAGACGTATCAATGGGTAGCTCAGCGCGAAGACCCAAATAGAAGTGCATAGTCGGGATGGGCATCATCCCCGTTTATGTCCCAATGGCGTGACAAAAGCTCGATAAAAGTTGGAAATACCCAAATAGGATTTTTAATATAAGTGTCATGTAATGCATTTGTATATTACAAAATTTTAAATGATATCCTTAAATAAGAAAATGCTCATAAATACATCATGATATTTTTTAGGCTTTTGCTCAAAAATATTTTTTGGGGGATGCGTTGAGGGCAGTAAGCACCAATGGTACACAAACTTGTCCCCCATGTTCACTTTAGTCTACAATCTTGCAGACACAAGAATCGGCTACAAAAACTTGTTTAGTGCGCTCAATTTAGTACAAAAATGAGTATGTGACACACTGACTCAGCTAAGCCTGGTTTGGGCGGAATTTCTTTTTGCAAAAACTCCACTCGACGACACATGAGGGGCACATGGGCATGCGAGACACATCATATTTGCAGAGAGGACCTTTGTTTTCTCATCTTTTTTAGTTCGCGGTCTGGCTATTCATCTCTCTCTCCTATTTCCGCGAGAACAGAACTTTGGTGGCCGACGGTGCCGCCCAATCTGACGGTTGTCTGCATTGATGCCGCCCGTGCTACGTGATCATGGCAGAGACCCTCCTGACTATGGTATGTGCTTGTTTGCAGCCTTTTTTCTGATGCAATTTCATGGAAGTAAGCACGACGGTGGGTAGGGTTTGGGGGGAGTTAGATGGATGCAATTTACTGATTCAGAGACTAAATTTCACCATGGTTTTTACGTGGTAGCATCAAATCAGCCCCCTTTGAAATTTAGCTAGCCACCAACATAGAGTTAGTATGATTTAGGGTTTGTGTTCATTGGATTAAAAACTAAAATTTCCCCAAATTTTCTGCAATGCATGTGATATTGATGATCTATTCAGTGTTAAGATCCACCACTATAGATTTTTCTATGTGATTGGGAAGTACAATGCATATATGGATGAAAAGATTGATTTTTTACCACTGTTCTAGAGATACTTGGTCATTATTATGGCTGCAAGATGATCCGTAGAAAATGGGATACACTCTTGGTACTAATTTGTCTTTGTACTGGGCAATTCCTGGCAAAGGTTTAGGAGATGGACTAAGGTTCTTAACTTGTGATGCAAAATCTGTAGCATTTATTAATGAAGCTCTCAAATCAAAGCTTGTATCTCCGTTTCTTGATCATGTGTGGACATTATCTGATGCCAGGAGGATGATGTGTTGTAGGAGAATGCTGATTTGCCACATGTCATTAGTGAGAAGATTCATACATCAGTTGATGTTCATCTAGCTGGGACACAATTTGTAGTAGAGGAAGAGGAGGAGGAGTAGGGGACTGTGACAGTGGATTTGGGCAGTGGAAGTGAGTTTGATGATAATGATTATGAGCAATAGGATGATGATGATTTGTATGCACATAATCTTGGTGATGTGGTAACTTATGATGAGGATGATAAAGTTGGTAGCAAGAAAGCAAATGAAAAGCAAAAGGATAGCAAAGCAAAGAGCATAGGAAAGAAAAAGGAAGTTAAGCAATATGACTATGATGATGTTGACATGCCTCTGCCTATGCTACAAATTCAAAGTGTTCGACCCAAGGTTGACATGGTAGAGCCTAAATTCAAACTGGCATGGCTTTTGCCTCTGCCAATGGACCGAGGGCAGCACTTATGAGTATATGATACGTCTTCAACGTATCTATAATTTTTTTTACTGTTCCATGCTGTTATATTATCATTCTTGAATGTTTAACATTCATTTTATAGCAACTTTGTATAATTTTTTGGGACTAACCTGTTGATATAGTGCCTAGTGCCAGTTGCTGTTTTTTTTGCTTATTTTTTTTACTTCGCAGAATATCAATACCAAACAAAGTCCGAATGCCACGAATTTTTTTGGAGATTTGTTTCTTCCCAATAGAAAGCTTGGGAGCCAAGCAAGTACCAAAGGGGAGGCCCGTGGGGCCCACAACCCACCAGGGTTCGCCAGAGGCCCCTAGCGCGCCCAGGTGGGTGGTGGGGCCCACGGGAGTCCTTTCCACTGCCTCTCAGCTCTATAAATACCCAAATATTGCATAAACCATAGGGGAGTCGGCGAAACACAATTCCAGCCGCCGCAAGTTTTAGAACCATAGGGGAGTCACCATAGACCTACAGGTCCGTAGGCAGTTGCTAGATGGCTTCTTCTCTCTTTTTGATTCTCAATACAATGTTCTCCTCGATGTTCTTGGAGATCTATTTGATGTAATGACTTTTTGCGGTGTGTTTTTCGGATCCGATGAATTGCGAGTTTATGATCAGATCTATCTATGAATATTATTCCAGTCTTCTTTGATCTCTTATATGCATGATTGTTATAGCCTCGTATTTCTTTTCTGGAACTTGCGTTTGATTTGGCCAACTAGATTGATTTTTCTTGCAATAGGAAGAGGTGCTTTGTGATGGGTTCGATCTCGTGGTGTCCTGACCCAGTGACAGAAGGGTAGCGAGGCACACATGCATTGTTGCTATTAAGGATAAAAAGATGGGATCTATTCCTACATGAATATATCTTGTCTACATCATGTCATCATTCTTATTGCATTACTCCGTTTCTCCATGAACTTAATACACTAGATGCATGTTGGATAGTGGTCGATGTGTGGAGTAATAGTAGTAGATGCACGCAGGAGTCGGTCTACTAATCTTGGACGTGATGCCTATATACATGATCATTGCCTTGGATATCGTCATAATTATTTGCTCTTCTATCAATTGCCCAACATTAATTTGTTTACCCATCGTATGCCATTTTCTCGAGAGAAGCCACTAGTGAAATCTACGACCCCCAGGTCTATCTGTTATCATATTGTTTTCAGATCTATTATCCCAAAACACCCAAAAGTACCTTGCTGCACTTTTTATTTCTTTATTTTATTTTGTGTTTTATAAGATCTATTTATCCAATCTACTACAATTTTATCTATTTCAATACCGAGGAGGGATTGGCAACCACTCTTACGCGTTGGGTTGCAAGTATTTGTTCTTTATGTGCAGGTACCAGTTACATAGTGTTGCTTGGTTCTCCTAGTGGATTGATAGCCTTGATTTCATAACTGAGGGAAATACTTACCATGTTGTGTTGCATCATCCTCTCCTCTTCGGGGAAATACCAATGCAGATATAAGCAATCAGTATAGCATCAAAGAGAGAGTGCCTATTAAGAAACCAAGGACTGAAGCAAAAATGGTAGAGGCTCATGGTGAAGTTAGTTGTTCATGGCTTGTCTACAACAATGGACAAGAGGACACATTATATGCTTGTGAAGAAATACATTAATGAGCATGCATGTGTGAGAGAGTGGCAGATAAAGGCAATGACAACACCATATCTTTCCAAGAAGTACGTAGAAGAGTTTAGGGTAGATGAGAACATGACAGTGAAATCTTTTTCTATGAAAGTGCAAAAAGAGTTTACCATGATTGCTACCAGGTCCAAGCTAAAATAGCAAGAAAGGCTGCACTCAATGAAATATATGGTGAAGAGGAGGAGCAGTTGATACGTCTCCAACGTATCTATAATTTTTGATTGCTCCATACTATTATATTATCTATTTTGGATGTCAATGGGCTTTATTTTAAACTTTTGTATCATTTTTAGGACTAGCCTACTAACCGGAGGCCCAGCCCAAATTGCTGTTTTTTTTGCCTATTTTAGGGTTTCGTCGAAAAGGAATATCAAACGGAGTCCAAACGAAATGAAACCTTTGGGAATGTGATTTTCTCAACAAACGTGATCCATGAGACTTGGAGTTGGCGTCAAGAAACACGGGAGGAAGGCATGAGGCAGGGGGCGCGCCTACCCCCCTGGGTATGCCCTCCACCCTCGTGTGCCCTCCGTTGCTCCACCGACATACTTCTTCCTCCTATATATATCCACGTACCCCCAAAACATCCAGGAGCACCACGAAAACCTAATTCCACCGCCGCAACCTTCTATACCCGAGAGATCCCATCTTGGGGCCTTTTTCGGAGCTCCGCCGGAGGGGGCATTGATCATGGATGGCCTCTACATCAACTCCATGGCCTCTCCGGTGATGTGTGAGTAGTTTACTTCAGACCTACGGGTCCATAACTATTAGATAGATGGCTTATTCTCTCTCTTTGGATCTCAATACAAAGTTCTCCTCGATCTTCTTGGAGATCTATTCGATGTAATATTCTTTTATGGTGTGTTTGTCGAGATCCGATGAATTGTGGGTTTATGATCCAGATTATCTATGAACAATATTTGATTCTCCTCTGAATTCTTTTATGTATGATTGGTTTATCTTTGCAAGTCTCTTAGACTTATCAGTTTGGTTTGGCCTACTAGATTGGCCTTTCTTGCAATGGGAGAAGTGCTTAGCTTTGGGTTCAATCTGTTGGGTTTCGTAGTAATTTCAAAAAATTCCTACGCACATGCAAGATCATGGTGATGCACAGCAACGAGAGGGGAGAGTGTTGTCTACGTACCCACGCAGACCGACTGCGGAAGCGTTGACGCAACGTAGAGGAAGTAGTCGTACGTCTTCCCGATCCGACCGATCCAAGCCCCGTTACTCCGGCACCTCCGAGTTCTTAGCACACATACAGCTCAATGATGATCCCCGGGCTCCGATCCAGCAAAGCGTCGGGGAAGAGTTCCGTCAGCACGACAGCATGGTGACGATCTTGATGTTCTACCGACGCAGGGCTTCGCCTAAGCACTACAACGATATGATCGAGGTGGAATATGGTGGCAGGGGGCACCGCACACGGCTAAGGAACGATCTCAAGGATCAACCTCTGTCTAGAGGTGCCCCCTGCCTCCGTATATAAAGGAGCCAAGGGGGAGGGGGCCGCCGGCCAGGAGGAGGGCGCAGGAGGAGTCCTACTCATTCCCGGAGTAGGACTCCCCCCCAATCCTAGTTGGACTAGGATTCCCCGAGGGGGAAAGAGAGAGAGGGGGGCCGGCCACCTCTCCTAGTCCTAATAGGACTAGGGGAGGGGGAGGCGCGCGGCCACCTTGGGCTGCCCCTTTCTCCTTTCCACTAAAGCCCATTAAGGCCCATATGGCTCCCGGGGGGTTCCGGTAACCTCCCGGTACTCCGGTAAAATCCCGATTTCACCCGGAACACTTCCGATGTCCAAATATAGGCTTCCAATATATCAATCTTTATGTCTCGACCATTTCGAGACTCCTCGTCATGTCCGTGATCACATCCAGGACTCCGAACTAACTTCGGTACATCATAATGCATAAACTCATAATAACTGTCATCGTAACTTTAAGTGTGCGGACCCTACGGTTCGAGAATAATGTAGACATGACTGAGACACATCTCCGGTCAATAACCAATAGCGGGACCTGGATGCCCATATTGGCTCCTACATATTCAACGAAGATCTTTGTCGGTCAGACCGCATAACAACATATGTTGTTCCCTTTGTCATCGGTATGTTACTTGCCCGAGATTCGATCGTCGGTATCCAATACCTAGTTCAATCTCGTTACCGGCAAGTCTCTTTACTCGTTCCGTAATACATCATCCCGCAACTAAATCATTAGTTGCAATGCTTGCAAGGCTTATGTGATGTGCATTACCGAGAGGGCCCAGAGATACCTCTCCGACAATCGGAGTGACAAATCCTAATCTCGAAATACGCCAACCCAACATGTACCTTTGGAGACACCTGTAGAGCACCTTTATAATCACCCAGTTACGTTGTGACGTTTGGTGGCACACAAAGTGTTCCTCCGGCAAACGGGAGTTGCATAATCTCATAGTCATAGGAACATGTATAAGTCATGAAGAAAGCAATAGCAACATACTAAATGATCGTGTGCTAAGCTAATGGAATGGGTCATGTCAATCAGATCATTCACCAAATGATGTGATCCCATTAATCAAATAACAACTCTTTGTTCATGGTTAGGAAACATAACCATCTTTGATTAACGAGCTAGTCAAGTAGAGGCATACTAGTGACACTTTGTTTGTCTATGTATTCACACATGTATTATGTTTCCGGTTAATACAATTCTAGCATGAATAATAAACATTTATCATGATATAAGGAAATAAATAATAACTTTATTATTGCCTCTAGGGCATATTTCCTTCAGTCTCCCACTTGCACTAGAGTCAATAATCTAGATCACATCACCATGTGATTAACATCGATAGTTCACATCATCATGTGATTAACACCCATAGTTCACATCGCCATGTGACCAACACCCAAAGGGTTTACTAGACTCAGTAATATAGTTCACATCGCTATGTGATTAAGACCCAAAGAGTACTAAGGTGTGATCATGTTTTGCTTGTGAGAGAATCTTAGTCAACGGATCTTCCACATTCAGATCCGCATGTATTTTGCAAATTTCTATGTCAACAATGCTCTACATGGAGCTACTCTAGCTAATTGCTCCCACTTTCAATATGTATCTAGACCGAGACTTAGAGTCATCTAGATTAGTGTCAAAACTTGCATCGGCGTAACCCTTTACGACGAACCTTTTTTCACTTCCATAATCGAGAAACATATCCTTATTCCACTAAGGATAATTTTGACCACTATCCAGTGATCTACTCCTAGATCACTATCGTACTTCCTTGCCAAACTCAGTGGTAGGGCATACAATAGATCTGGTATATAGCATGGCATACTTTATAGAACCTATGACCAAGGCATAGGGAATGACATTCATTCTCTTTCTATCTTCTTCCGTGGTCGGGCTTTGAGTCTTACTCAATTTCACACCTTGTAACATAGGCAAGAAACTCTTTCTTTGACTGTTCCATTTTGAACTACTTCAAAATCTTGTCAAGGTATGTATTTATTGAAAAACTTATCAAGCGTCTTGATCTATCTCTATAGATCTTGATGCTCAATATGTAAGCAACTTCACCGAGGTCTTTCTTTGAAAAAACTCCTTTCAAACACTCCTTTATGCTTTGCAGAATAATTCTACATTATTTCTGATCAACAATATGTCATTCACATATACTTATCAGAAATGCTGTAGTGCTCCCACTCACTTTCTTGTAAATACAGACTTCACCGCAAGTCTGTATAAAACTATATGCTTTGATCAGCTCATCAAAGCGTATATTCCAACTCCGAGATGCTTGTACTAGTCCACAGATGGATCGCTGGAGCTTGCACATTTTGTTAGCACCTTTCGGATTGACAAAACCTTCTGGTTGCATCATATACAACTCTTCTTTAATAAATCCATTAAGGATTGCAGTTTTGTTTATCCATTTGCCAGATTTCATAAAATGCGGCAATTGCTAACATGATTCGGACAAATTTAAGCATAGATACGAGTGAGAAACTCTCATCGTAGTCAACACTTTGAACTTGTCGAAAACCTTTTGCGACAATTCTAGCTTTGTAGATAGTAACACTACTATCAGCGTCCGTCTTCCTCTTGAAGATCCATTTATTTTCTATGGCTTGCCGATCGGGCAAGTCAACCAAAGTCCATACTTTGTTCTCATACAGGGATCCCATCTCAGATTTCATGGCCTCAAGCCATTTTGCGGAATCTGGGCTCACCATCGCTTCTTCATAGTTCGCAAGTTCGTCATGGTCTAGTAACATGACTTCCAGAACATGATTACCGTACCACTCTGGTCCGGATCTCACTCTGGTTTACCTACGAGATTCGGTAGTAACTTGATCTGAAGTTTCATGATCATCATCATTAGCTTCCTCACTAATTGGTGTAGGTGTCACAGAAACCGGTTTCTGTGATGTACTACTTTCCAATAAGGGAGGAGGTATAGTTACCTCATCAAGTTCTACTTTCCTCCCACTCACTTCTTTCGAGAGAAACTCCTTCTCCAGAAAGTTTCCGAATTTAGCAACAAAATTCTTACCTTCGGATCTGTGATAGAAGGTGTACCCAACAATCTCCTTTGGGTATCCTATGAAGACATATTTCTCCAATTTGGGTTTGAGCTTATCAGGTTGAAACTTTTTCACATAAGCATTGCAACCTCAAACTTTAAGAAACGACAGCTTAGGTTTCTTGCTAAACCATAGTTCATACGGTGTCATCTCAACGGATTTAGATGGTGCCCTATTTAACGTGAATGCAGCTGTCTCTAATGCATAACCCCAAAACGATAGTGGTAGATCGGTAAGATACATCATAGATTGCACTATATCCAATAAAGTACGGTTATGACGTTCGGAAACACCATTGCGCTGTGGTGTTCTGGGTGGTGTGAGTTGCGAAACTATTCCACAATTTTTCAAATGTACACCAAACTCGTAACTCAAATATTCTCCTCCACGATCAGATCGTAGAAACTTTATTTTCTTGTTACGATGATTTTCAACTTCACTCTGAAATTCTTTGAACTTTTCAAATGTTTCAGACTTATGTTTCATCAAGTAGATATACTCATATCTGCTCAAATCATCTGTGAAGATCAGAAAATAATGATACTTGTCGCGAGCCTCAATATTCATCGGACCATATACATCAGTATGTATGATTTCCAACAAATCCGTTGCTCGCTCCATTGTTCCGAAGAACAGAGTCTTAGTCATCTTGCCCATGAGGCATGGTTCGCAAGCATCAACTGATTCATAATCAAGTGATTCCAAAAGCCCATCAGCATGGAGTTTCTTCATGCGCTTTACACCAATATGACCTAAACGGCAGTGCTACAAATAAGTTGCACTATCATTATTAACTTTGCATCTTTTGGTTTCAATATTATGATTATGTGTATCACTACGATCGAGATCCAACGAACTATTTTCATTGGGTGTGTAACCATATAAGGTTTTATTCATATAAACAGAACAACAATTTATTCTCTTACTTAAATGAATAACCGTATTACAATAAACATGATCAAATCATATTCATGCTCAACGCAAACACCAAATAACACTTATTTAGGTTCAACACTAATCTCGAAATTATAGGGAGTGTGCGATGATGATCATATCAATCTTGGAACCACTTCCAACACACATCATCACTTCACCCTTAACTAGTCTCTGTTTATTCTGCAACTCCCGTTTCGAGTTACTAATCATAGCAACTGAACTAGTATCAAATACTGAGGGTTTGCTATAAACACTAGTAAAGTACACATCAATAACATGTATATCAAATATACTTATGTTCACTTTGCCATCCTTCTTATCCGCCAATCACTTGGGGTAGTTCCGCTTCCAGTAACCAGTCCCTTTGCAGTAGAAGCACTTAGTCTCAGGCTTAGGACCAGACTTGGGCTTCTTCACTTGAGCAGCAACTTGCTTGCTGTTTTTCTTGAAGTTCCCCTTCTTCCCTCTGCCCTTTTCTTGAAACTAGTGATCTTGTCAACCATCAACACTTGATGTTTTTCTTGATTTCTACCTTCGTTGATTTCAGCATCACGAAGAGCTTGGGAGTTGTTTCCGTTATCCCTTGCATATTATAGTTCATCACGAAGTTCTACTAACTTGGTGATGGTGACTAGAGAATTCTGTCAATCACTATCTTATCTGGAAGATTAACTCCCACTTGATTCAAGCGATTGTAGTACCCAGACAATCTGAGCACATGCTCACTAGTTGAGCGATTCTCCTCCATCTTTTAGCTATAGAACTTGTTGGAGACTTCATATCTCTCAACTCGGGTATTTGCTTGAAATATTAACTTCAACTCCTGCAACATCTCATATGGTCCATGACGTTCAAAACGTCTTTGAAGTCCCGATTCTAAGCCGTTAAGCATGGTGCACTTAAACTAACAAGTAGTCATCATATTGAGCTAGCCAAACGTTCATAATGTCTCCATCTGCTCCTGCAATAGGTCTGTCACCTAGCAGTGCATCAAGGACATAATTCTTCTGTGCAGCAATGAGGATAAACCTCAGATCACGGATCCAATCCACATCATTGCTACTAACATCTTTCAACACACTTTTCTCTAGGAACATATCAAAATAAACATATGAAAGCAACAACGCGAGCTATTGATCTACAACATAGATATGCTAATACTACCAGGACTAAGTTCATGATAAATTAAAGTTCAATTAATCATATTACTTAAGAACTCCCACTTAGATGGACATCCCTCTAATCTTCTAAGTGATCACGTGATCCAAATCAACTAAACCATAACCGATCATCACGTGAGATGGAGTAGTTTTCAATGGTGAACATCGTTTATGTTGATCATATCTACTATATGATTCACGCTCGACCTTTAGGTCTCCGTGTTCCGAGGCCATATCTGCATATGCTAGGCTCGTCAAGTATAACATGAGTATTCTGCGTGTGCAAAACTGGCTTGCACCCATTGTAGATGGACGTAGAGCTTATCACACCCGATCATCACGTGGTCTATGGGCACGACGAACTTTGGCAATGGTGCATACTCAGGGAGAACACTTCTTGATAATTTAGTGAGAGATCATCTTATAATGCTACCGTCAATCAAAGCAAGATAAGATGCATAAAAGATAAACATCATATGCAATTAAAATATGTGACATGATATGGCCATCATCATCTTGCGCCTTTGATTTCCATCTCCAAAGAACTGTCATGATCTCTATCGTCACCGGCATGACACCATGATCTCCATCATCTTGATCTATATCAATGTGTCATCACGTGGTCGTCTCGCCAACAATTGCTCTTGCAACTATTGCTATTGCATAGCGATAAATTAAAGCAATCATTGGACGCTTGCATCTTATGCAATAGAGAGACAACCATAAGGCTTTTGCCAGTTGCCGATAACTTCAACAAAACATGATCATCTCATACAACAACTTATATCTCATCACGTCTTGACCATATCACATCACAACATGCCCTGCAAAAACAAGTTAGACGTCCTCTACTTTGTTGTTGCATGTTTTACGTGGCTGCTACGGGCTTAAGAAAGAACCAATCTTACCTACGCATCAAAACCACAACGATAGTTTGTCAAGTTGGTGTTGTTTTAACCTTCGCAAGGACCGGGCGTAGCCACACTTGGTTCAACTAAAGTTGGAGAAACTGTCACCCGCAAGCCACCTATGTGCAAAGCACGTCGGGAGAACCGGTCTCGCGTAAGCGTACGCGTAATGTCGGTCCGGGCCGCTTCATCCAACAATGCCGCCGAACCAAAGTATGACATGCTGGTAAGCAGTATGACTTATATCGCCCACAACTCATTTGTGTTCTACTCGTGCATATAACATCAACATATAAAACCTAGGCTCGGATGCCACTGTTGGGTTTCGTAGTAATTTCAAAAAATTTCCTACGCACACGCAAGATCATGGTGATGCACAGCAATGAGAGGGGAGAGTGTTGTCTACATACCCACGCAGACCGACTGCGGAAGCGTTGACGCAACGTAGAGGAAGTAGTCGTACGTCTTCCCGATCCGACCGATCCAAGCACCGTTACTCCGGCACCTCCGAGTTCTTAGCACACGTACAGCTCGATGACGATCCCCGGGCTCCGATCCAGCAAAGCGTCGGGGAAGAGTTCCGTCAGCACGATGGCGTGGTGACGATCTTGATGTTCTACCGACGCAGGGCTTCGCCTAAGCACTACAACGATATGATCGAGGTGGAATATGGTGGCAGGGGGCACCGCACACGGCTAAGGAACGATCTCAAGGATCAACCTCTGTCTAGAGGTGCCCCCTGCCTCCGTATATAAAGGAGCCAAGGGGGAGGGGGCCGCCGGCCAGGAGGAGGGCGCAGGAGGAGTCCTACTCCTTCCGGGAGTAGGACTCCCCCCCCCCCAATCCTAGTTGGACCAGGATTCCCCGAGGGGGAAAGAGAGAGGGGGGGCGGCCACCTCTCCTAGTCCTAATAGGACTAGGGGAGGGGGGAGGCGCGCAGTCACCTTGGGCTGCCCCTTTCTCCTTTCCACTAAAGCCCATTAAGGCCCATATGGCTCCCGGGGGGTTCCGGTAACCTCCCGGTACTCCGGTAAAATCCCGATTTCACCCGGAACACTTCCAATGTCCAAATATAGGCTTCCAATATATCAATCTTTATGTCTCGACCATTTCGAGACTCCTCGTCATGTCCGTGATCACATCCGGGACTGCGAACTAACTTCGGTACATCAAAATGCATAAACTCATAATAACTGTCATCGTAACTTTAAGCGTGCGGACCCTACGGTTCGAGAATAATGTAGACATGACTGAGACACATCTCCGGTCAATAACCAATAGCGGGACCTGGATGCCCATATTGGCTCCTACATATTCAACGAAGATCTTTGTCGGTCAGACCGCATAACAACATACGTTGTTCCCTTTGTCATCGGTATGTTACTTGCCCGAGATTCGATCGTTGGTATCCAATACCTAGTTCAATCTCGTTACCGGCAAGTCTCTTTACTCGTTCCGCAATACATCATCCCGCAACTAACTCATTAGTTGCAATGCTTGCAAGGCTTATCTGATGTGCATTACCAAGAGGGCCCAGAGATACCTCTCCGACAATCGGAGTGACAAATCCTAATCTCGAAATACGCCAACCCAACATGTACCTTTGGAGACACCTGTAGATCACCTTTATAATCACCCAGTTACGTTGTGACGTTTGGTAGCACACAAAGTGTTCCTCCGGCAAATGGGAGTTGCATAATCTCATAGTCATAGGAACATGTATAAGTCATGAAGAAAGCAATAGCAACATACTAAACGATCGGGTGCTAAGCTAATGGAATGGGTCATGTCAATCAGATCATTCACCTAATGATGTGATCCCATTAATCAAATAACAACTCTTTGTTCATGGTTAGGAAACATAACCATCTTTGATTAACGAGCTAGTCAAGTAGAGGCATACTAGTGACACTTTGTTTGTCTATGTATTCACACATGTATTATGTTTCCGGTTAATACAATTCTAGCATGAATAATAAAAATTTATCATGATATAAGGAAATAAATAATAACTTTATTATTACCTCTAGGGCATATTTCCTTCACAATCTTGCGGTGCTCGATCCCAGTGACTGAAAGGGAACTGACACGTATTGTATTGTTGCCATCGAGGATAAAAAGATGGGGTTTATATCATATTGCATGAGTTTATCACTCTACATCATGTCATCTTCCTTCAAGCATTACTCTATTTTTATGAACTTAATACTCTAGATGCATGCTGGATAGCGGTCGATGTGTGGAGTAATAGTATTAGATGCAGAATTGTTTCGGTCTACTTGTCGCGGACGTGATGCCTATATACATGATCATACCTATATATTCTCATAACTATGCTCAATTCTATCAATTGCTCGACAGTAATTCGTTTACCCACCGTAATACTTATGCTCTTGAGAGAAGCCACTAGTGAAACCTATGGCCCCCGGGTCTATCTTCCATCATATTAATCTTCCAACACTTAGTTATTTCCTTTGCCGTTATTTTACTTTGCATCTTTATTTCTCTTTATCATAAAAATACCAAAAATATTACCTTATCATACCTATCAGATTCTCACTCTCGTAACTGACCGTGAAGGGCTTGACAACCCCTTTATCGCACTGGTTGTGAGGTTCTTATTTGTTTGTGTAGGTGCGTGGAACTTGAGCGTGATCTCCTACTGGATTGATACCTCGGTTCTCAAAAACTGAGGGAAATACTTACGCTACTTTGCTGCATCACCCTTTCCTCTTCAAGGGAAAACCAACGCAGTGCTCAAGAGGTAGCAAGAAGGATTTTTGGCACCGTTGCCAGGGAGATTCGCGCCAAGTCAAGTCAAGATTTGACTCCCAACAACGAGTCATTTCTGGCGCCATTACCAAGTCAGAACTTACCAAGTACCCATCACAAACTCTTATCCCTCGCATTACATTATTTGCCATTTGCCTCTCGTTTTCCTCTCCCCCACTTCACCCTTGTCGTTTTATTCGTCCTCTCTCTCTATCCCCTTCTCTTTCCCTATTTGCCTCTTTTGCCCGTTTCTTGTTTGCTTGTGTGTTGGATTGCTTGCTTGTCATGATGGCTCAAGATAATATTAAATTGTGTGACTTTGCCAATACCAATAACAATGATTTTCTTAGCACCCCGATTGCTCCTCTTACCGATGCCGAATCTTGTGAAATTAATGTTGCTTTGTTGAATCTTGTCATGAAAGATCAATTCGCCGGCCTTCCTAGTGAAGATGCTGCTACCCATCTAAATAACTTTATTGATTTTTGTGATATGAAAAATAAGAAAGATGTGGATAATGATATTGTTAAATTGAAGCTATTTCTGTTTTCGCTTAGATATCGTGCTAAAGCTTGGTTTTCGTCTTTGCCTAAAAATAGTATTGGTTCATGGAATAAGTGCAAAGATGCTTTTATCTCTAAGTATTTTCCTCCCGCTAAGATCATCTCTCTTAGAAACGATATAATGAATTTTAAGCAACTTGATCATGAACATGTTGCATAATCTTGGGAGAGGATGAAATTAATGATACGTAATTGCCCTACACATGGTTTGAATCTTTGGATGATTATACAAAACTTTTATGCCGGGTTGAATTTTGCTTCTAGAAATCTTTTAGATTTGGCCGCGGGAGGTACTTTTATGGAAATCACTTTAGGAGAAGCTACTAAACTCCTAGATAATATTATGGTTAATTATTCTCAATGGCACACCGAAAGATCTACTAATAAAAAAGTGCACGTAATTGAAGAGATTAATGTTTTGAGTGGAAAGATGGATGAACTTATGAAATTGTTTGCTAATAAGAGTGCTCCTACTGATCCTAATGATATGCCTTTGTCTACCTTGATTGAGAATAATAATGAATCTATGGATGTGAATTTTGTTGGTAGGAACAATTTTGGTAATAACGCTAATAGAGGTAATTTTAATTCTAGGCCGTTTCCTAGTAATTACTCTAATAATTATGGTAATTCCTACGACAATTCTTATGGAAATTATAATAAGATTCCCTCTGATTTTGAATCTAATATTAAAGAATTTATTAGTTCACAAAAGAGTTTCAATGCTTTGATTGAAGAAAAAATGCTTAAGATTGATGAGTTGGCTAGGAACGTGGATAGAATTTCTCTTGATGTTGATTCTTTGAAACTTAGATCTATTCCACCTAAGCATGATATCAATGAGTCTCTCAAAGCCATGAGAATTTCCCTTGATGGAAAGAACCGCTAGGATGCGTGCTAAGAATGATTGCTTTGTGAAAGCGTGTTCTTCTAGTTTTCATGATAATAAAGATGAATATCTAAAAGTTATTGATGTGTCTCCTTTTAAATCTTTGTTTTGCAATATGAATCTTGATAATGATGAGACTGAAGATGAGCCACCTTTACCTAGAAGGCGTTCCAAAAATTTGGAGTTTTTAGATCTTGATGCTAAAATTGGTAAAAGTGGGATGGAAGAGGTCAAAACTTTAAATATCAATGAACCCACTATTTTGGATTTCAAGGAATTTAACTATGATAATTGCTCTTTGATAGATTGTATTTCCTTGTTGCAATCCGTGCTAAATTCTCCTCCTTCTTATAGTCAAAATAAAGCTATTACTAAACATATCATTGATGCTTTGATGCAATCTTATGAAGAAAAAGTTGAGTTGGAAGTTTCTATCCCTAGAAACTTTATGATGAGTGGGAACCTACAATAAAAATAAAAATTAAAGATCATGAGTGCTATGCTTTGTGTAATTTGGGTGCTAGTGTTTCCACGATTCCAAAAACTTTGTGTGATTTGCTAGGTTTCCGTGATTTTGATGATTGTTCTTTAAACTTGCACCTTGCGGATTCCACTATTAAGAAACCTATGTGAAGAATTAATGATGTTCTTATTGTTGCAAACAGGAACTATGTGCCCGTAGATTTCATTGTTCTTGATAAAGATTGCAATCCTTCATGTCCTATTATTCTTGGTAGACCTTTCCTTAGAATGATTAGTGCAATTATTGATATGAAGGAAGGGAATATTAAATTCCAATTTCCATTAAGGAAAGGCATGGAACACTTCGCTAGAAAGAAAATTAAATTATTATATGAATCTATTATGAGAGGCACTTATGGATTGCCTACCAAAGATGGCAATACCTAGATCTATCTTCGCTTTTATGCCTAGCTAGGGGCGTTAAACGATAGCGCTTGTTGGGAGGCAACCCAATTTTATTTTTATTCCTTAGTTTTTTATCCTGTTTAGTAATAAATAAATTATCTAGCCTCTGTTTTGGTTTTGTTTTTTTATGTTTAGTTAGTGTTTGTGCCAAGTAGAACCGTTGGGAAGACCTGGGGAAAGTCTTTTTGATCTTGCTGTAAAAAATAGAAACTTTAGCACTCACGAGAATCGCTGCCATTTTTATTTAGAAGGTGATATTTAGTTAATTCTTTATTCAGATGATTAATAGATAAATTCCTCAAGTCCAGAAATTTATTTTAGAATTTTTGGGGTTACAGAACTTGCGTTAGCTACAGATTACTACAGATTGTTCTGTTTTTGACAGATTCTGTTTTTCTTGTGGTGTTTGCTTATTTTGATGAATCTATGGCTAGTAAAAGATTTTATAAACCATAGAGAAGTTGGAATACAGTAGGTTTAATACCAATATAAATAAATAATGAGTTCATTACAGTACCTTGAAGTGATGTTTTATTTTCTTTCGCTAACGGAGCTCACGAGATTTTCTATTTTGAGTTTTGTGTTGTGAAGTTTTCAAGTTTTGGGTAAAGATTTGATGGATTATGGAACAAAGAGTGGCCAGAGCCTAAGCTTGGTGATGCCCATGGCACCCCAAGGTAAAATTCAAGGACACCAAAAAGCCTAAGCTTGGGGATGCCCCGGAAGGCATCCCCTGTTTCGTCTTCGTCTATCGGTAACTTTACTTGGAGCTATATTTTTATTCACCACATGATATGTGTTTTGCTTGGAGCGTCTTGTATGATTTGAGTCTTTGCTTTTTAGTTTACCACAATAATACTTGATGTACACACCTTTTGAGAGAGACTCACATGATTTGAAATTTATTAGAATACTCTATGTGCTTCACTTATATCTTTTGAGCTATATAGTTTTTGCTCTAGTGCTTCACTTATATCTTTTAGAGCACGGTGGTGGATTTATTTTATAGAAACTATTGTTCTCTCATGCTTCACTTATATTATTTTGAGATTCCTTTAGAACAACATGGCAATAATAAAAACTTTCATATAAGTCAATTTAATACTATGAGAAGTTTGATACTTGATAATTGTTTTGAGATATGGAGATGGTGATATTAGAGTCATGCTAGTTGAGTAGTTGTGAATTTGAGAAATATTTGTGTTGAAGTTAGTGATTCCCGTAGCATGCACGTATGGTGATCTAGCGACCCGACCTCAGACGGTCAAGTCTCTATGCTTAAGTGTCATCCCTGGATCGGTATGCTGACACACACAGTACTCAAGGATTTATAACAGAGGTAAATCACATGTATAAAGTAACGTAAATAGTATTACCTCAATCCATATAGCGGAAGTAACAAAGGTTGTGGATTCCCATCAACACCAACGGCAAAGTTGAGTGTAGAAATCATAACCCTAACGTATCACTTACTCGTCGTAAGAAGTCCTGCAACATGAGACGTTGCAGCCACAGAGGGTCAGTACATTGAATGTACTGGCAAATTCACACCATAGGATAATAATGAATAATAGCTATCACTACATGCATATCTGGCTGGTGGAAAAGCTCTATGGTTATAATGTTTTTTGCGAAAAGACAATTTCTCCCTACTGCAAAGGAATATAATTTTTTAACTACAAAGTTGGTTGAAAATATTGAGAAGGTACCTCCAACTCAATTCCAAATTAACATCAATAACCCAACAAATTATTTAAGTAACATGATGAGATCAATATGATAATCCAAGTACCAGATACTCAAGATTTTTCCATAACCGGGGACACAGCTAATCATGATTAGTTTGTACACTCTGCAGAGGTTTGCACACTTTTCCCCACAAGACTCGATCGCCTCCATTGGATTTCTTGCACTACATGGTGTTTGAGAAACGGATGACCGAGACACAGTCTTTCAGGAACATTAACTCTCTACTCCGGGCAGACCATACCAAACCTACAACCCACTACCTGCTGATCCACCTCTTCAAGAGCTTCACGTAACTTACTCAACTATGCTAGAGCCCATAATAGCTTGTGGCTACACACGGAAGTTTCTAGCTTGAATCATCTTATGATCCCTTTGAGCCTGGGTGGCATTCCATAGGGTGATCACACGGGTACTCCGGGATCCCCTCGGGCAAACACTGGGTTCTCCAGGTGCCCGGGCAAACCACTGGGTGCTCCAGGGTGCCCCAACCAATCCACTGAGATGTGTATTAAAGTGGCCACCTTAAGTTAACCATTAAATAATAACTCTCACATCTGTCATGAATTCTCTCAAACCAATCCATGTCCACGAACATAGCATAGCAATATGAGCATAACGTAAAAGTAACTCCGAAGGTTTGAATGCAGGGCAATAGGTTCCTACCTCATCAACTACTTCCCAATACCCACATGTTATAAATTCCTAACCATGCAATGTTTGAGGGTGTAACTAATGCATAAAAACTGGGTATGAAAGGCATGTGATCAAAGTGTGAACTTGCCTGCAATGTTGATGACGATGATTCGCACTCATAACTCTTGATAGTTCTACTCGTCACACTCCATTCAATCTATCGTGGGCAAGCAATAGTAACCACACATAAGCAATCACTCAAAAGATCGGGAAGAACGAAGAAGATAGTTTGAGAGTTTCAAAACCAAGCAAATAACTCTTGCAACATAAAACAATTTCTAACAGTACCAAAATTATGTGAATTTGGCCTTATCAGAAAGTTTAGGTCAAGAGCTTCGATTTGCAAAAAGAATCAACTCAGACGGAGCTACGAAACTCAAGTTACGAGCAAATGAAGTTTGAATAAAAATCTGTTTGAATTCAAATTTTAAAACTCTCAAAAACATGTTAAAGTTGTTTTACTGGATAGAGGAGATCGTAATGAAGACGTGGGTGTTGGTTTCGTCGGATTTGGATAAACGGGTAAAAAGATGTGATAGATTGAAGATCAGGGACTAAACTGTGAAGAAACTAATTACATATGGGTCCCTGGCTAAAATTAAAAAGAAAAAGAAAAAGACTAAACAATGAACATTCGCTACAGAAACCTATTAGGTGAAAAACATTCGCTACTGAGGCCTAACCAACGAACGCTCGCGAATTAGAGGTTAACGGTTCAAAAAACAAATGGATCTAATCGGGGCCATCTAAAATGAATCGGATGGCCGAGGAGGGTGTACCGCGGTGGTGGAGGTCACCGGCGATGAAGAAGAAGACGGAAGCGGCGTCTAGGTTGTCGTGGTGGCTGCTCCGGCGGTCCTCCGGCGTGTCCGCGGGGTCAGGGAGAAGCGGCACATGGGGCTGAAGCCGATGGTGGTGGCGGCGCTCGTCTTCGGCGTCGAAACAACGCGGGGCTTGGCGGCGGAGCTCGTCGGATCTCGCGAACTCCGGCGAGTTCGCGTGGAGCATGGGGAGCGTCTCGGGCCTTCCGATTAGAGGCAAAACGAGGCGGGGGCCTGGCTATATATTGGATGGGGCGAGGGCGATGCGTGGGTGAGGGGGCAACGCACGGGCGGAGTTTGAGTCGGACACGGCGACGGCCGGCGACACGTGGGGAAGACGGACTCCTGGCGCGATGTCGAGGACGGACCTGACAGGTCGGTCCCACCTGTCAGTGGCTGAGCGAGGCGGCGGCCGATCGCAGGTGCGAGCGGGCGAGCGGAGCGGAGCGGCTTCGGGCGCGGCTGGGCTTCGGCTGGGCACTCGGCCGTGGCCTGGCCTGGGAGCTGGGCCGGCCCAGTTCGGCAGGAGAAAGTCTTTTTGTCTTCTTTTTTTACAGACAACGAAAAAAATAATATAAAACAAGTAAAATAAAAATAAACTATAGGCATATAATATATCAAAATTTTCAGAAAAACATTTTCTACAACATGAACATTTCTCTAGTGCCAAATAAAATTCACAAAAATTCAAATAATTCAAATAGTGCTATTGCCCTACTAAAATCTAATAAAAATCACTTTAAAAATACCAAAATGATTTCAAATTTATTTCTCTCCAATTTTCTGATGTAGGGAATCATTTTACCATAATTTCCATATATTTTATTTTTGGAGAAAAATAATTTGAATAAAACCCAAATAACCCCAAATTGAAAATAATTTCAAAAGGATTTTAAATTTGATCATTTTGAACTCCCAACTCATATTTCATATGTTTTCAAGAGTCATTTTATCTTCTCTCATGAAAATCATTGAGTCGCTTAGAGTTTCTGAATTTGAAAATATTTCCGGATGAAATTCACATCTTTTCAAAAACCCTTTTTCATTTAATTAAATGGAAGAAGTCATGTCATCTTCTCTCTAGGGTTTTGTATTTGAAAAGAATTTGAATTTATGGAGAACATATATGCAAAAATGAAAGTTTGGGAAAGTCCTTTTATTCCCTCTCATTTAACTTTCAGAAAGTTTCGAATTTCACTCAATCAATCACATAACAATCAAACAAAGAATCAATCTATCTATTTATTATAACATTCCAAAATTTAGAATTTTGGGATGTTACAAATCTACCACCCTTAAAATGAATCTCGTCCTCGAGATTCAGAGAGGCTAGCAAGAAAAAGGTTAGGGTTTGGGGTCTCCTCAAAATCCATCAATCGTCGCAGGAGGGGGTCTGGGGTGCTACCACCCTTAGAAGCATGGTTACGATTCCATCAAAATTCATATACTTCATCCATATTGTTAACAGTGTCGGTATTCTCGGATCTTCAGGATAATTCCTTATCTGGGCTCTTTTGGTAGTGGCATAACCTTTTCCTCAATTCTTCTGTCTTTCATCTTGGTAAGGTTCTTCTATGACTTGGTCTTCTTAGCTGACGGGTCTGGCGCCAATACTAAACAACTTTTGATATCTCATGGTGATCAACCATTTATGGCTTCTCCTATGGGAAATGGGTCTAGGCTTCATTCTCACTGTATGTCCTACGATTGGCAACAGCTGCCTTGTACAAGGGAAAATGATTATACCATTCTAAGGTTTAAACAAGGCTTAATATCGTCGTCTCTCTACTATAGGTAAGTCACTCAGATTTACCATCCCATATAGCAAGGCGAATAATAATAGTAAGTCGGTATGGTGACCAATCCATCCCGCATGCAAATCATTACCTTGTACATGGTTTAGCGAATCTCGCACTCTAACACTCGGTCATCTCTCAAGCATTGCAGAATTTCTCTTGTCGATGAACCAAGTTCGGATAAATCCAGTGATTCTGCAAGCCAAACAAACATCTATCGTTTCTTCACAACTCTCAGGTTTTGTGTTACTCTATAAGATCGTCTGCCGATAAACATAACTTCTTCCAGGGTTTTTCCTTCAGCAAGAGAGTGCTTGCTCCTTGGCAGGTCCTGGGGCCTGTGGGTTATGGCCCATCTCATTACTTGTAATCCTTGAGCTCATCCTATGGGCAACTGATTATTTTCCAAACATCCAGCTTCCTGGCATTCTTAAATCCTTCCAATTGTATTGTCTCTCTTCCTTCTGTTGGTACCAAACTAAGACGTGATTACTCAAACTCATCACGGGGTTACAATTGCTCCATATTACCAACATCATATCTCCTTTATATCCAATAGTACTTCATCTCTTCATATTCTTGGGGTATCCCGCATATCGAGATAAAACTTATACTTTTAAGTCCACTCCGTGGAACAACATTATTCCTTTCCAGGGGTCAAATCTCCTCATAGGGTACTACCACCTTTAAAATGCTCTAATCTTCCATAGACCATATTTCTCATATCCTCGAAAATGGTCAAAATCTTTCTTCATAGAGTAACAACTCATAAAATTCAAATAGTACCCACAATACTAACTTTATTGATTCTCAAGGTATTACAATCTCCTGCACTTCCATTACATGCCTCAATTCAACGCCTCAATATAAAGGAAAATGTTCTCACTACTACTACTATACTTCTCATAGACACCACTAATTATCACAAGTCTCCTTCTCCCTGGGGCATTCTCTGGCAAAATGCACTGCTCCATTACAACGAAAACATATTACTTCTGACAAGTCTCGATGTTTCCTTTTTGGGAAACTGCTGAGGTAGTGCCCTGACTCCTTGCACCTGTAACATGTGATATGACTCAGGTCCTTCCTGGAATCCAATCTACTTCTCTTCCTGGACCTTTCCATTCCAATCAGGGCTTCTATTTCCTGTGGGTCGTACTCTACTTCCTCCGTCGGGAATTCTATTAGATCCCCATCCAGACAATTCTGGGAGATGTGTCCTTCTTCTCCACATGAATAGCATGACTTGGTGCAGGGTTTAATTGGTTCTTCTTTGGGTGTGTCCTTGACATCTTCCTTCATCACGGTTTCTTGTAAAATTTCCATAAGGGCTCCTTTGTTTACTTCTTTCTTCTGTTGTACGGTTCTTCATACCATGGGGTAAACGTGACACTGAGCAGGATAGTGGGTAGTCCCTTCACACAAGAAACAAGTAATCTGCCAAGTTGGGCATTCTTCAACTGGGTGACTTCCTTCACAATTAGGGCATTCATCCTTGTGTTCTTTATGGGTGTGTCTTATTTCTTCACAAACCTTGCATGCACAAGGTTTCTTCATATCCTTTCCATAAGGCTTCAACTTCTAGGATACAAGATGAGATCTTTGCAGAGTCAACTTAAATTATTTCCATGTGGTTACTCCTTGCCATCCATTCATGGTTTGGTACATCCTCCACCAAGTAGCGGCACCTCTTTCAAAGCACTGAAGAGCATGCTGGGTCATATCATTTCCAACTATAGGGTTATTCTCCGTGTGATCCTCCATGTTCTGAATCCATCGGTCTGTCTCCAACTGACTCATCAGTCCAGAAAATACAAGCTCATCTCCATTCATCCTCTATTGGGTCCATGTGGGTTTGGGGTGAGATAAGAGAGATATAGAGGGATACACACAATGCAACCAAAAGTTTTGAAAAGACAGATTTTTATTTTGTGTCTGTCGGAAAAACGTCAAACAAATGACAACTCACAATCGTCGCATCTAACGTAGGTATATAATACGGATTTGGTCTTCTAAAGGTCAATAAATCTTCAACGTCATCAAACTCTTCAAGTCTTGTTCATGCCACCAATGGCTTCTTCCGATCATGCATGTTCTTCCCAAGTTCTTTTGCCAGATCATCTCTGTTGACACGAAGTCTCTTGTGTCATCCTTTAATATTTCTGGAGTTGCGTTCCAAACTTCTGGGTTTCGACATCCTTGGCATGAACCCTGGTCCTACTGCCCTTCAGTTCTTGATGAATCTCCCGCATCTCGAGGTTCTGCTCCTCCAGCTTGGCTACTTTCAACTTCTGGGTCCTGAGTTCTTCACGAAATGCTTCTTTGTCAAAATACGGCTTCCTGCGTGTCCGTCTTAAAATTCCTGATGTAATTCTCCAGATCCTGGTGATACACCAGCTGAGGTTAAAAATGCATCCTTTGCTGATAGATGCTCCATCAGCCTTCTACCATCCAATCCTTCCGAAGAAATGCATGCTTAGCTCAGCTCGGTGACCATAGTATCAGTGGCGATGACATCACGGATAACCGTGTTACTGCCCTTGTCATTGCCATGAGCTATCTTCCATAGTTGATATCTCCTGCCTTAGGGTTTTCTTGACAAAACTTTGAGGTTTTTAACTCTCCATGCTCCGTCTTTCTCCGATACACCTTGATCTCGGGTATTAACGGCTTCCTTAGTCTGCCAAGTTCCATAAAGGGTGCCTTCCTAGGTCATACAAATCTGGAAAATTCTATAGGTGAGGGAGTCCTGGATTAGGGGGTGTTCGGGTAGCCGGACTATACCTTCAGCCGAACTCCAGGACTATGAAGATACAAGATTGAAGACTCCGTCCGTGTCCGGATGGGACTTTCCTTGGCGTGGAAGTCAAGCTTGGCGATGCGGATATTCAAGATCTCCTACCATTGTAACCGACTTTGTGTAACCCTAACCGTCTCCGGTGTCTATATAAACCAGAGGGTTTAGTCCATAGGACAACTTCATCCTACAACAATCATACCATAGGCTAGCTTCTAGGGTTTAGCCTCCTTGATCTCGTGGTAGATCTACTCTAGTACTACCTATATCATCAATATTAATCAAGCAGGACGTAGGGTTTTACCTCCATCAAGAGGGCCCGAACCTGGGTAAAACATTGTGTCCCTTGTCTCCTGTTACCATCCGGCCTAGACGCACAGTTCGGGACCCCCTACCCGAGATCCGCCGGTTTTGACACCGACATTGGTGCTTTCATTGAGAGCTCCTCTGTGTCGTCGCAATGAGGAAGGATGCCTCTTCCCGTCTTTAAAGACGGCGGCATTACTAAGGGAGCCTTGGCTGTCGGCCAAACTCTCCGGCTAGGAAGTTTTCTCATGACCGCCTGTTCGGCCATTGCGCCGATGGTGACCTCTCGGGTCATCAAAAGCAATCTTCACGTCAGCTCGGAACTCGTCGAGCAGTTAGATCCAATGGAGCTCTCTTCCGTAAATGAGCTCTTGGATCGCATCGCCGCCTTGGGGGTCACTACGGATTATGACCAGGTTGGGCTTAAACCCGCTCTAAGAGAAATTAATTCTCCCCAAGTTACCCATCGCGTTGCCGTAGTAGAGGCACAGTGCGGCGACTCTTCATCTATCTTAAGGACTAGCTACATCCGGATTCCAGATCCCTCCAAGCTGGATACTCGCGGAGGGGAGGATGTAACTCAAGACCTGAACTTAGAATCATGCAACGGGCTAGATTCACTGGACAACATCCAAGAATCCAAACCTCAGAGTTCGGAAACTCCTTGGCCTCTGAGTCTTAGATTGGGTGAAGTTCCGGATTTAATTCCACCCACCCGCCCAAACATAAGCGATCTATCCCAAATCAGGCAAAAGCCCGAAGAAACAGTACATCATTACTGGGCAAGGTTCCTCCTGGTTATGAACAGGATAAAGGACTGCCGCGAGGAAAACGCAATCTCAATCTTCTGCAATAATTGCATGGACAAGGGAATCCTCAACGCCACAGGTCATCGTGATCTTACACGCTTCGCTGACTTGGCGTCCATAGTACAAAAGTACTGTGTGATGGAAAGCGCCCGGAAAACCGAAACTAAATTTTGGGACAATCCGGCCCTGAATAGAAACCTCGTCCGAAATAAAAGGGTGCATCATCATCACACCCGGGTTAAAAACCAAAAAACCAAAACCCTCTACAGGGCATGGAACCGTACTGGAGGGATGGCTTAATGGACCCTGTAAAATTCATAGTACAAAGGACGCCACACCAACTCATAGCCTTAGAGCATGTTGGATACTCCGGCAGGTGGCCAAAAGGGGCGAAGATCTCCTAATTCCGGAGGCCGCAGAAAGCCACCTCAGGGACTCCAGTACAGTCTTAACAGTCTTCGAGACATTCGCATCAAATAAAATGCAAAAAAGAACACTCTGCAGCTTCGCCGAAGTCTATCAAGTAGCAACAATGAACCCATGGAGTGACACGGCTATTACCTTTAATACCAGCGACGAACTTAAATTCCGAACAGCTCGAGCACCAGCCGCATTGGTACTCAGTCCTATAGTGGACGGCTTTCGCCTCACCAAGGTACTCATGGATGGAGGCAGTGAATTGAACCTCATTTATGAGGAAACCCTTCAAAAAATGGAAATAGACTGGAACCGCATTGAGCGAAGAAGCACAACCTTCAGAGGAATAATCCCCAGTCGGGAAGCACACTGTACAGGAAAAATCACACTAGATGTGGTGTTCGGCACGCCGGATAATTATAGGTCCGAAGAGGTCACATTCCAAGTGGCCCCGTTCAGCAGCGGATACCACGCTCTGCTAGGGCGGGAAGCGTTTACAATCTTCCAAGCAATACCCCATTACGGGTACATGAAGCTCAAGATGCCCGGGCCGAACGGAATCATCACTCTCGCTAGTGATCCGGACATAGCACTCCGCACCGAAAACTAGATAGCCGCACTGGCCCTTGAGGCACTGTCCAAAGCCCTAGTGGCTGAGGAACTGACTACCCTGCCCTCCACGGTAAACAGGGACGATGTGATACTCGACAAAAGATCCAAGTCCACCTCCTTTAAACCAGCGGATGAAATAGTCAAATTCCAGGTCCATCCAACGGACCCCAATAAAACATCTTCCATTGGGGCACAATTAAACCCCGACGTAGACGCTGCACTGCGAGAATTCCTACGGGAGAACTGGGACAGTTTTGCATGGCACCCTTCGGACATGCCAGGAATCCCACGCAGGCTGGCCGAACACAGCTTAAATATCCTAAAAGGATTCAAACCTGTCAAACAAGCCCTTCGGCGTTTCTCTAAACCCAAGAGACAGACAATGGGAGAGGAGCTAGCCAAACTATTGGAGCCGGATTCATCAGAGATATAAAACATCCGGACTGGCTAGCAAACTTAGTGATGGTACCAAAGAAGGACAAATCATGGCGCCTGTGTGTTGACTTCAAAGACCTCAACAAGGCCTGCCCAAAGGATCCCTTCCCCCTCCCCCGCATCAATCAAATTATCGACGCCACTGCAGGACACGATTCGTTGTGCTTCCTCGACGCATACTCCGGTTACCATCAAATCAAGATGGCCGAGTCAGACCAAGCCGCAACGGCATTCATCACCCCATACAACCCATTCTGCTTCAACACAATGCCTTTCGGGCTCAAAAACGCCGGTGCAACATATCAGCGCATGATTCAGACATGTCTGGCAAACCAGATCGGCAAAACAGTAGAGGCATACGTGGATGATGTGGTCGTAAAAACAAGACATGTCGAATCTCTAGTAGACGACTTGAGGCTTACATTTGACAACCTCCGAGCATATGACATCAAGCTAAATCCGGAAAAATGCGTTTTCGGCGTTCCAGCCGGAAAGCTCTTGGGCTCATTGTATCCGGTAGGGGAATCGAAGCAAATCCAGCCAAGATCCGAGCTTTGTCACAATTGGATATCCCAAAGGACCTCAAACAAATACAAAAATTAACGGATGCGTGGCGGCTCTAAGCCGCTTTATCTCCCGGTTGGGAGAAAAGGCGCTACCCCTCTATCGCCTCCTTCGGTGCACCGAACACTTCGAGTGGACGGACGCCGCCACGGCCGGACTCGAGGAAATAAAAGCCATATTGGCAACAAACCCCGTCCTGGCCGCGCCAAACATCGGCGAACCAATGCTATTGTACATTGCAGCAACCCATCAAGTTGTCAGTGCAGTACTCGTCATCGAGCGGGAAACGGACGGACACAAATTCCCCCTTCAAAAGCCAGTACTCGTCATCGAGCGGGAAATCACGGTACCCACATTATCAAAAGATTGCATATGTCGTATTCATGGCATCTCGGAAGCTACGACACTACTTTCAAGAGTGTTCAATCACAATAGCATCGGAAGTACCACTCAATGATATTATAAACAACCGTGACGCAACGGGCCGGATTGCAAAATGGGCCATCGAGCTCCTCCCGTTCGACATAACTTATAGGCCACGGCGAGCTATCAAGTCGCAAGTTTTGGTCGACTTCGTCGCAGAATGGACATAGGCCGAACTCCCTAAAGAGTACGGCACATATTCAAACTGGATCATGCACTTCGACGGTTCCAAAATGTTGGCCGAACTAGGGGCCGGCATCGTTTTGACGTCCCCCATAGGAGACACTATTCAATATGTACTCCAGATTATGTACACGGACTCCAACAATGCAGCCGAATATGAGGCCCTTTTACATGGTCTCCGGATGGCAGTATCCATGGGCATTCAACGCATAGAGGTACGCGGGGATTCGAACCTCGCGATATCCCAAATAAATGGAGACTTCGATGCCACGGATCCAAAAATGGCAGCTTACCACAACGCCATCCTCAAAATGTCAGCTCGGTTTGAAGGGCTCGAATTTCACCATATAGCCCGAGAAAACAATCAGGCGGCAGACGTCCTGGCACGCATCGGCACAAAACGCGATGCGGTCCCCCCCCCCCAACATCTTCCTAGAAAGGCTGTTCAAGCCATCCGTAGTATGGGAAGGGGAACATGGCAATATTAGTACGGACCCAACTGCACTGTCCGACGCCGAACAATCTGACATAATCGGAGGCTCTGCCAATGAAATAACAACATCAGCCCACGTACTAATGGCCGTTATCGCCCCGTGGACAGAACCATTCCTAGCCTACCTTACTAGGCAGGAACTCCGAGAGGACCAAAACGAGGCACGCTGTATAGTGCGGTGATCTAAAGCCTATAAAGTCCATGAGGGAGAACTTTACAAGAAAAGCACTACCAGAGTCCTTCAAAGGTGCATCTCCGAAGAGGAAGGGCGGAACCTGCTGGCTGAAATTCATGCCGGACTCGGTGGCCATCACGCCGCAGCCCGGTCCCTTGTAAGCAAGGCTTTTCGTACAGGCTTTTATTGGCCGACGGCCCGGGCGGACGCTCAGGACTTGGTCCATAAATGCGTCAGTTGCCAGCTTTTTGCAAACCAAAGCCATATGCCACCCACCGCCCTCCAAACTATCCCCATCACTTGGCCTTTCGTGGTCTGGGGGCTTGACATGGTGGGACCCCTTAAAGGCGGAACCCACAAGAAAAAATACTTACTGGTCATGGTGGATAAGTTCACCAAATGGATAGAAGCCAAGCCTGTTAAGACGGCCGAATCCGGACCTGTGATAGACTTTATATCCGGGGCCGTACACCGTTATGGCGCCCCCCACAGCATCATCATCGATAACGGCACGAATGTTGCAAATATGCCCTAGAGGCAATAATAAATTGATTATTATTATATTTCTTTGTTCATGCTAATAGTCTTTTATTCATGCTATAACTGTATTATCCGGAAATCGTAATACACGTGTGAATACATAGACAACACCATGTCCCTAGTAAGCCTCTAGTTGACTAGCTCGTTGATCAACAGATGGTTACGGTTTCCTAACCATGGACATTGGATGTCGTTGATAACGGGATCACATCATTAGGAGAATCATGTGATGGACAGGACCCAATCCTAAGCCTAGCACAAAGATCGTGTAGTTCGTTTGCTAGAGCTTTGCCAATGTCAAGTATCTCTTCCTTCGACCATGAGAGCGTGTAACTCCTGGATACCGTAGGAGTGCTTTGGGTGTATCAAACGTCACAACGTAACTGGGTGACTATAAAGGTGCACTACAGGTATCTCCGAAAGTATCTATTGTTTTATGCGGATCGAGACTGGGATTTGTCACTCCGTGTAAACTGAGAGGTATCTCTGGGCCCACTCGGTAGGACATCATCATATGCGCAATGTGACCAAGGAGTTGATCACGGGATGATGTGTTACGGAACGAGTAAAGTGACTTGCCGGTAACGAGATTGAACAAGGTATTGGATACCGACGATCGAGTCTCGGGCAAGTAACATACCGATAGACAAAGGGAATTGAATACGGGATTGATTAAGTCCTTGACATCGTGGTTCATCCGATGAGATCATCGTGGAACATGTGGAAGCCATCATGGGTATCCAGATCCCGCTGTTGGTTATTGACCGGAGAACGTCTCGGTCATGTCTGCATGTCTCCCGAACCCGTGGGGTCTACACACTTAAGGTTCGATGACGCTAGGGTTATAAAGGAAGCTTGTATGTGGTTACCGAATGTTGTTCGGAGTCCCGGATGAGATCCCGGACGTCACGAGGAGTTCCGGAATGGTCCGGAGGTAAAGATTTATATATGGAAAGTTGTTGTTCGGGTTCCGGAAAAAGATCGGGTTTTTTCGGTATTGTATCGGGAAGCTTCCAGAAGGTTCCGGAGGATTCCGGAGGGGTCCGGAGGTCCGGAAATTGTTCCACCACGTCCAATACAGCAGCATGGGCTGTAAGGGGGCGCCCTAGCCTTAATGGGCCAGGGGAACCAGCCCCACAAGGCCCATGCGCATGGGAGAGGGGAAACCCTAAAGGGAGAGGCCTCCACTTGACTTGGGAGGCACTCCTCCCCCCTTGGCCGCACCCCTTGGGGTGGGAAACCCTAAAGGGGGCGCAGCCCCCTCTCCCCCTATATATATTGGAGGTTTTGGAGCAGCCCAACACATGAGTTCTCTCCCTCTTGGTGCAGCCCTACCTCTCTCCCTACTCCTCCTCTCCCATGGTGCTTGGCGAAGCCCTGCTGGATTGCCACGTTCCTCCATCACCACCACGCCGTTGTGCTGCTGTTGGATGGAGTCTTCCTCAACCTCTCCCTCTCTCCTTGCTGGATCAAGGCGTGGGAGACGTCACCGGGCTATACGTGTGTTGAATGCGGAGGTGCCGTCCGTTCGGCACTAGGATCTCCGGTGATTTGAATCACGACGAGTACGACTCCTTCAACTCCGTTCTCTTGAACGCTTCCGCTTAGCGATCTACAAGGGTATGTAGATGCACTCTCCTTCCCCTCGTTGCTGGTTTCTCCATAGATAGATCTTGGTGATACGTAGGAAAATTTTGAATTTCTGCTACGTTCCCCAACAGTGGCATCATGAGCTAGGTCTATTGCGTAGATTCTTTGCACGAGTAGAACACAAAGTAGTTGTGGGCGTTGATTTTGTTCAATATGCTTACCGTTACTAGTCCAATCTTGTTTCAACGGTATTGTGGGATGAAGCGGCCCGGACCGACCTTACACGTACTCTTACGTGAGACAGGTTCCACCGATTGACATGCACTTGGTGCATAAGGTGGCTAGCGGGTGCCAGTCTCTCCCACTTTAGTCGGAACGGATTCGATGAAAAGGGTCCTTATGAAGGGTAAATAGCAATTGGCATATCACGTTGTGGTCTTGCGTAGGTAAGAAACGTTCTTGCTAGAAACCCATAGCAGCCACGTAAAACATGCAACAACAATTAGAGGACGTCTAACTTGTTTTTGCAGGGTATGCTATGTGATGTGATATGGCCAAGAGGAATGTGATGAATGATATGTGATGTATGAGATTGATCATGTTCTTGTAATAGGATTCACGACTTGCATGTCGATGAGTATGACAACCGGCAGGAGCCATAGGAGTTGTCTTTATTTTTTGTATGACCTGCGTGTCATTGAACAACGCCATGTAAATTACTTTACTTTATTGCTAAACGCGTTAGCCATAGAAGTAGAAGTAGTCGTTGGCGTGACAACTTCATGAAGACACGATGATGGAGATCATGATGATAGAGATCATGGTGTCATGCCGGTGACGATGATGATCATGGAGCCCCGAAGATGAAGATCAAAAGGAGCAAAATGATATTGGCCATATCATGTCACTATTTGATTGCATGTGATGTTTATCATGTTTATGCATCTTGTTTACTTAGGACGACGGTAGTAAATAAGATGATCCCTTACAAAATTTCAAGAAGTGTTCTCCCCTAACTGTGCACCGTTGCTACAGTTTGTCGCTTCTAAGCACCACGTGATGATCGGGTGTGATGGATTCTTACGTTCACATACAACGGGTGTAAGACAGTTTTACACAGCGAAAACACTTAGGGTTAACTTGACGAGCCTAGCATGTGCAGACATGGCCTCGGAACACGGAGACCGAAAGGTCGAGCATGAGTCGTATGGTAGATACGATCAACATGAAGATGTTCACCGATGATGACTAGTCCGTCTCACGTGATGGTCGGACACGGCCTAGTTGACTCGGATCATGTGATCACTTAGATGACCAGAGGGATGTCTATCTGAGTGGGAGTTCATAAGATGAACTTAATTATCTTGAACATAGTCAAAAGACCTTTTGCAAATTATGTCGTAAGCTCGCGCTTTAGTTCCACTGTTGAGATATGTTCCTAGAGAAAATATAGTTGAAAGTTGAAAGTAGCGATTATGCAGACAGTAGAAAGCTTATGTGCTTAATGCACCGCTCAGTGTGCTGAACCCCAAACATTGTCTATGGATGTTGCGAACGTCTGACATACACATTTTGATAACTACGTGATAGTTCAGTTAAACGGTTTAGAGTTGAGGCACCAGAGATGTTTTTGAAACATCACGAAACATATGAGATGTTTTGAGGGCTGAAATTGGGATTTCAGGCTTGTGCCCACGTCAAGAGGTATGAGAGCTCCGACGATTTTCTTAGCCTGCAAACTAAGGAGAGAAGCTCAATTGTTGAGCTTGTGCTCAGATTGTCTGAGTGCAACAATCACTTGAATCAAGTGGGAGTTGATCTTCCAGATGAAATAGTGATAGTTCCTCCGAAGTCATTACCACCAAGCTGCTAGAGCTTCGTGATGAACTATAATATATCAGGGACATATATGATGATCCTTGAGATATTCGCGATGTTTGACTCCGTGAAAGTAGAAATCAAGAAGGAGCATCAATTGTTGATGGTTGGTGAAACCACTAGTTTCAAGAAGGGCAAGGGCATGAAGGGATACTTCATGAAACGGCAAATCAGCTGCTGCACTAGTGAAGAAACCCAAGGTTGAACCCAAACCCGAGACTAAGTGCTTCTGTAATAAAGGGAACAACCACTGGAGCAGAATTACCCTAGATACTTGGTAGATTAGAAGGCTGGCAAGGTCGATAGAAGTATATTGGATATGCATTGTGTTGATGTGTACTTTACTAGTACTCCTAGTAGCACCAGGGCATTAGATACCGGTTCGGTTGCTAAGTGTTAGTAACTCGAAATAAAAGCTACGGAGTAAACGGAGACTAGCTAAAGGTGAGCTGACGATATGTGTTGGAATTTTTTCCAAGCTATATGTGATCAAGCATCGCACGCTCCCTCTACCAACGAGATTGGTGTTAAACCTAAATAATTGTTATTTGGTGTTTGCGTTGAGCATAGACATGATTGGATTATGTCTATTGCAATACGGTTATTCATTTAAGGAGAATAATAGTTACTCTATTTATTTGAATAATACCTTCAATGGTCTTGCACCTAAAATGAATGGTTTATTGAATCTCGATCGTAGTGATACACACGTTCATGCCAAAAGATAGTAATGATAGTACCACTTACTTGTGGCACTGCTATGTAAGTCATAATGGTATAAAATGCATGAAGAAGCTCCATGTTGATGGATCTTTGGACTCACTCGTTTTGAAAAGTTTGAGACATGCGAACCATGTCTATTGGTGTATACGCATGAAGAAACTCCATGCAGATGGATCATTTGGACTCACTTGATTTTGAATCACTTGAGATATGCAAATCATACCACATGGGCAAGATGACTGAAAAGCCTCGTTTTCAGTAAGATGGAACAAGATAGCAACTTGTTGGAAGTAACACATTTTGATGTGTGCAGTCCAATGAGTGCTGAGGCATGCAGTGAATATTGTTATGTTCTTACTTCACAGATGATTCGAGTAGATGTTGAGTATATTTACTTGATGAAACACAAGTCTGAATTATTGAATGGTTGAAGTAATTTCAGAGTGAAGTTTAAGATCTTCGTGACAAGAGGATAAAATGTCTATGATATGATCATAGAGATGAATATCTGAGTTACGAGTTTTGGCACACAATTAAGACATTGTGGAAATTGTTTCACAATTAATACCGCCTGGAACACCATAGTATGATGGTGTGTCCGAACATCATAGTTGCATCCTATTTGATATGGTGCGTACCATGATGTCTCTTATCGAATTACCACTATCGTTCATGGGTTAGGCATTAGAGACAACCGCACTCACTTTAAAAGGGTACCACGTAATTCCGTTGAGACGACACCGTTTGGAGAAACCTAAGTTGTCGTTTCTTAAAGGTTTGGGGCTGTGACGCTTGTGTGAAAAAGTTTCAGGATTGATAAGCTCGAACCCAAAGCGGATAAAATGCATCTTCATAGGACACCCAAAACAGTTGGGTGTACCTCCTAATTCAGATCCGAAAGCAATATGGATTGTTTCTTGAATCGGGTCCTTTCTCGAGGAAAGGTTTCTCTCGAAAGAGTTGAGTGGGAGGATGGTGAAGACTTGATATGGTTATTGAACCATCACTTCAACCGGTGTATCAGGGCACAGGAAGTTGTTCATGTGGCACCTACACCAATTGAAGTAGAAGCTTATGATAGTGATCATGAAGTTTCGGATCAAGTCACTGCCGTACCTCGTAGGGTGACAAGGATACGTACTACTTCAGAGTGGTACAGTAATCCTGTCTTGAAGGTCATGTTGCTAGATAACAATGAACCTACGAGCTATGGAGAAGCGACGGTGGGCCCAAATTCTGACAAATGGTTAAGAAACCATGAAATCCGAGATAGGATCCATGTATCAGAACAAAGCATGGACTTTGGCGGACTTGCCCAATGATCGGCAAGCCATTGAGATAAATGGATCTTTTAAGAAGAAGACGGACGTGGATGGTAATGTCACCATCTATGAAGCTCGACTTGTGGCGAAGAGTTTTTCACAAGTTCAAGGAGTTGACTACGATGAGATTTTCTCATTCGTAGCGATGCTTAAGTCCGTCGGAATCATGTTAGCATAAGCTGCATTTATGAAATCTGGAAGATGGATGTCAAAACAAGTTTCCTTACCAACTTTCGTAAGGAAAGGTTGTATGTGATACAATCAGAAAGGTTTTGTCGATCCTAAGGATGCTAAAAGGTATGCTGGCTCCAGCGATCCTTCTGTGGACTGGAGTAAGCATCTCGGAGTTGGAATATGCACTTTGATAAGATGATCAAAGTTTTTAGGTTTATGCAAAGTTTATGAGAAACTTGTATTTCCAAAGAAGTGAGTGGGAGCACTATAGAATTTCTGATGAGTATATGTTGTTGACATATTGTTGATCAGAATGACGTAGAATTTCTGGAAAGCATATAGGGTTATTTGAAAGTGTTTTTCAATGGAAAACCTGGATTAAGCTACTTGAACATTGAGCATCAAGATCTATAAGGATAGATCAAAACGCTTAATAGTACTTTCAAATGAGCACATACCTTGACATGATCTTGAAGGTGTTCAAGATGGATCAGTCAAAGAAGGAGTTCTTGCCTGAGTTATAAGGTATGAAGTTAAGACTTAAAGCTCGACCACGGCAGAATAGAGAGAAAGGACGAAGGTCGTCCCCTATGCTTAAGACATAGGCTCTGCAGTATGCTATGCTGTGTACCGCACCTGAAGTGTGCCTTGCCATGAGTCAGTCAAGGGGTACAAGAGTGATCCAAAAATGGATCGTAGGACAGCGGTCAAAGTTATCCTTAGTAACTAGCGGACTAAGGAATTTTTCTCGGTTATGGAGGTGGTAAAGGAGTTCGTCGTAAAGAGTTACGTCGATGCAAGCTTAACACCTATCCGGATAGCTCTGAGTAGAGATACCGGATACATATAATGGAGCAACAATTTAGAATAGCTCCAAGTAGAACAGTTATTTGGAATAGCTCCAAATAGAGCGTGGTAGCTGCATCTAGGAGATGACATAGAGATTTGTAAAGCACACACGGATCTGAAAGGTTCAGACCCGTTGACTAAAACCTCTCTCACAAGCAACATGATCAAACATAAAACTCATTGAGTGTTAATCACATAGTGATGTGAACTAGACTACTGACTCTAGTAAACTCTTGGGTATTAGTCACATGGCGATGTGACCTGTGAGTGTTAATCACATGGCGATGTGAACTAGATTATTAACTCTAGTGCAAGTGGGAGACTGTTGGAAATATGCCCTAGAGGCAATAATAAATTGATTATTATTATATTTCTTTGTTCATGATAATAGTCTTTTATTCATGCTATAAATGTATTATCCGGAAATCGTAATACACGTGTGAATACATAGACAAAACCATGTCCCTAGTAAGCCTCTAGTTGACTAGCTCGTTGATCAACAGATGGTTACGGTTTCCTAACCATGGACATTGGATGTCGTTGATAACGGGATCACATCATTAGGAGAATCATGTGATGGACAAGACCCAATCCTAAGCCTAGCACAAAGATCGTGTAGTTCGTTTGCTAGAGCTTTGCCAATGTCAAGTATCTCTTCCTTAGACCATGAGAGCGTGTAACTCCTGGATACCGTAGGAGTGCTTTGGGTGTATCAAACGTCACAACGTAACTGGGTGACTATAAAGGTGCACTACAGGTATCTCCGAAAGTATCTATTGTTTTATGCGGATCGAGACTGGGATTTGTCACTCCGTGTAAACGGAGAGGTATCTCTGGGCCCACTCGGTAGGACATCATCATATGCGCAATGTGACCAAGGAGTTGATCACGGGATGATGTGTTACGGAACGAGTAAAGTGACTTGCCGGTAACGAGATTGAACAAGGTATTGGATACCGATGATCGAGTCTCGGGCAAGTAACATACCGATAGACAAAGGGAATTGAATACGGGATTGATTAAGTCCTTGACATCGTGGTTCATCCGATGAGATCATCGTGGAACATGTGGGAGCCATCATGGGTATCCAGATCCTGCTGTTGGTTATTGATCGGAGAACGTCTCGGTCATGTCTGCATGTCTCCCGAACCCGTAGGGTCTACACACTTAAGGTTCGATGATGCTAGGGTTATAAAGGAAGCTTGTATGTGGTTACCGAATGTTGTTCGGAGTCCTGGATGAGATCCCGGACGTCACGAGGAGTTCCGGAATGGTCCGGAGGTAAAGATTTATATATGGAAAGTTGTTGTTCGGGTTCCGGAAAAAGTTCGGGTTTTTTCGGTATTGTACCGGGAAGCTTCCAGAAGGTTCCGGAGGATTCCGGAGGGGTCCGGAGGTCCGGAAATTGTTCCACCACGTCCAATACAGCAGAATGGGCTGTAAGGGGGCGCCCTAGCCTTAATGGGCCAGGGGAACCAGCCCCCCAAGGCCCATGCGCATGGGAGAGGGGAAACCCTAAAGGGGGAGGCCTCCACTTGACTTGGGAGGCACTCCTCCCCCCTTGGCCGCACCCCTTGGGGTGGGAAACCCTAAAGGGGGCGCAGCCCCCTCTCCCCCTATATATATTGGAGGTTTTGGAGCAGCCCAACACATGAGTTCTCTCCCTCTTGGTGCAGCCCTACCTCTCTCCCTACTCCTCCTCTCCCATGGTGCTTGGCGAAGCCCTGCTGGATTGCCACGTTCCTCCATCACCACCACGCCGTTGTGCTGCTGTTGGATGGAGTCTTCCTCAACCTCTCCCTCTCTCCTTGCTGGATCAAGGCGTGGGAGACATCACCGGGCTGTACGTGTGTTGAACGCGGAGGTGCCGTCCGTTCGGCACTAGGATCACCGGTGATTTGAATCATGACGAGTACGACTCCTTCAACCCCGTTCTCTTGAACGCTTCCGCTTAGCGATCTACAAGGGTATGTAGATGCACTCTCCTTCCCCTCGTTGCTGGTTTCTCCATAGATAGATCTTGGTGATACGTAGGAAAATTTTGAATTTCTGCTACGTTCCCCAACAACGAACTTCACGGTCGATGAGGTAAAACTCTGGTGCAAAAACATGGGCATCAAGCTCGATTATGCTTCCGTCTATCACCCACAAACTAACGGTCAGGTCGAACGTGCAAATGGTCTCATCATGAGCGGCATCAAACCCAGATTAGTGCGGTCCCTCAAGGAATCTAACACGCACTGGGTAGAGGAGCTCGACTCCGTACTCTGGGGGCTGCGGACCATGCTGAACCGCACCACCGGATACACACCATTTTTTATGGTGTATGGCGCAGAGGCAGTCTTGCCCTGCGACATAATTCATGACTCACCTCGAGTGCGCATGTACGAAGAAAGGGAGGCCGAGCTCGATCGGCAGGACAGTTTGGACGCCTTAGAGGAGGAGCGCGACGTGGCAAAAGCCCGTTCCGCATTCTATCAACAGCAGGCTCGAAGATATCAAAGCAGAGAAGTGCGGGCCAAAAGCTACAACGTTGGCGAATTAGTTCTACGCCTGCCAGGCAAGAAAAAGGACAAGCTGAAGCCCAAGTAGGAAGGTCCCTTCATAATCGACCAAGTCCTGACTGGTGGAGCATACCGCCTGCGAGATGCGTCGGATAACCGACTCGAGCCGAACCCATGGAACGCAGCCCGTCTCCAAAGATTCTATGCCTAGCGCCGGACTCTGTGTTTGTCTCCTTCCTCTGTCCATTTTTTACATTTTCTGTCTTACATCTCTCTCCTTACCCTCTTCTCTTTTATAGCCCTTAAAGGCTCCTCAAGTGAAGTGCTACTTGCGCTCATTAAACCTGGGGGCTTCTTTAACAGAAGCTTATTTATACGGGCTTCACGCCCACCACATGTGTCAAACTTTCGCATGTACCTTTTCTTCACCATTATATGCATCGATATGACTTAAGTTTTGGCCAAGCTGGGTTGCCTGGCTCCTGTGCTTACCCCTACGTTCCCGATTGTTCGGCTAGGTGGTAAAGGGAGCACCTCTGCGATTGTTACTGCCGGATCAGCTGGATGTGTACCTCAGACTGGGTGAAGCCGAAAGCTAGCGTTCTTAAGGGAATATTCGGTCGGTGAACTAAAAGATGACATTTTTTTACTTATTTATGTATATGCCCCCAGATGATTTTCCTGCGTTTGCAGTCCGGACATGCACTTTAGGGCATGCCTCCCAGAGAAAGGAACCCCTAACGGAACTATTCTCTCTGGAAGATGTTTCTTACTAACCATGTAATATAACATAACTAGTTGGGCACTTGTCTGATAAAGCACTAATGACCCCTACGCCTGGTCTCCACACATACCCCGGTTCTTACATAACCGGTAGGGTATTCGGACACATTCCGGACCGTCAGGTCCTGAGGTTGAAGCGAAAAGGTCGGCAACGACAAACGATCTACAATCCGGCTAGAAGGCATTACACATGTCAATTAAAAATTACATAGTCACTCTGACTGATTGTATTCCTCTTCAATACCATCTAACAGGCTGTCTAACTTACAGTCCTGCTGGGAATACTTTGCGGCCAATTCTACTTGGCCGTACACTAAGCTTACAGGGATCTCCTTCCCGTCAGGCCCCACAGGCCCGACCTCAGCCATGTGGTTTGGGTCAGACTTCGCGTACCGCGTCTTCACCATGGCCCAGGCCTCCCTAGCGCCTTGTCGGCTGGCCGATATCTTCCACAACCGGAAGCGCCACCGAGCTCCCTTAAGCTTCTTCGAAAGCTCTCCAAGGCCCTCGGGCATGGAGTGGGCAGGCCATAAGGCTTGGGAAACGCCTCGCATCGCCTGCCGAGCTCGCTCGTGCAGTTGCGAGAGCTCAGGAAGAAGGTCACCCGTAGAACCGGGCATCTCCTCTGCAGGACGACCCGTTAGCATACCTACAAAAATTACTCTGTTAGTCGACTTCCTCGCCGAACTCTTTTTTTCAAAGATTCGCTTAAGCACTTACTAAATATGCCGCGTCGAAGCCCCTGATTCTTCTTAGTAGAGTCCGATAGCTGGCCACGAACATCTTTAAGTTCAACGTCCAGCTTGGTGTTGGCATCCTGAAGCTCATTCTTCTCCCGCCTCACCCTTGTCAACATACTCTCACCGGCCTTTAGCCGGCGTAAGAGTTGTTGCCTCTCCGGATCCAGTCCGGCACCATCTGCAATATGATTTGGCAGATTCATACCCACACTGCACTTCGCAAGATATTAATCTTTCGAAGTGTATCTTACCAGAGGGGGTCTCTTTAGGCTCCCCTGTCGCGGCTAGTGCGGCCTCCAGTTGGGCTTTGCACTCTTTCAGCTCCTGGGACAGTATGGTATTCTTCTCTGTAAGAACCTGCATAACAAATGATCCTTAAACCAGTTACTCTAACTGTTTCAAGTCTCGGGGGCTATTGGTACATACATATATATTTACCAAAATTTTCTTACCCGTATGTCTTTTACATATTGCTCCGTGGCTCTGGTTAAACCATTTTGAGCGGTACGGAGGTACGCATCTCCCGAATTGAAGGCATCTAATGCCTCTCGGGAGAAACAAGCGTCGCGAAGAACTATCCGGCGACGCATGTGGTTCATGGCACTCTCCACCTCGGAATTGGTGGCAGACAGCCTGTCCGCATCCTCTGTCGGAGGAGCGTCCGGTGCGCGCCTCGTGTTTGCTCCCGCTTCCGGGCCAGGCGTTGGAGCCTGGCTGGTGGAGGCGCGGTTGGCAACCTCTCCGGATGTAGTCCAGCGAGGTCTCTTCGTCCTGAAGATAGCACGGACGTTAATATGCCCTGAAGAAATAACACCAGGGAAAAAGAGGATGCGCTATACCTTTGCGCCGGTGTCCCAGTCCAAACTACATTCCTTTTTGCCCCACGGGGCCCTGCGGCCCCTCGTTGGCTAGCCACCGCAGGTTCGGCATCCCGCCTTGGAAACCTCCCCTACGAAACACGGTCAGGAAAACTGAAATGTGTGAGAATGGATTCCTTCTCAAAGGGATGAGACTCCGCTCTCTGTTACCTGGGAGGCCGGGATTAACCCTGGGTAATCAGCCGTAATGGCCACCAAGGTATTGTCCTTGCTTAACTGATGAAACACCCCGTCAATCAACTCCACCGATATATCCGGATCCTCTTCGGAGTCCGGATCGAGGGATCGTTCTGGATCCTCGGGTTGTGGGGGACGGCTGTTTATATCCTTTACTTCCTGACACAGTTCCTGCGTTGAAATCGTTGGACTACATATTTAATCATGGGAATATAAAGCGGATGGGCAGGCACAATTGTTCACTTACCCAACTCAGGGGGTTGTACATACTAAATCCGCCCTGCAGATTAACGCGGAGGAATTCCTCCTCTTCTCCCTTGTACAAAGAGGATAAGATCTTTACTAGCGCGGCAGCTGAGGCTGGCCCCTTACGACCATAACGGGTGGCGTCATCCTCCCCGTTAAAATCCCACATGGGGTGGCCTCTATATTGAAGCGGCTGCACCCCCCGCATAATGCATGCGGCCATGACTCCAATCATGGTTAGTCCGGAATGAGACAATAGTCTTATCCGGCCCATCAGGTGAAGGACGTCCCTGTCGCTTTCTCTCTAAAAGCTCCGCGGACACCAGCTTAGGCGTTTCTTTAAGGGAGCACTGTTGAATTCGGGGAGACCGACCCGGATAGGGTCCGGTAGCGGGACATCATCTATATAAAACCATTCCGAAGGCTAGTCCACGGACGCCTTCTTTGGGGTTCCGGATAGATATCGGGTCCCGGCGATACGCCGCACTTCGGCTCCACCCACTTGATATATAAACCCCTCTTGAGAGCGGGGCACCAGACAGAATAATCTCTTCCACAGCGTGAAATGAGCCTCAACACACAAGAATAGCTCGCAAAGAGCGACGAAGCCCGCGATATGCAATATAGAGGCGGGCGTAAGATCGTGCAGCTGGAGGCCGTAGAACTCCGGAAGTCCACGGAGAAATGGATGGATTGGAAATCCAAGTCCTCTTACTAGATAAGGGACGAGGCACACCCTCTCTCCTTTGGAGGGATAGGGGGTGCTCTCCGCTTGCTCTCCGCCATTATAGGTGGCGAGTCCAGCTCGGACCGGGACCATATAGGCCTGAGGGAGAAATCCCTTGGCCTGAAGCGACACTAGCTCGCTGTGCAGGATGGAGCACCTCTCCCAGTCTCCAGGTTTAGGACTGGAAGGGCGAGAGGAGGAGCTGCGACGGCTGGCCATGTTGGAATGAACCTTTGCTAGAGGTGCTCTGATGATTACTCGCGGAGAGGAGAAGGTGTGGTTTGGATCTGAATCCCCATCCCATTAAATAGGTTGCTCGTTTATGCAGCTAGGGGTGTGAATGTAAAAACACCCCGACTTTTCACATTCGTTTGACACGTGGAAGACGGCCATTATTGGGCGTGGAAGCCAAGGTGCGCTACATTACGAAAATTGGACATTATTCAGCAGGTACACGGAATTTGGAGGAGAACCCTCCTTGCAATGCCGAAGACAATCTGCGCGCTGGACTCGTCGTCATTGAAGCCTGGTTCGGGGGCTACTGAGGGAGTCCTGGATTAGGGGGTGTTCGGGTAGCCGGACTATACCTTCAGCCGAACTCCAGGACTATGAAGATACAAGATTGAAGACTTCGTCCCGTGTCCGGACGGGACTTTCCTTGGCGTGGAAGGCAAGCTTGGCGATGCGGATATTTAAGATCTCCTACCATTGTAACCGGCTTTGTGTAACCCTAACCCTCTCCGGTGTCTATATAAACCGGAGGGTTTTAGTCCGTAGGACAACTTCATCATACAACAATCATACCATAGGCTAGCTTCTAGGGTTTAGCCTCCTTGATCTCGTGGTAGATCTACTCTTGTACTACCTATATCATCAATATTAATCAAGCAAGACGTAGGGTTTTATCTCCATCAAGAGGGCCCGAACCTGGGTAAAACATTGTGTCCCTTGTCTCCTGTTACCATCCGGCCTAGACGCACAGTTCGGGACCCCCTACCCGAGATCCGCTGGTTTTGACACCGACAACAGGGCCTTCAAATTCCCCTAGTCTTTGGAGTCTTCAACCGCTGTAGTTTCCATTATCATAATGTATGGTAAAATCCTCTTCATTCCAAAGTGGTCTTAGTTGTCTGATATCTTGTACTTATTGGAGTGATCTCATCAGCTGAATCTTCGTGTGGTCAAAAGGGAAAAGGGGTATGGTCTCACTAAAGGGAATATTTGAATAAGATCAGAAGAGAGGAGAGGTAAAAGATCTTTTTTGAAAAGAAAGTTATAGAGAAAATCTTTCCTATAGATTTGCCTGTTTCTAGGGGTCACGTCTTACAGTCAACATGTGCTCTGATGCCATCTTGTAGCGACCCGACCTCAGACGGTCAAGTCTCTGTGCTTAAGTATCATCCCTGGATCGGTATGCTGACACACACAGTACTCGAGGATTTATAACAGAGGTGAATCACATGTATAAAGTAACGTAAATACTATTACCTCAATCCATATAGTGGAAGTAACAAAGGTTGTGGATTCCCATCAACACCAACGGCAAAGTTGAGTGTAGAAATCATAACCCTAACGTATCACTCACTCGTCGTAAGAATTCCTGCAACATGAGACGTTGCAGCCACAGAGGGTCGATACATTGAATGTACTGGCAAATTCACACCATAGGATAATGATGAATAATAGCTATCACTACATGCATATATGACTGGTGGAAAAGCTCTATGGTTATAATGTTTTTTTGCGAAAAGCCAATTTTTCCCTACTGCAAAGGAATATAATTTTTTAACTACAAAGTTGGTTGAAAATATTGAGAAGGTTCCTCCAACTCAATCCCAAATTAACATCAATAACCCAACAAATTATTTAAGTAATGTGATGAGATCAATATGATAATCCAAGTACCAGATACTCAAGATTTGTCCATAACCGGGGACACGGCTAATCATGATTAGTTTGTACACTCTGCAGAGGTTTGCGCACTTTTCCCCCACAAGACTCGATTGCCTCCATTGGATTTCTCGCACTACATGGTGTTTGAGAAATGGATGACCGAGACACAGTCTTTCAGGAACATTAACTCTCTACTCCGGGCAGACCATACCAAACCTACAACCCACTACCTGCTGATCCACCTCTTCAAGAGCTTCACGTAACTTACTCAACTATGCTAGAGCCCATAATAGCTTGTGGCTGCACACGGAAGTTTCTAGCATGAATCATCTTATGATCCCTTTGAGCCTAGGTGGAATTCCATAGGGTGATCACACGGGTACTCCGGATCCCCTTCGGAAAACACTGGGTTCTCCAGGTGCCCGGGCAAACCACTGGGTGCTCCAGGGAGCCCCAACAAATCCACCCAGATGTGTATTAAAGTGGCCACCTTAAGTTAACCATTAAATAATAATTCTCACATCTGTCATGAATTCTCTCAAACCAATCCACGTCTACGAGCATAGCATAGCAATATGAGCATAACGTAAAAGTAACTCCCAAGGTTTGAATGCAGGGCAATAGGTTCCTACCTCATCAACTACTTCCCAATACCCACATGTTATAAATTCCTAACCATGCAATGTTTGAGGGTGTAACTAATGCATAAAAACTGGGTACGAAAGGGATATGATCAAAGTGTGAACTTGCCTGCAATGTTGATGACGATGACTCGCACTCATAACTCTTGATAGTTCTACTCGTCACACTCCGTTCAATCTATCATGGGCAAGCAATAGTAACCACACATAAGCAATCGCTCAAAAGATCAGGAAGAACGAAGAAGACAATTCGAAAAGTTTCAAAACCAAGAAAATAACTCTTGCAACATAAAACAATTTTTAATAGTACCAAAATTATGTGAATTTGGCCTTATCAGAAAGTTTAGGTCAAGAGCTTCGATTTGCAAAAAGAATCAAGTCAAACGGAGCCACGAAACTCAAGTTACGAGCAAATGAAGTTTGAATACAAATATGTTTGAATTCAAAATTTAAAACTTTCAGAAAAACATGTTTAAGTTGTTTTACTGGATATAGGAGATCGTAATGAAGACGTGGGCGTTGGTTTCATCAGATTTGCATAAACGTGTAAAAAGATGTGATAGATTGAAGATCAGGGACTAAAGTGTGAAGAAACTAATTACATACGGGTCCCTGGCTAAAATTAAAAAGAAAAAGAAAAATACTAAACAATGAACGTTTGCTACAGAAACCTATTAGGTGAAAAACGTTCGCTACTGAGGCCTAACCAACGAACGCGCGCGAATTAGAGGTTAACGGTTCAAAAAACAAATGGATCTAATCGGGGCCATCTAAAATGAATCGGGCGGCCGAGGGGGCTTCGGGGTGTACCCCGGTGGTGGAGGTCACCGGCGACGAAGAAGAAGACGGCAGCGACGTCTGGGTCATCGGGGTGGCTGCTCCAGCGGTCCTCCGGCGTGTCCGCGGGGTCAGGGAGAAGCGGCACGCGGGGCTGAAGCCGATGGTGGTGGCGGCGCTCGTCTTCGGCGTTGGAACGGCGCGGGGCTTGGCGGCGGAGCTCGTCGGATCTCGCGAACTCCGGCAAGCTCGCGTGGAGCGTGGGGAGGGTCTTGGGCCTTCCGGTTAGAGGCAAAACGAGGCGAGGGCCTGGCTATATATAGGAGGGGGCGAGGGCGATGCGTGGGTGAGGGGCAAGGCAGGGGCGGAGTTCGAGTCGGACACAGCGACGACCGGCGACGCGTGGGGAAGACGGACTCCTGGCGCGAGGTCGAGGACGGACCCAACAGGTGGGTCCCACCTGTCGGTGGCTGAGCGAGGCGGCGGCCGATCGCAGGTGCGAGCGCGCGAGCGGAGCAGAGCGGAGCAGAGCGGCTTCTGGCGCGGCTGGGCTTCGGCTGGGCACTGGGCCGTGGCCTGGCCTGGGAGCTGGGCCGGCCCAGTTCGGCGGGAGAAAGTCTTTTTTTCTTTTTTTTACAGACAACGAAAAAATATAAACCAAGTAAAATAAAAATAAACTATAGGCATATAATATATCAAAATTTTCATAAAAACATTTTCTACAACATGAACATTTCTCTAGTGCCAAATAAAATACACAAAAATTCAAATAAATTAAACAGTGCTACTGCCCTACTAAAATCCAATAAAAATCACTTTAAAAATACCAAAATGATTTCAAATTTGTTTCTCTCCAATTTTCTGATGTAGGAAACCATTTTACCCTAATTTCCATATATTTTATTTTTGGTGAAAAATAATTTGAATAAAACCCAAATAACTCCAAACTGAAAATAATTTCAAAAGGATTTTAAAATTGATCCTTTTGAACTCCCAACTCATATTTCATATGTTTTGAAGAAGTCATTTTATCTTCTCTCATGAAAATCATTGAGTCGCTTAGAGTTTCTAAATTTGAAAATATTTCCGGATGAAATTCATATCTTATCAAAAACCCCTTTTCATTTAATTAAATGGAAGAAGTCATGTCATCTTCTCTCTAGGGTTTTGTATTTGAAAAGAATTTGAATTTATGGAGAACATATATGCAAAAATGAAAGTTTGGGAAAGTCCTTTTATTCCCTCTCATTTAACTTTTAGAAAGTTTCGAATTTCACCTCAATCAATCACACAACAATCAAACAAACAATCTATCTATCTATTTATTATAACATTCCAAAATTTAGAATTTTGGGATGTTACAGGTGAACCGTTATGTGATGAAGTCGGAGCATAATTTATTTATTGATTGTCTTCCTTATGAGTGGCGGTCGGGGACGAGCGATGGTCTTTTCCTACCAATCTATCCCCCTAGGAGCATGCGCGTAATACTTTATTTCGATAACTAATACATTTTTGCAATAAGTATGTGAGTTTTTTATGACTAATGTTGAGTCCATGGATTATACGCACTCTCACCCTTCCACCATTGCTAGCCTCTCTAGTATCATGCAAATTTCGTCGGTACCATAAACCCACCATATACCTTCCTCAAAACAGCCACCATACCTACCTATTATGGCATTTCATAGCCATTCCGAGATATATTGCCATGCAACTTTCCACCGTTCCATTATTATGACACGCTTCTTCATTGTCATATTGCTTGCATGATCATGTAGTTGACATCGTATTTGTGGCAAAGCCACCGCTCATAATTCTTCATACATGTCACTCATGCATCATTGCACATACCGGTACACCGCCGGAGGCATTCACATAGAGTCATATTTTGTTCTAAGTATTGAGTTGTAATTCTTGAGTTGTAAGTAAAGAAAGTGTGATGATCATCATTATTAGAGCATTGTCCCAAGTGAGGAAAGGATGATAGAGACTATGATTCCCCCACTAGTCAGGATGAGACTCCGGACGAAAAACAAGAGAAAAGAGGCCAACAAGAAAAAAAAAGAAAGAAGGCCCAAATTAAAAAAATGAGAGAAAAAGAGAGAAGGGGCAATGCTACTATCCTTTTCCCACACTTGTGCTGCAAAGTAGCACCATGTTCTTCATATAGAGAGTCTCCTATGATATCATTTTCATATACTAGTGGGAATTTTTCATTATAGAACTTGGCTTGTATATTCCAATAATGGGCTTCCTCAAAATGCCCTAGGTCTTCATGAGAAAGCAAGTTGGATTCACACCCACTTAGTTTCTTTTGTTGAGCTTTCATATACTTATAGCCCTAGTGCATCCGTTGCATGGAAATCCCTACTCACTCACATTGATATCTATTGATGGGCATCTCCATAGCCCGTTGATACGCCTAGTTGATGTGAGACTATCTTCTCCCTTTTTGTCTTCTCCACAACCACCATTCTATTCCACCATAGTGCTATATCCATGGCTCACGCTCATATATTGCGTGAAGATTGAAAAAGTTTGAGAACATCAAAAGTATGAAACAATTGCTTGGCTTGTCATCGGGGTTGTGCATGATTTAAATATTTTGTGTGGTGAAGATAGAGCATAGCCAGACTATATGATTTTGTAGGGATAACTTTCTTTGGCCATGTTATTTTGAGAAGACATAATTGCTTAGTTAGTATGCTTGAAGTATTATTATTTTTATGTCAATATTAAACTTTTATCTTGAATCTTTCGGATCTGAACATTCATGCCATAAGAAAGAAAATTTATATTGAGAAATATGTTCGAAATCATTCCACATCAAAAATTCTTCTTTTATCATTTACCTACTCGAGGACGAGCGGGAATTAAGCTTGGGGATGCTTGATACGTCTCCAACGTATCTACAATTTTTGATTGCTCCATGCTATTATATTATCTATTTTTGACGTCAATGGGCTTTATTTTACACTTTTATATCATTTTTTGGACTAACCTACTAACCGGAGGCCTAGCCCAAATTGTTGTTTTTTTGCCTATTTTAGGGTTTCGTCGAAAAGGAATATTAAACGGAGTCCAAACAGAATGAAACCTTCGGGAATGAGATTTTCTCAACAAACGTGATCCAGGAGACTTGGAGTGGGCGTCAAGAAACAAGGGAGGAAGGCACGAGGCAGGGGGCGCGCCTACCCCCTGGGTACGCCCTCCACCCTCGTGGGCCCTCCGTTGCTCCACCGACGTACTTCTACCTCCTATATATATCCACATACCCTCCAAACATCCAGGAGCACCACGAAAACCTAATTCCACCGCCGCAACCTTCTGTACCCAAGAGATCCCATCTTGGGGCCTTTTCCGGAGCTCCGTCGGAGGGGGCATTGATCACGGAGGGCCTCTACATCAACTCCATGGCCTCTTCGGTGATGTGTGAGTAGTTTACTTCAGACCTATGGGTCCATAGTTATTAGCTAGATGGCTTCTTCTCTCTCTTTGGATCTCAATACAAAGTTCTCCTCGATCTTCTTGGAGATCTATTCGATGTAATCTTCTTTTGTGGTGTGTTTGTCGAGATCCGATGAATTGTGGGTTTATGATCAAGATTATCTATGAACAATATTTGATTCTCCTATGAATTCTTTTATGTATGATTGGTTGATCTTTGCAAGTCTCTTCGAATTATCATTTTGGTTTGGCCTACTAGATGGATCTTTCTTGCAATGGGAGAAGTGCTTAGCTTTGGGTTCAATCTTGCGGTGCTCGATCCCAGTGACTGAAAGGGAACCGACACGTGTTGTATTGTTGCCATCGAGGATAAAAAGATGGGGTTTATATCATATTGCATGAGTTTATCCCTCTACATCATGTCATCTTCCTTGAAGCATTACTCTGTTCTTATGAACTTAATACTCTAGATGCATGCTGGATAGCAGTCGATGTCTGGAGTAGTAGTAGTAGATGCGGAATCGTTTCGGTCTACTTGTCGCGGACATGATGCCTATATACATGATCATACCTAGATATTCTCATAACTATGCTCAATTCTACCAATTGATCCACAGTAATTCATTTACCCACCGTAATAGTTATGCTCTTGAGAGAAGCCACTAGTGAAACCTATGGCCTCCGGGTCTATCTTCCATCATATTAATCTTCCAACACTTAATTATTTCCTTTGCCATTTATTTTACTTTGCATCTTTATTTCTCTTTATCATAAAAATATCAAAAATATTATCTTATCATATCTATCAGATCTCACTCTCGTAAGTGACCGTGAAGGGCTTGACAACCCCTTTATCGCGTTGGTTGCGGGGTTCTTATTTGTTTGCGTATGTGCATGGGACTTGAGCGTGATCTCCTACTGGATTGATACCTTGGTTCTCAAAAACTGAGGGAAATACTTACGCTACTTTGCTGCATCACCCTTTCCTCTTCAAGGGAAAACCAACGCAGTGCTCAAGAGGTAGCGGGAGTACAGCAGTTTGTATGATTATGGGGAAGAACTAAGGAGCACATACCTAGGTAGCACATTCTACTTATGCATGAATACAAGTCAAATTTTCACATCTTGCTACTAGGCTATTGGTGGATTCAAGGACAGTTTCCTATAGGGTTGTAGACCAATAATTTGTGTGGACGGTTGTCACTTGAGAACAAGATATGCTACTATTTTACTCACATTTGGTAGCATTAATCCTAATGATTGCATATTCCCCATTGCAATGGCTGTTGTGAAGGTTGAATGCACTGATAGTTGGCTCTTGTTTTTTAACACACTGAAAATAGATTTAGGAATAGGTAACTCAAGTCACTATACACGTATGAGTGATAGGCAAAAGTTATTCCATTTTTGTATCATTGTATTTTCAGTTTTGTTGCTCACATGACAATAACAATGTACATTGTTTAGTTATGTTTGCTGCTTACATATCATTTACTTGGCAGGGATTAATAAATGTTGTGAGAAGTGTATTCTCAGAATCTAAACATAGGTTTTGTGTCACACACCGATACAAAAATTTCACAAAACCTTACCCAGTTGAAACTCTGAAGGATCTTGCTTTGGCATGTGCAAAATCTTGCAATGTACCTCTATTTGAGAGAAATATGGAGAGTTGAGAGTGAGTTGCCCAGCAGGTCATGAATGGTTGAGAAATATTCCTAGAGAGTGATGGATGAAGGCCTACTTTAGTGAATTTCCAAAATGTGACCTTGTGCTGAACAACACGTGCGAAGTATTTAAGAGGTACCTTCTGTCTAGCTTATGTAGTTTTAATTCTTTATCCACTTATGTGAATTTCCAAATATGAGTTGTTTCTTTCTTCTTTGTTTATAGTTTGATTATAGTTTCTTAATTGGCATATTGTATTTGTTTCTTTTTCGCCAGCTACATACTTGATGCAACTGACATGCCAATTTTGATAATGTTTGAGAAGATAAGATGCCAGATAATGAATAGGATATACACAAAAATGAAAGAAGCAATTGACAAGTGGACTAGGATCATATGCCCTAAAATTGCAAAGAAACTTCAATCAGTGGACTGTACTGCTTTCCCTTCTGGCAGTAAGGAAGGTCTTTCAAGTAATGGGACATGACCACACATACAGAGTTGAGCTAGGTACATGTACTTGCACCTACAGAAGATGGCAGCTAACTGGGATCCCTTGTTCCCATGGAGTTGTAGTAGCAAGGCATGAGAGGATCAAGCCAAAGAGAATGGTTGATGATGGCTACAACCTTAAATTATGTGTGAAAGCATATGGTCATAGCATTTGGCCTATGAGAGACAAGAAACTCTGGAAGAGAACCAATAACATACATGTTCATGCACCAGTAGTAAAAGTAAAGAAAGGCAGGAGGCAGAGGAACAGGAGACATGCCCTAGAAGAAATTGAGGATGGCACAAGATTGACCAGACATGGATCAGTCATTCATTGTGGTCAATGTGGTGTAGTAGGGCACAAAAGAGGACTTTGTCCTGATCTAAAACCAAATGGTAAAAGAAAAAGAGCTCTAGAAGAGGAGGAATTTACTGAAGATGATGCCCAAGCTTGTTGTAGTGCCTTCTTTCTTATGTTTCCATTGTTAACTGTTTGTTTCTATTTTGTACATAATTGTTCAAGCAAAAGAAGGCAGGACTGCAAACAATCCAGTTAATATGGATGAAGATAGTCTTCTATCCAACGTTATGGATCAACCACCTTCATAATTCTTGACTTGAATTTCCATCAGACATCCATTTTTATATGTATTTGATCATTCCTGTCAATTGCAGTTTGAAGTAAGGAGAAGATGTGAGATACAACATGATCCTATGCTTCAAGAGTCACAGTTTGTTGCTGCCCATAGAGATCACCTACCAGAACAAAGGAGAGTGAACCCTGCAATAACTAGAGGAAGGTCACTTGGACTTAGATGGGGCAAATAAACTAGGCATGGAAATACATGCAATGTTGCAAGTTCTCTAGCAGAGGGAAGAGGAGCTACTCCTACTAGGAGAGGTTCAGTTTCAAACATAGGAAGAGGAGCTACTCCCATTGGGAGAGGTTTAGTTTCAAATAGGGGAAGGGGAGTTACACCTATGGGGAGAGGTTTCTTGTCAAATAGGGGAAGAGGATCTACAGTAAGGAGGAGAAGCTACACTAACACATCCCTTTACAACTTGTGCTCTGGCAGGGGAGGCCACACTCATCAAGAAAATGTCCAGGGAGAACACGGCGGCACTCGGTAGTCTCGGGTCATTTAGTAGGTTAGCCTCATATGTGAAGCACACCATTTGTAATATGCACCCAGTAGTCCCATTTTGGTTTCAAGCAGATCTTGTTAAGATCATTGTGCCAGATCAGTTCAGATCATCTTGAAAAGATTAGTTTTCATGCCAGGGTGTGTGAAACTATTCATCATTGTAGCAAACTTAATTCCAGGAAGTCAGAACCTATTTATCAGTTTCAATGACATATGTGAGTTTTCTAGATCTTTTCATTCTGTAGAAATCTTGACCTTGTTGTGATCATTGCTCGGTTTATTTCCATCAAAATGCAATGCCACATTATTACATCATGTCATTGACAATTCAATAAGGAAAAACGAGATATGTTTAAATAGATAGGAGCATTGCAGTACTTTCAAACTTTACTAGTCTGAACAACTGACAATACACCAAACATTACATTCTCAAAGCCATTGCAAATATAAGAACTACAAAACTACAAAAGCAAAATAAAGCTCCTTCTTGTCCCTCCTCTTTAGCTCTTCCTTGTGCATCTTCTTCATTACCTTCTCAAATTCCAACTTCAGGATCTTGTTGTCCATATCTCTCTCCTTTTTTTAGTAGTTGCATCTTCTCACTTGCAAGATCAGTGATAATTGCTATAGCCCTTCCAGCCCACCCTTTGTCCAACAATTTCAGATAACCACATGCCCTATGATCTTGTATTCATTTCAAATTTTATCAGATTTACATTTCAAATAACAAGTTTCAGGTTGAAAAATACTGCAATTACCTATTACCTCATATGGACAACCAAGAAACCTTCTGCCCATGCCTTGAATATCACTGCAGACACGCCAAGCAGGAGTTTTCTAGTCACAACAAGTCTCTTTTGAATTTGTCTAAAAACCACTGAATTCATGATCAATTTCGTAGCTATGCATCGCATTAAACATTCTTTGCATCGTTGCATACTAGCTCAAATACCACCCAAAAGACAAGACATGCAATTGACTAGCTACTGACTGACACTGCAAAAATGAAATTTTACCTTTACAACGTCGCCCCAGTACACAATCGTTGTCACCTTCCACTCGCCGTTGTCGAACGCCCCATTGTCGGCCGCCCGACCTGACTCGAGCACTAGACCTTTGCCGCTAGCCATCGCCGACGATAACTGGTTCACGACTGTCGGTAAACCGTGCAAAAGATCAATGATGACACCTCCCAAGCCACCGCCGTTGGCCCAACGGACGTGACGGTGCTGTCACCCAGAAATTCGTCGGCCTAGGCTTTGAGAGAGTGAGGCAGGGGAAGGGGAATTGTGTTCTTCGACTGGTCTCGGGGAGGGGGGAGTACATGTAAATATAGCAGCACCACGGGCCATGGGAGAACATACATAGGGTTTACCGTGCCACACGGTGGCTCTTGCCGTCCTCTTGGCTATTTTTGTGTAGTAAACTGAGAGTGCTACACAAGTTCATGTAGCCACTTTTCATGTTTGCGTGATTGTGGACTAAAGTAAGCATCAAGGGCAAGTTTGTGTACCATTGGTGCAATTTACTCAGTTGGGCGAAGAGAAAATACCTGCAAATGCATAATAATGTTTGTTTTTTGGCCTGAGTTGGGACAAACTTGGGATTTTAGGTTTGGACTTTTCAAAGCATGGTGAGAATAAAATACTTGAGGCTTTGGGGCCTTTACCATAAGTTAGGCTCGGGCTGCTGAAGTGCATATATTTTGGGCTCATTTTTGGTGCGGACCTTGCACAAGAACCTCAAGCTTTTGCAAGTACGGCCCAAAACCCGGCCTGACCCGAAGAATGTCAGGTTTTGTCACGCCGTTGCCTCCATTGCGCGTCTCGCTGTCCGCCGGCTCAATGAGCATGAATCAAGTACAAATTCCATGGTCAATAAGTCGACTACAATTTCGAGAAATAGTTGGCGATATATAACTGAGTTCATGGTATACTAGTGCGTGCCAAAAATCCCGCACTGGTCCGGCTATGTTCGCATAAAGTAATCTACAGGAGTTTCTACAAGTGGCAACGTCTGAATAATCTATATCCTCATTTAGGTGCATACTATATAAAATCCATTGATCGGTCTTAAAGCAGCTTTGTGTGGGTTATATTCTCTCTCGCGGACGGTGGACCATTTGTTAACCGTACGCCGGTAAGCTAAAAAATTAGCTTCACAATGAATAGTCTCTCTCCACGAATAATCTATCACTGTAGTTCTGTCGGATTCAGACCAAAGCAGCTGGATGATTAATTATTAACACCAAACGGGTCACGTCAACACATACTATATGCTTGGATAAAAAACCATGTGAATATATGTGATGCGGTTGGATCCATCCAACTTTGGGCGCCATGTGATGGGGACCTACACATGCATATATATATTTTGCTAGCTTCAAAAGGAGTGCTTCCTGTGTTGCTATCACCAAAGAGGAACGGGTGTATGTACCCTATACGCATTGGAATGTTTGTTCGTAATGCATGATTAGTCCAACGCAAAGGTAGCTACGCAGGCTTAGCTTGGCATATGCCTAACCTATCCTATATACATCAACAAAGAGGAATGGGTGTACTATCCATCTCACATATCAAATGCTTTCAATACTGACTTCATAATGGATGGATGTGTTTTGTAAATTAACCTATTATTAAAGAATGTGGCCTAGCTTAACTTAGCGCATGACAATGCATAAGTGCAAACCTTAGATTATATGAGTGTTTTATTCAAAGAATTGAATACATATTAATTGATATGCCTGTCAAGTGGACATATATATTTGTAAAAAGGGTGTGACAATCATTTTTGATGTGACAAGGGTAGGTATAGTCCAAACCAAGTCTCTCTTTTGTCAATATTATTGTTCACAATCCTTCTAAAAAAATTCGATCTTATTTTAGTTCTTACCTTTTAGTCCTTGATATCATTATTATTTTGCATGTGTTTCAAAGCACACAAGGTAGAAAATCAGGTAACACAAAAACTATGTCATGAATGATATATTAAGTACAGCGAACATGATCAATATAGAAAATAAAAAAAGTATATCTAGAGACTCAAAATTATTTGTATTCATTCATAAACTAATATATCATCACACTTTCTGCAGTCTTGGACATACGATGTCGTCCAAATATCATGCTTTAATATTTTCTTGAAATGTTTCTATTTTAAACAAACACTAACCCACACAAGAACAAAATGCATGTCATGGTTTATAGTATAAAATTGTGTTTACTGTTTGATTTTTAGTGACATTATTCAACTTCCCATTTCATCTAGTTTGCCTCTTGTTAACTCTTTTCTTCTATATTTAAATTTCCAAATAGTATTACATACTCCCCATTTCCAAATAATTCCTGGGTTTTTTCTCCTTCCAATGTCGTTATCAAGCTTTTACTTGAAATTCGGAGTATATGGTGACTCATCTGTTGTTTTTATATCCTAGAGCAAACTTGGACCATAATTATGGAGGGTAATTAGCACTAATGTTTTTATCTTAAAGGAGTATATAGCGTGGTTATATTATCTATTTGCTAATGTGCTATAACACAAATTTGCATGTATCTTTAGATAACAAATTAGTTTTGGATGATTTGAGACTTAAGTTCCAATAAGACCAAAAAAGTGGTGCAATCATTTAGATTACTTTCGATGTTGAAGCCTATAGCCTCATTGAACAAAGCAGCATATCTAAATGATAAGCATTCTTCTTTTAGCAAAAGTGCAAGCCATCTATATGTCTTGATATGCAAGTTAAGAAAGTGTTAACTTGATGACCCTTGTATGGTTAAAAGACATGCATCAAGCAGCCGGGTCCATAGTTCCACCAAAAAGAACATATCTCTCTGGTTTGCCCGCAAGGAAAAAATATGTCATTTGAAGAATCTTTCTTGGATTACTATTCAGGCCAATCTCTTCTCAACGTCATGTCCAAGACCGGCTACTTTGGCAATCATTAGCACCACTATAACATAATAACGGCTAGGGAGACGGCGCAATGTCCTCGCGTCTCATCAACAAGCAATTTTTATTAAAAACACACTGAAGTTGTCATCCATCTCAAGAGAGAAACTTAACACACAATGCTATTTAGGTGAGTGAATCAGAATAGAATTCGGTGAAGTGTTAGGTTCCATATATTTATATAATGATATTACTATATGGTTTTATCTTTTGGTTGATGTGGTGGTTAAGCGGTTAATTGCTAGTGCTACTTGTAATTAAAGAATTGAGGACTGCGCCGGCCGTTGTTAGGTCATACATGCATTCATAGCTTGCCTCTTTTTGACGCCGCAAGTGTCTTAGCAGTGTCTTACACTTGTCCGATGCATTAGTTCTTTATGTGTCATCCGTCAACTTTTTGTCAGGAATTGCATGGAAAAATATTGTTGAAGAACTCCAACGTTGTTTACAAGTATCTAAGGAGATGTTGTTAGGTGAGAATTCATAGATATGGGAAGATAATAATGATATGATCACTAATCAGTCAGCATATCTCATTCCTTTAATCTCTGAGCGCTAGCTAGATTCCCATGCAGGTGTAGGCTTGGATGGATGGAGCAGATATGTGGGGCCATCAAAGGATGCTCCATCACCAAGTTGAGATCATGCATATGCACCGCAAGTCAGCTGGATCGATAGGCTTTAGGCGCGTGGTTGGCCGGCGTTGTTCTGTCCGTGAACAAATCCATTTGATCAACAACTAACCCCAGATCGAACAAACCATGACGATCGATGTAACGGCTGAATCTGATAGATGTTGATTTTGCAAAGCTTACCGACAAAGCATATATGTGTGGCAGCGACTGGCACAGTAAATTAATTTAGATCCATTTATTGGAGGCTACCTTTTCACAAAACTCTGGCCCATCCATCGGCTACAATTAATGTTTTTCAGGAAAGAAGACAAACGTTAACTATGTATTCCTACTTTCTAATCTACCACTGAAAAAAGTAGTAAAACACTTTTTTGGTTCATCAAGTTGGTAATTAAGTCATACCCAACTTCGTCTCAAAAAGTCATACACAACTTGATTATCACAATACATACAGTACCACACTTTGTAGCTACTCCTTCTCTAACTAGACAGGAATATTTACCTACCCGTACCAGCAGACCCGACAAGCATGTATGGGTAGGCACCATGTGCCCGACTTGACTTGATGTACCGATACACTTCCAATTACGTGGCCGGCGTTGATTAATCTATCTACATCACCGTAAGAACATAAACCCTAGTGACTAGGAAGTAGCTATCCCATTAGCGGCGCCTCAGAGAGTACGTGGCTACCAGCTAGAAATAGAAACTTCTCTTGGCCGGTGCAACTTTTCTCCATCCCTTTATTGACCTTGCAGTGCAAGCTTATTAGTGAACAGCTTTGTGTTGCTTTCATCAGTTAGATTGGAGAGATCGCAACATAATCAAGTTAGTTAAGAACACAAGGGTAAGCTAGCTAGGTATCTAAAGGATACGTTGCGTGATCTCCTCTCCTTTAATTGCGATGACGTGTAGGACCCATGATTGCTTACTTAACCCATGCATGCGTCGATATCAACATTCCTTCTTGTGTTTTGTTAACATGTCTAGTGCAAGAGCGGCGGGGAAAAGTGACGATGGATTTGCCATTGTTTGTAGTTCTGTACCCACTATCTTCGGTATGGGCCGCATGCACCCAGGTGATCCTTTTTTGGTCGTCAGAGATGCCCATTTCTGGAGTGGATCAGTGTGTAGAGGCGGTCAGAATATTTTAAGGCCTGTAAAGGAGGAACCAAGTGCTGATTCCAAAGTGGAATTGTATATGAGTAAATCTATGTATGATATCTCACTTTTTTTTCACTCTAATACATTTTTTTCCCATCTCGAGTACGTAGTCTCGAGGCCTCGAGCTTCATAGTGATAATACAAGGTTTAAACCTAGTTGACTATACGTGACAATAGTGATAATTCTATGTCTGAACTGAACTTGTGTGGTCCAGGTTAATTAATATACAACCCTTTGCCTTCGCAAAAAAAATAGCGATGATTTTATGTGTTTACCTTGTTGAAAGTATTCTTCAGATTTGTATAAACTTAATCTTCAAGGTGAAAAACATAATCTGACCTTTGGTAACTGGATCCGACACCGGTGATGTTTGAGCGTCGTTCTCTTTTTGGAGGCGTTGTTGCTGCAAAAAAAATTCTCATTGTCCTTGTGAAGTCAAGAGATGATTGGTGCGTATGTTCGTTTTTATAGTTCGACATCTTTGTTTTGATCACTTCCGAGTTTTTTCTTCTTTTCCCCCTCTTTCTTCTCTGCCTAGGCATAATTTCGGTATCGTATGACTTTGCTCTTTGCCGAGGCATGGTTGTGTGTGCATGTGTGTTGGTTGTGTGCACCCTAATCATGCGGAGGCTGGGTGTGTGCTCATTCTATTTCTATCCCCTTGATGATTCATTTTGAGTCAATAAAATCCATCATTTATTGTTAAAAAAAATCCAGAGGTGACATTTAGGTGTGACTTATTGGTGCTTGAAGGAATATGCATAACTTCGCAATTATTAGCCAAGTAAATATACACTGCCCTTATCCAAAGTAATGCCTTAATCAATATTAAGCTTTATTGGAAACTAAAAGTGACGCTTAAGGTAAGCACAAATAGGTGATTTTAACCGGGGGAAATATAGCTAAATGAAAATGAGCATGTGAGCAAACATAGTCGTTTTTGTCATAAAAAAGATGAAATGATGAAATGCCTTCTCTTTCAGTGTATGTTTCTCTTGTACTTCATTTCGTATCATTCATGATACTTAACGCGGTTTACTGAATAAGTTTGGGAGGTGGCTGCATGGGGGTATTGATGTGAAACAGACGAAACTTATTGTAGCGGGGTAGCAAAAGTTTCTTGTCATTGTGGCTATGTAGAACTGGTGTGGTCTTTGGTAAAAGAACAATGATTAGTTTCTCTAGCAGGTTATTTACTCAATCAGAACATCACTTTTTTGTGAAAAGCCGACATTGAAAGTTCGATACGTTTGAGCTGCATGATGTTTTATAGCAAAAGAATGTTCTATTTGAAAGAAAAAAAAAGTCATAGTATTGGTTCAAATTTTTTCGAGGGGTGGTTCACATAAAATTAATTCCGAACAAGTATACAAGCACCAGCTGGGCCAAATTGTTGTTCGCCTCTGTATCTGTAGCAGCCTATTTGGTATTGGGCCTTGCTTGATCAACCACATGCCATCCATATGCGAGAGATAGCACAGCGCCGCACACGCTTGCAAGCCACGTTGTTCCTCCCGTCAGTCAACATGCTGTTGTATCAGACTTTTTTCAGACTGCTACAGTGTCAACCATAAACTAATATTCTTCTAGAAAAGGCATGCTACCGAGTGCACAGGCAGATGTATTAATTCCACCTTTGCGATCTGATTACGTTTCTGCGATCACAAATCCGTATCGACCACATAATATAATATAGCAAAAGATAGAATACGAATCACACCTTTAAGCCCATCAGATCACGCCCTCTGTTTTCTGTCCGCTTTTCACTGCACGAATAGGTTCAGAGATAATGCTCGTGCATGATGCGTCATCCTACGAACTACTACTAAGTTGCATTTATTTTTTACATAAAAAACACAAGAACTTGGTGCATAAACATTAAACGATTCAAAGAAGCACGATAGATTATTTTATCATCCATGGTAATATACACAGCAATCTGGTGTTGCATGCTCAGCGATAATATGTAGGTCTGAGGTAAAAAAACTGAATTTTTTCAATAAATAGTGGATTTTATTAACTCAAAATGAAGTATCAAGTGGATACAAACATAATGAGCACACATATTTCTTGTAAGTCAGCTGCCTGTGTTTTTTTAGGTAAGTCAGCTGCCTGTTCACCGCAACCTACGGATATATAGGAATCAGTAAGTTTTATGAATCGTTGGACGAAACTTTGAACAATATAAGAGTGCAGGGGAGCGGAGGGGCGGACAATATAAGTTCGTTCATTTAGGCACTCAATCTTGTTCCATTGCGCTAATCGAAAGCAGCATCCATGGGAGGGCCAATGCTATTCGCCGCGGCAGACCGTAAATAGCGGTAGCTTCACTTAGAGAACGTCCCTCCGAATGCCCCAGTTGGACGGCCTACTAGGGTTGGCTGTATCTTCTGTTTCTTTTTTTACTGTTTCCTATTTCTTTTATTTTCCTTTTCCTTTTTCTTTTCTTATCATTTTCCATTTTCCTTTTTATCTGTTTTTTGTATTACTATACAAAAAGTTCACCATGTATTAAGAAAATGTTCATCATACATTAAGAAAATGTTCGCCGTATATTATAAAAAGTGCACCATGCATTATAAAATGTTCATCGTATACTAAGAAATTGTTAAACTTTTTTTACAAAAAAATTCTCTGGGTATTTTGAAAATGTTCATGGTATACTAAGAAATTGTACAATGGATTTAAAGAAATGTTCAATGTGTATTCTGAAAACGTTCAGCGTATACTAAGTTATTATTGAGTGTATTTTAGAAAAGTTCAATGCATGTTTTGAAATATTTCAGCATATATTACAAAAAAAATCACCGTATTAAAACAAAGTTGAACATATATTAACAGTTGTTCAGTGTGTATTTTGGAAAAGTTCACTGTATAGTATGAAAATGTTTGTAGAACCTAATAAAATATAAAAATTGGTGAAAAGTAACAAAAGATTAAAAAAGCTACTGGGCAGGCCCATTGCGCTCGTGCCCTGTGTGTGTTGTCTCGCGTATGGACCGGCCAGATATACGGGACGGCAGTGCCTCGTATTTTTTTTTACTATTTTGTTCTCTTTATTTGATTTCTTTTTTACTTTTATTTACTCTTCCAAATATTCTAAAGATATATATTTAAAAATATGCTATACATAATGTTTTGACAAATGTTAATCAAGTATTTGAAATATGCTAAAAGTGTATAGAGAAATATTGACCATGTATTAAAAATGATGAGTTTTTCTAATGTATATAAAAATGTTATTCAGGATTTGAAAAAATGTTGAACAAGTATTTAAAAAATGTTATTGAAGCATTTGGAAAATGTTAATGTGTATATCAAAATGTTGACCATATTTTCAAAAAGTTGATAACAAGTATTTTTTTAAATGTTGAACAAGTATTTGAAAAAATATTAATCATGCATTTGAAAAATGTTAAATATGTTTAGAAAAAAATGTTGACCACGTATTTAAAGAATGAAGTTTTTTTTATCATGTACGTAAACATGTGAATCTAGCATTTGAAAAATGTTGACCAAGTATTTGAAAAATGCAAAGCAAGCATTTAAAAAAATGCTAAACGTGTATAGAAAAAATGTTGATCATGTGTGAAAAACATGTTAGTCTTGTATTTGTAAAATGCTAATAAAGAATTTAAAAATGCTTAAAAGGGTGTATAGAAAACATGTTGACCATGTATTTTAAAAACTATTAATCTTGTATTTTAAAAATGTTAATCAAGCATTTCAAAAATATTGAAAACTGTGTATAGAAATAATGTCCACAATGTATGAAAAAATGTTAAATTGGTATAGGAAAAATGTTTTTCGACATATAAAAAAATGTAGAGTTAAAAAGAAAACAAACATAAGAAAAGAAAAAAATGAGAGGAAAAAAGAAACCCAAACAAAAAATGGAGAAGAATAAAGAAAACTAGGCAAAAGACAAAGAATAATAAAGAAAACCCTGTCAAAGAACAAAATGAAAAAACAGATAAAAAATCCATGAAAACTAATGGAAAACCCGGCTTCATTCGCCTCAAGTACAAAAGGCACGTCATCTTATCACTTGCGAGACATGGCCGCAGTGGCTAGCAGAACGAGCCATCCCCAGCAGACCAGGGATTCGATCCCCGCTTCTCCCATTTTCATTGCCTTTTTCATTTAACTGTGCGTGAAAATGGGCCGGTCCAATTACTGTACACCCTTCAGCGGGAGTACCTACGGTCTCGCTTAATGCGAGAAATAGTCGACGCGCCATTTGCTGTCCGCGGGTGGTGAATAGGAGCCGGCTCAGCAGCGTGACAATGAGAATGAGAATAGTGTTACTCCCAGGTCCAGCCAGTACTATATGTATCCTGTATTGATCCCGGCCCAACGTTTCATTCCATGAGACACTTCCTCTGCTTTTCCATTTTTTTTGCTACTACAATTCCTCTGTTTTGAGTGCCCGTCATGAGTTTTGAGCTAACGTCACTAGCTAGTTTGTAGACATGGCGACAATTGTTGCAACCAGTCTGCAGTTTGTGTGCAAGGTCAAATCATCCAGCTCGTCGAGACGGCACAAAACAAGCCAAATTAAGTGACACTGGAGGAAAAACCTTCACGAAGATGACAGCGGCCGTGCAATGTTTCTAACCAGCCAAGTAAACCACACTCTTAGACCACTGAAGAGTTGCGGCGTTACAATATTTTAAAATAACCAAATAATTCACACTCTTGGACCTTAGAATATCTTCAAGCATGCAGCCGTTATGATAAACGAGATCAACCCAAATTTGGCATGCTCATGGAATGCAGCTAGATTTCATCGATTAAACATTGCTGCAGTAGAGAACATGAGATGATTATTTCACAAGGATGGATGGTGTGAAAGTTTGTTTCCACCACTACAAAAAGATGATATGCTTTACTGTGTGACTTGTTTCAAGGAAGATATTATATCCCTGTTCGGAGATGATATGCGTATACAACTGAAAAGGAGTTGTACGCCTAATTTTGATGAGGTATTAGAAGAACACATAATAGATGGGCCCAGAATATGTTTTAGTTATGGAAGAGCTTTACGTAGATCTCCAAGGTCGCTCGCATCCAACTACAAACCCTCTCATAAACATCATCGGGGTGTTCTTCTTCCGTGAATTGGCACTCTATTTTGAAACATAAATGGACTCTGGCGGTGCTAAACTATATCAACAAGTTTTGAGCATTGGACTCAAGTTAAGTCGGACCAAATAGAAAACTGCACCAAGAAATATTGCATTGTTTAGCATATCATCACCAGTGGTGCCTTGAACCAAGGGTAAGTGTGTATGTTTTACTCTGTAAAACATGCAAATTGCTTCTTCTTTTTTGAAGCAATAGATGTACATATTGTTGTCATGCAGATTAGACTGTAGTGAAGTTATGAAGAGGATTAGGCTGCAACTTTCAAACTTGATAGGTAGTATAATATTAGTGTCAAAAGCATCTGTTTTTTGTAGGCTGCGAACTACTATTCGGGTTGGGCATGTAATCTTCAGAATTATATGGATTGCCGCAAGTACGGAACACTTGAAAGCTGGAAAGAAGTGTGCCAAGAAGAGATGATGTAATTCACACTCTGAACTGATATAACATGAATTGTGTTATTAGAATATTAACTGTGAACATATGCCACTACCAATATCAACAAATATTGATGCCATTTTTTTATTAATTCTCTATCGTTGTTGTGATTAAAGAGAGGGAGAGATACTTTGGTGCTTTATAGCCAAATATGGTTGCCATCATATCTCCATGTCTGGAAAATGCTAATGTATTGGTGCTTGACAATGGTTCGGCCTTCTACATACCAATGAATATTCCTTTTGGAGTTCCTCAAGGTGATCTCTTGTGATTGATGGAGCATATGTAACAAGTTAATATAATGCATTACATGTGTGATATACCATGTTCGCTCCAATGATTGTACATACTCTATGGAGCCGGAGAGGGTGGCAGCGGTGTACCCGTCGCTTCCGATCCGCTTGGGGCGTCGCCTCTGGGGGTCAGGCAAGCATCGACGTTTGGTGTCAGTCATGTAGTTTCCTCATTGTCTAGACATGCCCCGCCTAGGGGCCGATGTGGAAGTTGAACAGGCGGCTTCAGTGTGCGCGTTTGTGTTGCAGGGCGTCGGGTCTACCTATTTATGCGGAGCAACATTTGCTTGTCGGGTACGTGGCCTCATGCCGATATGGACGCCGGAGCAACAACTCCAGAGTGCACCTTTGTGGCTTTTGTGTCACATGGTGTTAATTCTGGTCACTTGGGTGGCAGAGTCATCAGCTCGTCTGGTACGAGGCCACGAGGCTGGTGTGGGTATGTAAGGCCTGTAAGTAGGAGCGGCAGCCTTGGGTCATGTTGTAGGGTATCAACTCTAGTTGTTTGGGTGATGCAGTTGTGGG
>NC_041382.1:33940632-33947838 GCF_002162155.2 Triticum dicoccoides
TTGCACAATTGTATTGATGTTTTGGTAGTTTTCCTTCTTGTCTGATCAATTCTCTTCATTTATATAAAAAGTCAGATCTCATGTTGGTTGTAGGGAAATAATGTAAAATTATCACTGATCTAAAATGGCTTGGTGTAGTCATTAGTGTAGAATTGGCCATTAGTCCTGCTTCATAAGGGTCTTTAGTCCCGGTTCACCAACCGGGGCTAAAGGGTGGGGACTAAAGCCCCCCCCCCCCTTAGTCCCGGTTTGTTACGACCCGGGACCAAAGGCCCACCACGTGGCACGAGCCCGCGCCGGGGGCTGGGGGTCCTTTAGTCACGGTTGGTGACACCAACCGTGACTAAAAAGGTTTAGGGGTTTATGGTTTATTTTTTCTTTTAATTTTGTGTTTTTCATTTAATTCTTTTTCATTTCAAACATATTTTACACTACTACATAATGTACACGTTATGCATATATAAATAGAATTTCTCATAGAATCGATCATATATATATATATATATCATCGAATTTCTCGTACGACCATTCACACACACACACACACACACACACACACACACACACACACATATATATATATATATATATATATATCGAATTTCTTCCCGGGAGTGACAACTTTCTTGCCATTCTTCTTGAAGTTCCCCTTCTTTCCCTTGCCTTTTTTTCTTGAAACTAGTGGTTTTGTTAACCATCAACACTTGACGCTCTTTCTTGATTTCTAACTCCGCAGCTTTGAGCATAGCGAAGAGCTCGGGAATTGTCTTATCCATCCCTTGCATATTATTGTTCATCATGAAGCCTTTGTAGCTTGGTGGCGGTGATTGAAGAACTCTGTCAATAACACTATCATCTGGATGATTAACTCCCAGCCGAGTCAAGTGGTTATGATATCCGAACATTCTGAGTATGTGTCACTGACAGAACTATTCTCCTCCATCTTGCAGCTATAGAACTTGAGACTTCATATCTCTCAACTCGAGCATTTTCTTGAAATATTAACTTCAATTCCTGGAACATCTCATATGGTCCATGACGTTCAAAACGTCTTTGAAGTCTCGATTCTAAGTCGTAGAGCATGGCACATTGAACTATAGAGTAGTCATCAGACCGCGTCTACCAGACGTTCAAAGCGCCTACATTAGCGGGAGGGGGCTTGTCACCTAGCGGTGCATCAAGGACATAATTCTTCTATGCAGCAATGAGGATAATCCTCAAGTTACAGACCCAGTCTGTGTAGTTGCTACCATCATCTTTCAACTTAGCTTTCTCTAGGAACGCATTAAAATTCAAGGGAATGTAGCACGGGCCATTAATCTATAACATAGATATGCAAAAACTATCAGGACTAAGTTCATGATAAATTAAGTTCAATTGATCATATTACTCAAGAACTCCAACTTAGATAGACATCCCTCAAGCCATCTAAATGATCACGTGATCCATATCAACTAAACCATGTCTGATCATCACGTGAGATGGGGTAGTTTTCAATGGTGAACATCTCTATGTTGATCATATCTACTATATGACTCACGTTTGACCTTTTGGTCTCCAATGTTCCGAGACCATGTCTGCACATGCTAGGCTCGTCAAGTTTAACCCGAGTATTCCGCATGTGCAAAACTATCTTGCACCCGTTGTATGTGAACGTGGAGCTTATCATAGCCGATCATCACGTGGTGTCTCAGCACGATGAACTATCGCAACGATGCATACTTAGGGAGAACACTTATACCTTGAAATTTTAGTAAGGGATCATCTTATAATGCTACCGCCGTACTAATCAAAATAAGATGCATAAAAATAAACATCACATGCAATTAAAATCTGTGACATGATATGGCCATCATCATCTTGTGCCTTTGATCTCCATATCCAAAGCACCGTCATGATCCCCATCGTCGCCGGCTTGACACCTTGATCTCCTTCATAGCGTCGTGGTCGTCTCGCCAACTATTGCTTCTACAATTATCGCTAATGCATAGTGATAAAGTAAAGCAACTATATGGCGTTTGCATTTCATAAAATAAAGCGACAACCATAAGGCTCCTGCTAGTTGCCGATAACTTTTCATACAATAACGTATATCACATCATGTCTTGACCATATCACATCACAACATGCCCTACAAAAACAAGTTAGACGTCCTCTACTTTGTCGTTGCAAGTTTTACATGGCCACTGTCGTGGTTCTAACTCTGACAGTGAGGTAGGGGGGTATGTATGGAGAGGCTAGATCTCAGCTATGGAGAAGCTGTAAATACACCAGGATGTACGAGTTCAGGCCCTTCGCGAAGGAAGTAACAGCCCTACGTCTCGGTGCCCGGAGGCGGTCGACTGGATTATGTGTGTATGAATTACAGGGGTGCCAACCCCTGCTACTGAGGAGAGGGTGGCTTATATAGAGTTCGCTAGACCCCTCCGGTCCTCAGTAATGCAGGGTTAAAATACATTAAGACCGGGCGTTACTGGTAACGTCCCTATTAAAGTGCTATGATGACCATAAAGACTACTTAATGGCCGACCGTTTGCTTGCGGAGTGACTTTAGATCTCCTGTCAGTCGAGTGGTTGGCTTCGTAGTCGAGTGGTAGCTTCCTGGTCGAGTGTCTTGAATCCGTCGAGTGGGATACCTTCAAGTCGATTGAAAGGTGACTTCTTCTAGGGATGTCCTTGGGTAGGGCTCTTAGGACAGGTCCATGCCCCTACCCTAGGTACATAGCTTCATCATTAGCCCCCGAATGGATCGAGGTTCGAGTGGGGAAGGAGTTGGGGGTCCTTCCGACTGGTTCTTAGCGTTATACGAATGTCTTGTACTGGATCAATCGTCACGGATGACGTTGTCAACTTCTTTCGGTCACCTTGATCCATTCTTGGTCTCCCGTCGAGTGAATTTCCTTACTTGTGGAATACCGAGTGCTGGCACGAGTGGGCTCTTCAGTTTGATGAGTTGTTCTGCAACCCGTGGATTTTGCGGGATTCGAATTTCAGGAAGCGAGCGGGACGGGATCGCCTGGGCCTACCGGTCAGCCACTCGGAAGCGGCTCCTTATAAGTTGCCGGCTCGGGGCTCCCCAACAGTGTGCTCTCGCCTTTCCTTCTCCCCCCGCAAGGTCCTCCGCCACCTCCGCTCTCACCCTAGCGCCGTAGGTCCGTTCGAGCCTCGCCGGCGACGATGGTGAAGGACAAGACGTCGGCTTTGGAGCGCGCGAAGAAGGCGGCGGTGCAGGGGAAGGGGAAGAAGTCCTCTTGGGGCGGATCTTCCTCGAGGACTGCTCTGCCCAGGGATTGGATCCAGGGCGACTGGATGCCCTCGGTGATTCGGCAGGAAGATCTTGACGACATGGTCGAGGGGGGAGTCATTACCCACGAAGCTGCGCGTCTCCCGGGGGGAGAAGTCGAACCCCAACCTTGTGACGGTGAGTGTGTCCTCCTCGCCACCCATATCGATCGCGGATTTTCTCTACCTCCTCATCCTTTTTTCGGAGCTTTTTGAACTTCTTCGGAGCGCAGCTCCACCATTTCACTCCCAATTCCATCGTGTATCTTGCGGCTTTCGTTTCCTTGTGCGAAAGTTTCTTGGGTTGCCGCCCTCATTGGGACTCTTTAAACACATCTTCACTTGCCGTTCCCAATCGGTAAAGAAAGCCAAGTCGAGTGACGAACGGACGCAAGTGATCTAGCTATGCGGGGGCCTGGCGATCCAGATGAGGGGTAAAAGTTCTTTTCCATCTATCACTTTTCCCGAGTCGGTCCGTGGTTGGCAGTCGACCTGGTTTTATTGCCAAGACCAGGTGACCCCAGGGCAGTCGACTGGTCTTCCCCCTTTCTCTCTAGATCGAGCTCAGAAGCCTGCCTCTCTGAAAGTGCTGCCGGAGGAAAAGGCGCAAGTCAAGGTGCTGGTTGGTCGAGTGGTTCAGCTTGTCCGAGACGGCGTGACCGGCATGGACTTGCTGGAGGTCTTCCTTCGGAGGTGCATCCAACCGCTTCAGGTTCGTGACCACCCTATGTGGCTGTACTCGGGTCTCGACGACACCACTCGGGTTCACCCAGAGGAGGTCACCGCTGGAAGGGTGGCTGTCGAGCATCACAGGGAACAAAGGCAACCCCCGAGGAGCCAGGAGGGTTGTCCCGCTTGAAAGTACATACGAGGTGGACCAGGTCTGACCTTGTGTTCCCGGCTGAGATCTTGCTTTCTTCATTTGCTCTCTTTGAATCGGTCGACTGACTTTCGACTTGTCTGCTATTCTCTAGGCAACTACAGAGATGTACTCGACACCCAATGGAGCATAGGGGCAGGCCGAGGAAGGGGAGGCGAGCGGAGGCGAAAGCGGAGACGAACAGGGGGAGTGGGAGTCTGACGGCGAAGGGGAGGGAGACGACGGCGTCAACTCCAGCGAAGAGGAGGAGGAGGAGGAAGCTGGACCTCCTCGCTTGGAAAGGCGATCCAAGCTTACACACGACCCTGCGCGGGAACGTGGTAAGGCGACTGCTCCCATTGGGCAGTCGTCGAAGCGCCCTCGGACCTCTTCTCCAGCGCCGGCTGAAAAAGCTCCCAAGAACCCCCGCACGGCGCCGTCCAAGCCACCCAAGGCTCTGCCCAAGATGAGGATGACTGTCCCCACCATTTCTGGGTAATGATAGAACTTGTTCTCCTTTGTTGACCGTGGACGGATCCTTGGTTGATCCACTGAGCCGACTGACGGTCTTTCAAAACTTGCAGTGCTGCTACTTCTGAGATCTCCGCCAAGGACGATGATCAAGAGATGGAAGATGCTATTACTTCCAATCCTGGTATGATTACTGATGTTCTGCTTTGAATCGACTGACGATTTCTTATAACTCTGGTCGATTGAATTTTTCTCGTAGCTCCTCCTCATGTTATTAGCCTTCCTGACGACGAGGACGAAGCGCTGCTGAGAGTGAGGCGGAACAGGAAAGCATCGGCTGGCGAGACTCCACAATCTACTCCGGCGCCTGAGGCCGTAGCTCGAGACGGTGGCGATACCACCCGGGCTTCTGTGACTTTCGCCAATCCTCTGTCGAGTGCGCGGCCCTCGACGTCGACCGTAAATCCGCCTTCACTCTTCGCCACACACCACGTCCCTGAGGACCAAGTGGGTGCAGCTAAGGAAGCTATACGCCAGGCAGGCATCATGATGGAGCAGGTCAAGGTGGTTCGAGACGCCAGCCAAGCGGCTTATGACGCGAGTTCAGCTCTTCAGAGTAACGTCTAGGTCAGTCGATTCACTGCTTGTTCTGTTAGGGAATGCTGTCTGAAGAATCTCTTTTCCGAAGATCTTTTAAATCTGTACATCCACTGGGTGTTTCTGTTAAGTTTTTTGGTCGAGTGGGGGCACGCTGAGTTCACCCACTGGGTGTAGTCCCCGAGACTACGGTGGACTGCTGGCAGTCGACTGTAGTCTTTATATTGTGTTGCTGTAGTTTTACTCCTTCACTCGGTCTGGCCAGGCCATGTCGAATGAAACTGTATCCGGTCGACTGCGGGCAGTCGATTTTTTTTTCAAAACCAGTGGGGGCACCCTGAGTGCACCCACTGGGTGTAGTCCCCGAGACTACTGTTGAATGTTTTTGATTCAGCTGTAGTCTTAGAAACGTCATCATTGTCTCTTGGTTACTCGGAAGCAACTTATCTTGGACCTCTGCCGACTGACTTTTGCAGAAATCCTGTGAACTTGTGGCTCTCTACACTGAGTTGGAGAACAAACAGATCCAGCTTGATCTTGACTTGAAGCTCGCTCAACAGAACCTGCAGAAGGCGCGAGACAAAGCAAAAGGTATGGCTGGCGAGGTTTCTCATTCTTGACGAGTGACTTCCCTTTCTTGCCCATTCTTGATGTTGAGTTCACTCGACATTCTATAGATGAACTGGAGGAAGCTCTGAAGAAGAAGGATCAAGATCTTGCCGAAGCACAAAAGGAGGCCTCGAGCAAAATGAAGCTTGCAGAAGAGAAACTGGCTTCGGTCGGAACTCTTGAACAGGAGAACTCCAGACTGAAAACTGCTCTCGAAACAGCTAATCGGGAGGTCAGTCAACTGAAGAAAGAAAAGATGGTTCTGCACGACAAGGCGGGTGAGCTGGCGGGGAAGGTAAACGATCTGGAGGCTTATCTCGGTGGACTCACCAAGAAGTTGTTCGTCATGCTCGAAGGTAATTATTCCGACCCGGCTGTCTTGCAGTTACCAAGCCCGCGTAAGGCCACTGTCTTATTCTTGAATCGTGTTTGCAGAATTCTGCCAGAGCTTCGAAGAGGAAACCAGTCGAGTGGAGCCAGGCTTGGATCCCACCAATTCTCTCGTGAAGGACGAGGCTGCTATGAACGTGCTCCGACTGGAGTCTCGTGTTACCAGCGTTGTTGACTATCTTACTCGGCTGAAGGTTGCGATGTCGCGGATCGACACATCACTCTGGCCTGGAACGACGCTTCGGAATGACCTCGAGTCCCTGATGGTTCGACTGGATGAAGTCCCGGGTCGAGTGGCGGAATGGAAGAAATCTTCTGCCAGATGTGGTGCTGATGTCACTCTGTCTCTGGTCCGCGTCCATCGCAAGGAGGCACGAGAAGAAAAGCTGGCCCCATCCAAGTTACCAATACCAGGAAGCACAGCTTTCAAGACTTCATGGAGACTTTCATTGCTGCTGCTACTCGTATTGGAGATGGGATCGACTTGGACGAGTTCGACGCCCCTTCCAGTCCTCCGCTTGAGGAATGAAAAACTTTTATGCTTCACTTTAAATTTGCCTCGGCATGCTGAGTGGATTCTGTAACCGTTAAACTCTGTCGAGCCGAGGGCTCGAGTACTTTGATCTGAGGTCTTGGACCTTTGGGTTTTATCCGAACTTGATTTATCGTTGAATATCTTTGGGAATTTTTATATACTTAGGTGATTACTTGGACTGCAGCTAAGCCCCCGAGTGGGAGGTTTGCTCTCCACTCGGTAGGATTTTCAAACACTTAGGCAAGCACTGGGCTGCAGCTAAGCCTCCGAGTGGGAGGTTTGCTCTCCACTCGGTAGGATTTTTATATACTTAGGCGAGCACTGGGACTGCAGCTAAGCCTCTGAGTGGGGGTCTGGCTCACCACTCGGTAGGATTTTACAACACTTAGGCGAGCACTGGGCTGCAGCTAAGCCTCTGAGTGGGAGGTTTGCTCTCCACTCGGTAGGATTTTTATATACTTAG